>NW_023994088.1:600000-1014389 GCF_015586225.1 Lucilia sericata | reverse complement strand
AGGTAGTTAGTTAGTAGTTAGTTAGTTAGTTAGTTAGTTAGTTAGTTAGTTAGTTAGTTAGTTAGTTAGTTAGTTAGTTAGTTAGTAGTTAGTAGTAGTTAGTTAGTTAGTAGTTGTAGTTAGTTAGTTAGTTAGTAGTTAGGTATTTAGTTAGTTAGTAGTTAGTTAGTTAGTTAGTAGTAGTTAGTTAGTTAGTTAGTAGTTAGTTAGTTAGTTAGTTAGTTAGTTAGTTAGTTAGTAGTTAGTTAGTTAGTTAGTAGTTAGTTAGTTAGTTAGTAGTATTAGTTAGTTAGTTATTTAGTTAGTTAGTTAGTTAGTTATTTAGTTAGTTAGTTAGTTAGTTAGTTAGTTAGTTAGTTAGTTAGTTAGTTAGTTAGTTAGTTAGTTAGTGTAGTAGTTAGTTAGTTAGTTAGTTAGTTCGTTAGTTAGTTAGTAGTTAGTTCGTTAGTTAGTTAGTAGTTAGTTAGTTAGTTAGTTAGTTAGTTAGTTAGTTATTAGTAGTTAGTTAGTTAGTGTTAGTTAGTTAGTTAGTTAGTTAGTTAGTTAGTTAGTTAGTTAGTTAGTTAGTTAGTTAGGTGTTAGGTTAGTTAGTTAGTTAGTTAGTTAGTTAGTTAGTTAGTTAGTTAGTTAGTTAGTTAGTTAGTTAGTTAGTAGTTAGTTAGTTAGTTAGTTGTTAGTTAGTTAGTTAGTAGTTAGTTAGTTAGTTAGTTAGTTAGTTAGTTAGTAGTTAGTTAGTTAGTTAGTTAGTTAGTTGTTAGTTAGTTAGTTTAGTTAGTTAGTTAGTTAGTTAGTTAGTTAGTTAGTTAGTTAGTTTAGTTAGTTAGGTTAGTTAGTTAGTTAGTTAGTTAGTTAGTTAGTTAGTTAGTTAGTAGTATTAGTTAGTTAGTTAGTTAGTTAGTTAGTTAGTTAGTTAGTTAGTTAGTTAGTTAGTAGTTAGTAGTTAGTTAGTAGTTAGTTAGTTAGTTAGTTAGTTAGTTAGTTAGTTAGTTAGTTAGTTAGTTAGTTAGTTAGTTAGTTAGTTAGTTAGTTAGTTAGTTAGTTAGTTAGTAGTTAGTTAGTAGTTAGTTAGTTAGTTAGTTAGTTAGTTAGTTAGTTAGTTAGTTAGTTAGTTAGTTAGTAGTTAGTTAGTTAGTTAGTTAGTTAGTTAGTTAGTTAGTTAGTTAGTTAGTAGTTAGTTTGAAAGGAGAATGTATGCTACATATAATCCTCGGCATCGGGTCTGGTGTGCACTCAAAGTTTATTGCCTAATTGTTTACAATGTCCATGCAAAGATTTATAACGTGGACAACTTAATTTTATGTAACAGTGGCCAGTTCGCAGGACTTTTTGTCCCCCTCTACGTAGGATAGAAATAATGAACAACTTCATTACTTTTTGCTATTAAAACATCCACTCGTGAATATTATAATTTTTTCAACGATTTCTGTGAATGATATGCCATTTGACTTCGTGAGAACTTGCTCAATGCACAGTTGACATATCTTAAAATTATAGTTTTACTAGAAATCGGAATATTATTGCAATTATCATTACAAAATGAAGCATGCGTTGGAAATTCCAACCATTTTTTGGTTTATTAAGGGAATTGCGAGGATTTTATCGCAGGACCTTGGGTCAATATATCCAAAATATATCTGTTGATGTAAGAAAATATAAAAATCTCATTCAATTCAAAGATACAAAAGATATATTTTTTTATTAATTTCGGTTTATATGCACAGGCTGTCTTATCCAAATTTCACATTTCTTCCTTACGTAGGTCGCCGTGAGTATTAATGGGTTAATCGACTCAGAAAGAGAATCTGATTATGCATTACAAACATCAGCACAAACGCATAATACCCTCCCCACTATAGTGGTGTTGGGTATAATGAGAGAATTTGATGATACATGAGTATCTCAGTCAGATTTGTTTATATTTCTTAAATATGAATACAAACCTCACATGTCGTAAAAAGTGTGACATAAAAAGCGGAAAAGAAATAAAAAATAAAACTTAAATGACGCACTTGACTACGATTTTAATGCTATAAAAATATGCCATTTACCGGCTTATAAAACGCCGGCAAACTCGGCAACACCGACATTGTAAATAACTCACTCTCTTCCTCTCATTCTCTTTTACTCATAAGGAGCACGAAATGAGTGAATTTTTCTGTGTAATATAAAAATTTTACGCTCTTGTATCAGAGTGATTTGTTCTCAAACATTTTTTGTTTTTGTTCTTTTATTTCTGTTGAATTGTTTTTACGGTGTTGAATTTTTATGTTTTGTTTTTATTGAGACAGACAGATTCCGGGGACTCCGCATAGCCTTTTTATCATAAACATTTTAAACGGATTTTGCTTGCTGAGCACATCCGAATGGGAATGAATTGGAAATATGCGCAATATGAAGCATCATTATGGCACGTTAAGGTTTTAAAATATCGATTGACGGTCGTATAGTAAATGGGAATTGAAGGATTTTCACATGATTCCCTTAACTATCTACATCCTTACTTTCATACATATATACATACATAGTTATGGTTGAATTTTCTTTTGCTACTTCTAGAAATGAGTTTGTGTGTTTTTTACTATTTTTTTATTCGATTCTTTGTTTGATTGTTGTCTACTACTGGATTATGGGGTGAATGGTGTGTATTTGCCGAAAAGGATTTTGTTGTTTGTTTCAAATATATTTTCTTAGGCACTTTTCGTAGACAGTCATTGTACCAAAAAAAAAAAAAAAAAAAACATTTTGTAGGTATAATATAATTGCTTTTCTTATGGCTTCTTTAAATAAAAAAATATCGTTGTTTTCATAAGCCCTAATATCGATTAATTTAATTCAAATTCTAAACACAATTACTAGTGTAAATCAAGTTAACATAATTTATTTACAATAAGTTTTTTACATTAATTTAAATTGTTAAATTGATTGTAGTGCAAACATTGTCGAGCATTCTCAAAAATTTTAATTAAAAAAATTGGTAAAAACAGCTAATAACGCATTAAGTGTGTGTATATTAAAAAATATATTTTTATAAAAAAAATAAAATATGTGTTCGAAAGTGACAAAATAAAGCGTAAATATCAAAATGTGCCAAAAAAAAAATATACGCTAAAACGTCCAAATATCTTGCCCATGAGTCCATGTGGTACACCATAAAAATGCATTTGCATATTTTGGTCTCCGTGGATTACTTTACTTAACTATCGTGATATTGTACTATAGGAAATTTTTGCCATTTCTTGTTTAAAATACAAAATTAAAATTTTTGAAAAATAAATTTTTTGTGCCTTAGTATAAATAAAAATATAACAAAGTAAACATATATTTTTAAATTTTACAAAAAAGTTGATTGTCTATCACTTCATCAGTTGTTTTATGTTCGATTTCTAAATTTGTTTTCATTTAACGAATTTTAAAATTTTGATACAATTTCAAATAAAAGTTTTCATAATAAAAATATAGTCTTTAAAAATTAAAAATTTAAATACTAACTAAACTTACTGTTGTATGTATGTATGTATGTATGTATGTATGTATGTATGTATGTATGTATGTATGTATGTATGTATGTATGTATGTATGTATGTATGTATGTATGTATGTATGTATGTATGTATGTATGTATGTATGTATGTATGTATGTATGTATGTATGTATGTATGTATGTATGTATGTATGTATGTATGTATGTATGTATGTATGTATGTATGTATGTATGTATGTATGTATGTATGTATGTATGTATGTATGTATGTATGTATGTATGTATGTATGTATGTATGTATGTATGTATGTATGTATGTATGTATGTATGTATGTATGTATGTATGTATGTATGTATGTATGTATGTATGTATGTATGTATGTATGTATGTATGTATGTATGTATGTATGTATGTATGTATGTATGTATGTATGTATGTATGTATGTATGTATGTATGTATGTATGTATGTATGTATGTATGTATGTATGTATGTATGTATGTATGTATGTATGTATGTATGTATGTATGTATGTATGTATGTATGTATGTATGTATGTATGTATGTATGTATGTATGTATGTATGTATGTATGTATGTATGTATGTATGTATGTATGTATGTATGTATGTATGTATGTATGTATGTATGTATGTATGTATGTATGTATGTATTCCTCCAACGTCATCCAATGCTAATAAATAAGTAGTGAAAATTAGCCTTTTGCCTTTCAACTCTTTGCTTTTCACTATAAATTTTGCTGGGATACTTCTAACTCTTCATAATAAAATAAAATTAATAATAATATTAAATGTTTGATTAATGTATTTGTTGCCAGATTTTTCAAGTCCCCATCTCCAAATAATTATAATTATCCCTAATTACAATAAAAAAACCTATTTTTACCCACCATCCAAAATGTATATACATACGTATGTATGTGTATTTTTATTCCTTATTAGATACTTAGACGATCTTGACATAAAAAATAATTAATACTGTGGAGTTTGATCATCCCCAACAAATTCCTAGATCCCCAAAGCAAATATATCCCAATTCCTCAGTCTGATGTTCATATACATACATATGTATATGTATATGTATGTATCTTATATTATTAAAATTCAATATAAGTAAGCCTCTTAGAAAAAGTTTTTAAAGATTGATTCATTCAAGTACTTTAATCTTATTCGCTTTATTCTACAAATAATTATTTGAGATTTTATTTTATCCGGATAATTCAAAATTACTCGGTTAATTGAAAAGGGAAAATAAATGCTTTTTATTAAATTTATCGTTTTTTTTACAATATATTTCTTCCTATAACAAACAAAATTATAATTTTCCACTTCTTTGAGTTCAATTCTATGTAAATTTTTTTAATTATTTTTCTTTCAAATATTAAAAATAATTTTCATGTGAAATCCTTTTCTATGTAAGTAAATTAAGTTAATTAATTTTATGTTTTTGAGATTTTTTAACAAGTTCCAGATGAGTTCCAATGAGCTGAAGAACTTATTAGCAGTACATACTTAAGAATCACAACAATGTTCCTCAAAACTGGTTGGTTGTAGAAGTAAAGGTGATAAAATTATTTCCAAGATAGCTTTTCAAAAATATGTGGCGTTTCAGTATGAACTTATTGTAGAAGTAGGTAAATCAGAACAAATTCCTAATGTTTCTGAAGTATTGTTACAATTTTGTATTGTGGCAGTTTTCATTTATTCGAACGATTAATCGTCAACAATTTATCGATTAACCAATCGACGATTAATCGTTTGAAAACCCTAGTACACACCTACTTCGTGTAAATACGGAATTTAAAAGTTTAAAGTTCTCCAAAAGTTGTAAATTCGTTGTGGTTTAGATTTTAACGAGATTCAAAGTTCTTATTTTTGGATTTTTCAACAAGCATTTCTAAACTATCCATCCGATTTTAATCGTTTTTAGTCTCTAATTAAACTCTAACAATTTTCTTAAATTATTTTGGCAAAATAATTAAATAATCCACATAATTTCCATACATAAAATGTTTAACTTTGAACCTTTATAAAATTCAATCGTATTTATACAAATAATGTGTGTACCAAGTTTCGTCAAAATCGGAAAGTGTAAGGTACAAAACCTTTTTGAATATTTTTGAAATGTCCCTACATTATTAAAAAGATTTTGCTCATTTACTTCAATATTGCAAAATTACACTTCAGCTTTTAGTACCGTACCTTTTGTAAAGCCTCAGCAGTAAAGACTTTACGAAAGGTACGGTACATTTTGACATCGAACGATGTCATAATAACATATTGCATAAGTATAAAAGAAACATGTATTATTTCAAATCAAAATTTAACTACCGAATAATAGAGTATTTCCCACACCTCTTAAATGCAACCAACCATTACAAACCGTTTTTTTTTTCTGATATCGTATTTTATCACAGTAATAAAATCATCAACATCTTCAAATCATCGCAATTATCACCATTATTCATTTACACATTAACGTTGTTTTTGTTGTAAATTTTATTACAATTATATTTATTGTTTGTTGTTGGTTTTTGACTTTAAACCAAATTTCAATTTAGTTGTGTTTTTTTATTATTTTCTAAACAGAAGTTAATTTCTATAAATCTAACATTTTTATAGTGATATAAAACAAGCATTTCATATAAGTATTGTTAATTGGTCTCATTGCCCATGATGTTAAGCAACTGGAGTTTTTACGACTTCTTCCGTTTGTCTGATTTGTTTGTTATTTTTTCCGAATGCATTTGTTACGTTTGTGATTATACAATTTGTTTTTATTGTATTATTTTTTATTACATTTCTTCGCTTTTTTCATTCACTCACATTTTTTGGGTAAATCGTATTTTATGGATTTTAAATGTTAAAAACATCGTACTTACTATAGAGAAAATACTTTCTCATAGAGAACAAAAATGTCCAACACTATAAAATTATAGTTGAATTGTAAATAAATAAATACATGAAACAAACAACAATCAGACAGATAGACTGAATAACTGACTGATAGTTCAGCGACAATCAAAGGAGAAAAAGTCATTAAAAAAAGTCGTAAAAAAGTAACCCTGACACTGGTGACCTCAAAAGTGTACAAGAACGAGTGCGAGTAGTATTTTATTGTTAATTTTATGATTTTTTCACGTACTTAAATATTACGTATCAAAATCGAGTAAACAGAAAGTAAACTACTACTACCGACTGCCACTGCTGCTGTGTTGCTATTGCTGCTGCTTCTGCTGTTGTTGCTACATGTTGCACATTGAAGTGATGCAAGTGCTGTGTTGCATTCATATCTTATAATACGGGAAGACAATATAAAACATTTAAATTGTTCAGCTATATAAACTGATTCACAGGCAGACAGGACGGACAAATCATTTATTCACCCAGTTTTTACTCTTGTTGTTGTTGTTGTATTTTTTATTATTAGTAATATAACGATTATTATCTTTTAATGATATTTTAACGTATGTTTCTTATTATTGCTGTATGAATTTAAGTATGTCTGACGTTTTGTCCGTCTGTCTGAATGTATGTATAATTTTGGTTTTTGGTTGTTGTTACCGTAGTAATTTTTTATTATTATTTTGTCAATTTAAAGCTTGAAGTTGTAATAAAATATTTATGTTTGTGTGAAAATGTTGATATTTTTATTATTTGTTTGTTTTTGGTTTGTGTTGAGTTACTGTGCTTTATTAAATTTTGTGACTTGTGACTTTTTGTCTTATTTCATTTAGTATTTACCCTCAGATCAAATAAGAAAAAATAAATAAATAAATAAATATAGATGTGTATATAATTTACAACATTCTCCATAAATACATAAAAAATACAAGTGTATGCGAGTGTTTGGGCTTAAAAGGTGTCAAGTCTCCTCTGGCGTTTAAGAGCAATAAAGCAAAGTGTGGCGCAAAGTGTTTAATTTGTTATTTATGAGCAATTAATTTTAAATGCCCAAAACATTAAATACTTGAATGTATGAATGAATACATTTAAATGCACTTAATTGTCAATTTTTAATGTATAAGTTTGTAAATGTGTTGGATGAAGTAGTTACCAGAAATACCATAATAAAAACTCAAGGAAGGAGAAAATGAAAACATAAACATATTCACTTTCTTAATTATTAACTAATCCTTTAATTTAGTTTCAATTCATAAATTGTCTGCGAACATTATATTTGAGTTCTAAATAGCTATAAAGCTAAAAATTTGCATTAAAGCATATAAAATTAACCTTATACATTATAATCTAAAGTTTACAATCGGAAAAATAAATATCGCAAAAAATGTCTCCCACTTAAAAACAAATAATTTGGGAATTAATTTTCACAACACCGATAAGTTTGAGCTGACTGAATCTAGTTTCAAGTATTGAATTTTATAATTAAGATTGTTATCAATTTTAATTCCAGCAACTTTTCTCACTGTATAACATCATATTACCCAGTAACCAAATCCTAAAATGTTATTTAAGTTTACGAGTTATTACTTTGGAATTGGTAACAGGAAAGATGTTATTGGGTAAATCTAATACGGAATTATCGACATGATCTGATTACCAGACAAGCATCCTATGCCAAATCACAGTTTTAACTGTGACACATTTACTGTTACCAAACTATTTTGGCACTAAATCGTCAAAACTGGACATACAAGCATACAAAACAATTTTAAAATGAAACAAGTAAGAAGTCTATATTCGCCTTTGCCGAATCTTATATACGCTTCACCATAGTGTATTTAAAAAATATGTATTAATTTTATAAAATTTCGACTTATTTCATTTTCCCGACTCTGTCATCACTTTAGCAATAGCAAAACAATTGGAACAGCAGCAACGCACAGTGGGGCAGAATGGAAATTTTTTGGAAATAAATCTGGCATTTCTAAACGGCTGATCCGATCGGGATAAAATTTGGCGTGAGCGTAGCCAAGGAGTATTCGAGTTTAAGTTTTGAAGATGAACCCTGCAGATGCCCCAGGGACGGCGCTGTGGCGGCTCAAAGTAGGGTACCTACGACATGTAAAATTTTTAAACTCGTGCCATTTTTTTGTTTTTCACCCAAATACAAAGATGAAAGCGCTCGACGAGATCTTGAAAAAACATGCTTGGACATACTACTTATCTCTTATAATATCCGAGTTATAGGCATTTAAAAATTTAGTGATACAAAATTTACCATACCTTGGTCCGCCTTTTTTTGAATACCGGGCGTAATTTTGGACCAAATCAACTCAATTTTTTCTTGTTAGTTAGACAACAAAATTTCCAATAATATACAAAAAATTTCAGATCAATAACATTTACAGATCCAAAAATATACGTTTTTTAATTTAAAAATTCAAAAAATTTTAGATTTTTGGCGTTTTTTTGCCAAAAATGTGTCTTAACTCTTTTATTAATAAAATAAAATTTTTATTAAGAACATATAACAATTTTATAGTTTTCTAAAAGGTATCTTTACGCAGAACGCTTTGGCGTAAAAAACTTGTCCAATTTTTTAAAATGTTGCCACTGCGTCCTTCCGAATATGACCTATTTTTTATCAAAACTTCAACTTTGGGCGACATGTTCTAAAATCCCAACGCTGGGATCAAAGCGGTTTTGGAAACCTCAATATGTTTTCTATTTACTCCAAAAGTATTTTCCCAGCCCTGAAAGAAATGTGGACCAAAAAAGTAAAAAATCCCATTTTTGGGATTTTCATTCCTATTTTTGGGAATTGCGGGATGCCCTTTGACCTTTTCAATTTTGACCTTGCATTTTCTTATTTGAAATGACAAATTTAACAAGCGTTGAAAATTTCATTGAGTTTTGGTCATAAATAAAGATTTTGTCATATATTACATATTTGTTTAATTTCTAAAACTATGATTTATATCAAAATTTTAATAGGGTCGCAGATAGCTACAACAATCTGTAAATGTTATTGATCTGAAATTTTTTGTATATTATTGGAAATTTTGTTGTCTAACTAACAAGAAAAAATTGAGTTGATTTGGTCCAAAATTACGCCCGGTATTCAAAAAAAGGCGGACCAAGGTATGGTAAATTTTGTATCACTAAATTTTTAAATGCCTATAACTCGGATATTATAAGAGATAAGTAGTATGTCCAAGCATGTTTTTTCAAGATCTCGTCGAGCGCTTTCATCTTTGTATTTGGGTGAAAAACAAAAAAATGGCACGAGTTTAAAAATTTTACATGTCGTAGGTACCCTACTTTGAGCCGCCACAGCGCCGTCCCTGGGGCATCTGCAGGGTTCATCTTCAAAACTTAAACTCGAATACTCCTTTGCTACGCTCACGCCAAATTTTATCCCGATCGGATCAGCCGTTTAGAAATGCCAGATTTATTTCCAAAAAATTTCCATTCTGCCCCACTGTGCAACGGTAAACGAAATAAAATACACACAAAAACAAAATACACAACGCAATGGAACCAACAGCTTCCAACCATACCAAACAAAATATACAACGCAATGAAACCAACATACATCCATACATTCAACAGACACACGGACGGACATGGCTTAATCGACTCCGCTATCTATAAGGATTCAGAATATATATAGAATATATTTTAGAAAATACAAACGGAATGACAAACTTATATTACCCTTCTCACGAAGGTGAAGGGTATAAAAATAGTAAAATAAAAACAGATTATTTATTGTTAAAAATTCGCCCATATTACATTGTCTGCCGCTAAAATTGAGTAAATTATTACCAATACTCGAATATGTCTCATCAATAACGAATCTATTTACTGTAGATTTTCCAGAGGACCGCAAAATACATTATAGAAACAACTAACTAGTTTTTCATCTGTGCTATTCGAATGTGGAACAAAGTCCCTGCATTAGTGGTTTTTCTCACTTTCGATGTGAAAAGGTTCCTTCCTATGCCTATCCAAAACACAACTCCAACTCAATAAATTTTTTGACATATTTAAGAGACTCAACGCATCGAATGTGTTGTTTTATAATGCACAAAATATTTTTGTTCGACCATAAGATATCCCACCTTATCTTGACTTATTGCCCAAAAAATTATTTTCTGATAGAAAGATTATATAGGGGCAAGAGTTAATAATGGGCCTATAAATTTTGTTAAAGAGATTTCCGTTGACATAAAAGTTCTTTATGCAGAATTTTAACGGGATACCCAGCAAAAAATTATCAGAAAATGTAAGCGATAAAATTGGGTAGAAGCAATACAATGCCTACTTAATTAAAAAAGCTTCCAAAATGCAATAAAGTAAGGCAGTGGTTTTGTAATTTTTAAAGTTCTGGAATATCTTATTAGTATGCTTACTTAGAATGCATACTTTATTGATTATTTATTATGTCGGTGTTGCAGAAAAGTTTTAGAAAATCGATTTTTGGAACTTATTTCTAAATCTAGATAATTTTTGATATTTTATCACGTTAACCTTGTGCGCATGGCACAGCTCGCCATTTTCGAGATAATTACCAAAATCATCCTCAAATGGGGCAATTACGAAGCCTATTGAAAATACTTAAAATCAGTACATTATTACGCATATACCCATATAACGGGACTTTTCGAATTGGTTTTGTATAAGCATAAAAGTGTCAAGATTGGACCTCATTTGACCTTATCTCTATAAAAACGTCCTTTCAGAAAAATAAAAATTTATGTGAAGTTTATAAATTAATTATTGACTTCCAAGTCATTTCTGAATGAAATTTCCGAAAATTGGCATATCATTTAGACTTATATAAAACTAAGTTGTGCTGATTTATAGATAATACATTAGGATAATTATGACATGCAAATTCCTATTCGGTTCCAAACATCATTAAATTAACTTGAAAATATCGACTTTTAGATTATAACTTTTTAACACATTTCAAGTTAAATTTCAATATTTTCAGTTTGTTTTCAAAATTGTTTATTATTCTGAGACATGGATATTGAATTTGATTTTAAGTTAATATTAATGAAATTAAGCAAAATTACTTAATTTAATAATATAATAAAAATGTGGAATTATTTAATGTCGAGTCAATCCCGCATTCAAAAATATATTTAAAAACTTTTGTTCTAAAACAATTATTATTTTTTTTCTTATTTCTTATTTTTAGGAATTGCTTATCAGTAGTCTGGGAGACTTTGAAGTTAAAAGAATTCATCATGATTAAAATGCTTTTCCAATGACATTGTGAAAATTTATTGTTAATTTGAAATTAAATATAGGTACATACATACCTATTTATATATAATCCTATTTTTTAACAAATTTGTAATATATATAAATACCTATATTTATGGTATATTTTTTCAGTTTTTAATTTGGATAAATAATAAATATTTAATAAATATATTAAAAAATAATTATTAAAATGATTGGAAATTGCGTTTTTTTAATATTATATTTATAGAAATATTTCAGTCTACCTACGATATATGATAACATTCTATAAAAAATATACATTTGTATATACCTGTGTATATCTAAAATTTAGATTCAAATTCACACCTCAAAAATATGATCGCCCGGTGTATTCCGTGACATTGTAAAAATATAAAAGTAAAACATATAAAATGTAAATAATAATTAATAATTTATTAATACAATATTATAATAACAATAGAATTAATATTGACAACAATATAAAAATACATACAAATCATAAAAGTTAAAATAATACTTTAAAAAACGTAAAAAATATTAATAAACAGTGAAATTTTAAAAATGACATTATAAATTTTAACAAAAATAGAATATGCTCATAAAAGTGATAATAATTTATTCAAAGTTTTATAAACAATTTAATCATAAAATTAACAGTTTGAAATCTAAAAAAACGCAAATAAAGAACAAAAAATATGAATATACACATACACAGGTACAAATGCATGTATGTATGTTATTGTCTTTTTATAAATAAATGTATTTTAATTAAAATTGTTATACAATAAAAAGTGATAATGTGTGAAAGATAATTAAAATTATTGTATTATTATAATTGGAATATTCTTTATTCGACATTCAAACATATAATAAAGTGTGCAATTGTCATTAAATAAATGACATGATTCCTTAGATTATAATAGAATTCTTACAAACGAGCGAAAGAGATATAAAATAAATACACAACCGCAAAAATTTAAAAGTTTTACTCTGAATGTATGAGAATGTAGGCAAAAAAAAAATAAAAATAAATAATATACAAATGTATATAAAAAATTTGAACCCGACTCTGTTGTAGAATCATAAATTTGAAAAATTTTCATAAAAATGTCATAACAGCAATTTCAATTTCAATAAAAATCAAACTACAATAGTAACAAAATGTATAAAAATAAAAAATCAAGCCCAAATATAACAACAACCACAAATAAATTTTAGTTACTGAGAGAAAGATATAAGAGTGTAAATAAATGCTATAAAAATTATACTAGAGAGTGTAATCGAAAATGAGTGGAGTGAAAATATGGTGAGAATTATTTATTAAACAACAATGTTGTTTTTATTAACAATTAATAATTTAATATTTTAGCTAAAATACACAACAATAAATTTAATTATTCTTCTTTATTTTGTTGGTGCTTTTGCTTAATCACAAACAATCCATTTAATAAATTTATTTTTATTTTACCTTAATGTGCTCATAAAACATTAAATAAATCAACTCAATTGAGTGTTAAAGAGCTCTACATTTTTCTACACATTCTAAACAAAATCACTCTGGCCATTCATTGTCTTTGCAATGACAATAACAACAACAAACATTGCAACTACATTGTAAAAGAGAGAATATGAGAAGAGGAAAAACAAAACAAGGCAGCGGCCATTATCTTCACCACTACATTGACACTATCATACACGTTTTTTTCTACAACGGCCATAATGCTTTTTGAACATAAACATGAGATGACTATACGATATTCACATGCACTCTGACTAGATCAACAGTTATTGTGCAGGAGTAAAAGAGTAAACGATAGTGGTTTAAATAATTCTTATTGACGCTGCTGCAGTTGACGTTTTCCGTATGAATGGGTGAGTTTGTGTTTGAATTGTTTTTGGTTTTTCCTCTAGAATGGGTTTGTGTGTACGTATTTTTGCGTTTGCTGATGATGAGAAGAAAATAAACATTGTTTTTAGAGTGTAAAAGGGCATCAGAGTAATAAACGCATGTCTGTGCAATAAACGGATTATTAATAAAACTAAATACAAGTTAACGAATAAAAACTAAGAATTTCCGTGTTTTGCTCCAGAAAAATCAAAAACAATGATTTATTTGTTTAATAAATGATTTAAAGAGTTTATAATTAAAGTCTACGTTAAGCACGTGCATATAGATTTTATTAATTTTTTATTAACATTTAATGAGATTTTTAATCTTTTTTATGCTCTTGAACATTTAAAATCGTAAAAAACACCAACATAAAAATAAAAAACACAATAACAAAACATAACACTCAAATCTATTGGCAACAATTTCAAACAAACGCCAACAGAGCAGCCAGCAGACGTTGACTTTGCTTTTTCTATTTCTCAACAAAAAACAATTCTCAAGTATTTGCCTACAGACTTTGCTTTTAAGCTAAAGAGCAGCACCTCCAAACGCCAACTGTAGCAGCAAAAGCAAACGCAGCACTGGCAACAGTCGCCAGAGATATACACCGATACCGTCACCAATACATTCTGTATTTATTATAAATATTTTTGTTGTTGGTTTTGTGTTTTTTTTTCTCATGTAGTAAGCAGCCTTATAGCCCCAGCCAGTCATCCATCCATCCAGTCAGCCAGCCAGCCATCCAAATACTCGTTTTATTTGTTCGTTTATATGTTGAAGCTATAGCTGCAGATATTACCAATTACACGAATTTTATACTCTTTTAAAAATTTCGTTTTATTATAATATTTATTATCGTAGAGCGCACAACTGTCTGCGGAGTGTTTTTTTGTGTGTGACCGAATCGAAACAGTAACAGAACCGACCGTGCTCTGCTTCTAATAAAACTATCTATTTAACTATACATATGTATATACAGCAATAATAATATTCCACTTGTACTTGTTTTTATTATTTTTATTATTGTTGTCTTTTTTATAATAATCATAAAAAATAAACCACCAAACTATAAACAACAACAATAAACAAATTAAATCAAACTAAAAAAGTCATATACGGAAAAAACTTAACGGGAAATTACGGAAAACACCTGAAAACGGTTAAAATTGTGAATTGAACTTTTAGCAGAAAATATAAATAATTCTTATTGTCGGTTTAAGTGTTGTAGCACTTGATTATTGTCAAAAATAAAACGCCAAAAACAAAAGCATCGAGAAAAAGAAATTTTGCAGCAGCAGTAGCAGCATCATCATCACAACATCGTTGTTACCGTGATAATCATCATCACCATCATCCTCGCCAACAATAACAAAAACAAAAGCAACCACAATTCTACTCAAAAGCCGAAAAGCAGCAAAAACAAACAAACACAGAAAGCCACCAACATCTATTGTTACGCCGTCTGTCTGCTAGACTGACTGCCCGTCAACTTCATTGTATTGCACTATAACCATCCAAATCATTTTATACATTTACTTTAGTTTTATACGCAAAGTCATCAAATCAACACAACAATTACTATTTGCTGCTATTAAAAATATAAAATAAAAATAAAATAAAAAAGAAACAAACAAAAAAATTATTTCAATTTTTATAGTGTCAACTGAATAAGAAGAAAGTACAACATCGTCGTGTATCTATTTTTGCCACCAAAATAACATAAAGAAAAAAGTGCGCGTATTTTTTTAAAACGAAAAAAAAATTAAAAAAAATAGTTTTTTTTTTAAATTTTGTACATGCAACAAATTAATTACAATTTAACAACACATAAAAATAAAATCAATAATAAAATAAAATTACAACAACCTGAAGCAAGTGGGACCGCACACCAAGTCCTCAAAGAAATTTTTATTACTTTTACACCAAAATATTTTACGACTTTTTAAACGCGTGTGCGTTCGTTTATACGTCTAACTATCAACCACATTTAATAGCAACAACAAGATAAAAACACCTACACAGAGTCCTTAAAAATCCATAAAAAAAATTGTAAAATAGTTTAAAAAATAAACAAACAAATAATAAATAAAAAGTGTCATATTTTATAACTTCCGTCGTCAAAAGTAAAAAAAAATAATTAAAATTTTAAGCGACGGCATTTTAAAAAAATTTAAGAAAGTGTTAAAAACTAAATATTAATGAAATTGCCAAATACACCGACTACAACAACACCTGTTTCTTAAAAAACAAGATTTGTTTTATTTCAAATAAAAATATAAAAATTTTAACAAATTTCGTTGCTTGTTTTGCATAAAATCACAAATTAAACACACAAGGTAAACCTCTTTGTTTTATTCTACATCTTTTCATTTTATTATATTTATTTATTTATTATTTATTGAATTATTTATATTAAGCTTTTTATATTAGTTTATTAGAATTTTTTATTTCATTTTCGTTTAATTCATTTAACCAAGCTTTAATTTTTTTTATGAAATTTATTTCATTTTACTAACTTGTATGGGATTTTGAGTTTTATTTACTTTTTGTTTTCTTTATAATTTATTTTATTTTCAATATTTAAGTTTTAATGAAATGTGGTTTACTTTTGCGTAAAATATTATATAATTTTCTCTTTTTAAAACAATTATGATAATTTTTGAAAATATCTTAAGCACTATTTGGGAATTTTTGTTAGAAATGGTTCTTTTAAAAAAGTCTCATTAAAATAATATCCATATTAAACTTTCTTAAATTCATTTAATATATATTTAATTTTTAGTTTATGTAAAAATTATTAAAATTAGATTCGAATAAAACAAGGTACATACTGGTATCAGTGACAGTATTTTGTTTTGACATTCTTGTATTTTATTGAAAGAATTTTGACAAAATGTCACTTATTTAAATTCAATAACATTTATGACAATTCACTATAATAATGTAATTGCCCAAAGATCAGCTATTGTGTCGGCAAACATATCAAAACTAGTACCAACCAATAAAAATTGTTAAAAAAGAGTTCTCGAATAAGATTATATTTGAAGTTGATTAATATTTAAATCTGTCTTTAACATTTCTTGATATGATATACATGAATTGATTTAATTTTATCCATATAGAAAAATAAACTTTTGGAGTTATGACTATAAAAATTTTCAAAACTAAATTTTCAATTAAATATTACATTTCTTTATATTAGTTTTCGTAATTTGAATAACTGAAAAAGTCTAATCTGAAATACTAAAACCATTTGATAAGTAACTTCTCGAAATATATCACAAAAGTTTGAGTAAAACAGTTTCTCCTAAAAATACTCAATATCAAGACTAAGATTTGTTTGATTTATATAAACCAGAATTTAGATAACTGAAATACAAACAACAGGTTAAAGAAAGGAATTCAATTAATACTTAATAATTTTGATTTAATTTTTGGCAATAATAAATATTATGTATTGCTTAACAACTTAATTTTTAATTAGTTGAAAGCAAAAAATTGTCATTTTTGTTTTGAATAAAATAATAATATAATTGAGCTGTCTATTGAAAAACAAAATTTTCCATTTTAGTCGCTTTTTTCAAAAATTATCATTGAAACATCAACAAAATTTCTTAAAATTAACTTTAAAACTTATTTTTCACAAAGTACATAGAACACAGTTTCTTTCACATCATTGCATATAGAAATGAGATAAGAAATTTTAACCTTTAACATAAAATCCAACTTTGAACTTTTGGAAAAAATACGATAAAAATAAATCGCTTACAATGAGTCATAAATCATAAATTTTATATTAAAACACCGAATAATAGTTAACTGAGATCAAAAAAACAACCATCCATAGACTTTCTTTTACTTTATTAGAAAACAAACTAAATTAAAATTTAATTCGTGCCGCTGTTTTAACAACTGTGTCAGTTTTTTCCTATTAAACTTTCTTAAAAACTCGACTTCTTTTGCCCATCTCTCTTTACAAACCCATCACTACTTTCTACTCCTTCATTCATATGTAACTGTCTGTCTATTAAAAAACAAACACACACACCCACACACTATAGCAAAAGAAAAACTATGTGCAATGTCAAAATTTGTTTTCGATAGTATGCTACCAAAGTATCCACAGTTTCAACCATTTATAAGTTCACATTTAACTACAACAACACAAAATTCATCATCAGCAGCTGTTGCCGCCGCCCTAGCCGTTGCAGCCGCCTCCTCCTCGTCATCATCAGCAGCCGCATCCAACGCTAACAATTCCAGTAGCAACAACAATAATAACAACAATAGTAGCAGTAGTTCCCTGAACAACACACTCAGTTTGAATACCTCTAATTCGATTAACAATCAAAATAGTGTGTCGTCATCATTACTTTCACCCAACACTTCCGGCCAACTCAGCAGCAGTCATTTGAATCAATCGTCCAATTCACCTGTATCATCATCCTCGCCATCGTCTTCAACAGCCTTTGGCGGTCTTAGTCAGCATCATCAGCAGCAACAACAGGCTCATTTTGCCAACAGTCAACAACATCATCACCATCATCCGCATCATCAGTATTCGTTGACAGCCGCTTTGCAATTACAGCAGCAACATCAACAACAATTGCACATAAATAAATTAGCTGCCGCCGCCGTAGCTGCCAGTACACAGCAACACCATCACCAACAGCAACAACAAAGTAACGGTAGTAGTTCTTCACAGCAACAACAGCAATTGTTACTTACACCGCCCTCCGGAAATAACTCCCACACAGGTGACAGCAGTTGTTCGCCATCACCGTCGGCATCCTCGTCACTGCATCGCAGTTTAAACGACAGTTCACCATCGTCCTCGGCTCAGGCGCACGCTAGTGCCGCAAGTTCTGTAGCCGCTGCAGCAGCTGCCGCCGCCGCTGCTGCTTCCTCATCGTTTGCCATACCCACAAGCAAAATGTATCCATATGTATCAAATCATCCCACGTCACATGGAGGTCTCTCCGGCATGCCAGGCTTTTCGGGCCTAGAGGATAAAACTTGCAGGTAAGATTGCCTTAGTTGTACGCATCAAGTGAAATGCTTAAAAATTTTTAATTTAATTGCACGAAATAATCTTAACGTGCATAATTTTGAGGAAGTCAGGAACAGGACCGGTAGCGACTATGTTTTATCTACAATTAAATATTTACAAGAATCAAACCATAATAAAATATATTGCTATATTTTTAATTCAATTATCTTCAGTTAAATTAATTAAATCTTTTGTAGATGGATTTGACATTAAAAGGTACAGTGGCATCCTTATCTGAAAAGACCTGACAGTGTTTTAAATATTATTTAAAGCATCATTAATGACAGATTTTTGACAGTGACTTGTTGTAAGGAGTGGTTTATTATAAATCAATTGATCAATCAATTTTGTTATCTTTAGCTATTTTTATTCTTTTGGGTAGAACGTTATTATAAAGTCCAAAAATTATACTCCAATTTCCGAGACATAAGAAGCTTTGCTGAATTATATTAACCGCTTCAGTATGCTTCAGTGTTTCAATTTACGCATAGAAAAGAATTTCAGCAGCAAACGAATATGCTTTTTATAAGCTTAAAAATTATTAAAATTAAAATATAAAAATTGACCCATAACCAAAATCGACAAAATTAGTTTTTGTTATAGTTGAGAAAAATAGCTTTAAAAATCTGTTTATTTTATGCAAACAATAGCCGTTATGTTATTTTTCAAATATTTATATTCGTTACTGTAGTATGATGTATATATGTATGACGCATGATTATAATCTCCCACAAACACATCAGTTAAATCTGACCAAAATCCACAAACACACCTAATTACTCTAATTAACAGGAACATTATCCCAGGATATTTGGCAGAACAGAACATTATAATTTGGCTATTGACAAAAATGCATAAATCACTTCTAAACCAGAGATTTATGTTTGTGATTTATGACTTTTAAAAACTCAGTCAAATTGGGTGTTGAACAAATCACACAATATTTGTTTTAACAAACACACACATTTTTGTATATATGACTATAAAAAGTCATAAAAACTAGAGCACACATGCAGTTTCGAATCGTTTTTGGCCACTGGGAATTTACAAGGATAATTTGTATTTGAATTACTTATATAAAGAATAATTAGACTAAACAAACGCACCCACAATCAATAGAAAAAAACAAATACCAGCATGCAGATTAGCAAATGGATTTATCTTAATTTTACATACACAAACTAACCAGGACTAAATATAAGTTGACCACAAATCATGGGACAGAAACACAGATTAAGGATGTACAATATTTTCTATGAATAAAAAGACAAATTTGCACATCTATTAACCTTGATTTGAAGAATTGTGTGAAATTTGCATATAATTTGTAGGCAATTTACAGTAGTCAATGTTAAGGACTCTTAAGTCCTACTTAAAGCATTTTCACTTTGTACTCTTGTGTGTAGCTCAAACATAACCTTGACTATTGTAGAGAAAATACTTATTTACCTTTTATTGAATTTTTGTTATTTTTTACTTTTTCAGCAGGTACTCCGACAGTGTCATGAATAGTTATCAATCAATGAGCGTACCTGGCTCAGCCTCCGCCAGTTTTGCACAATTCTATCAGCATGCGGCTGCTGCCTCAGCCGCTTCAGCTGGTGCTATTGGTGTTGATTCACTGGGCAATGCCTGTACACAGCCCTCATCGGGTGTAGTGCCCACCGGAGGAGCTGGTCAAAGTATTGCCGATTTACCCCGATATCCCTGGATGACATTAACAGGTAAGTTATAAAACGTTTTTCCACCATTAAGTGTGATTAATATTTGTTTATAAAGTAACAGCGGAAGTTAAATGTCTAACTCTCTTTGGGTGGTTTTTCAATCGTTGTTAAATGTTGACAATTTTCTTTGAAAAAGTCCAAGCCATTATGTACATAATAAAAATACGAGTATTGTGGACATTTGAAATATTAGACAAAAATTAAACCCCAGCCAAGAGTTTATTTTTTTTTTCAATTCTACTCTTTCTTTCATTTAGTTTTTTGTATTATAAAGCCAAAATATATTGTCGTAGGTTTATTTTAATTTTTCCATAACTCATTGTTGTTGTTGTTATTATTATTTATGAAATTATTAAAAATAAATGGTAAAATGAAATTCAAACGTGTATGACGTGTAGCAACGTTCTACTCATAGACTGCCAGACAGAGGGACGAACATATACAGAAGTATAAAACCAAGAAATAGAAACATATCTAAACCAAAAAAAAACTGAACCAAACAACCAAAGTCATTGAACGTATTATGGCCTGTCACTATTCACATTTCATTTCATTCTACTACGACCACTTCTATTTCAATTTTGACTTCTACTACCAAGCCAAAAATAAATTCAAAACTAATACTCGCCGTATTCAACGTACGCGCAGCTAAAACTAAAAAAAATGAAGAAATAAATAGAATTTTGATTTGAATTTCCAGACACGCATGGTTTTTGTTTAAATAGTTTACGTTTTTTTCTCTTCATTATTTCATTTATATGTTTGTTACGTTTCATTTAGTTAGTTGATTGTTTTAGACTTCTTTTAGTTATTCTATTCTATTATACCTCTTCATGTGTGAGTCTAAATTTATTTGTCTTTTTCAATTGTCAAGATTGTGAAGAACTTTTCCTACTTCTCCTCTACTCTTAGCTCGATTGAATTCAAGCAAAAGGTAACAATAACGACGCCTTCACACAAATCTCTTTGTCAGACACAATAATTTAAATTAGAGAAGGAAAAAAAGATGAACAACGAAACCGCACCTCTTTGACGATCAAATAAAAAAGTGGGGAATTTTTAATTCAAAACTTGGTTGAAAAAAATCAAATAAATCTTTTGGTTTTAATTTTAATCTCTTGCTTTTAATCTCGTGCTGTCATACTCCTTGTACGTATGAAAAAATAACAAGAGTTGCCATGTTTATATGCTCAAAAAAATTCCTAGGAATTGGCCGAAACGACATTTACAATTTTCTTATAAAATATTACTACATTTTGACTTCTAGACCTAGCTCAAAACTAATGCTAGTCCTACTTTTTCAAGTTTTTTTTTTTTTTTAATTTTAAGCACTAAGTTTCAGTCTCTTTGATTAAAAAGGACTGGTTGTAATGACATTTTTTGATCGCGAATGAAAAATTGAGATCGAAAAAATTTATTTTGAACGAAAATTTTAAAATATTTTAGAAATGCTTCAAATTATTTTTTATAATAAATAAAATATCAGATAGTTTTATAATACATTAAATAAACTTCTGGCAACCCTTAAACACTAACTAAAAAATTTGAATTTATGAAATCAACTTTAAATTTATTTCGAAATATTATGTATTAAATATTTATAAATATGTATTAGACAATAAACCGAAAAATTCACAAACATGAATATTTCTCTAAACAATCCCATATTTAAATAAACATTAAACAAAATGAATGTTTTTTTTAAATATACCAAAATGTATAATTAATAACAAACATAAACACACACTGAAATTTAAATTCAAAAGTTTTTACTACACATACAACACTTCATCATTTTAAGAAGAAATAAATTAATAAAATATATTTAAAAAAAACAGCAACAATACAATTTAAAAAAAAATCCGTTAGATGTATCATTGAGGTCGTTTTAGTATAATTTTAAATTTAAAGTTTTTTTTGGCGCACGATATTAAAACTGTATTGATGCGTGGTTGTTTTTTATTTAAACGTAAGAACAACGTCATTGTAGGTTCATAAAAATGCTTATGCTACAGTTAAATAAAAATAAAATGTATTAATTTTCTTTTAAAATATACATTTCCATAATCATAATTTTTAATTTTAGACAAACAATTGTTTACCTTTTTTACGATTTGTTTGCCAAAATTTATTCTAGCAGTTTTCATACAATTTAGATGGATTAGTTCGTTAGTTATTTATTTATAATTCAAATAAGAACCTATTTAAGTAGGTAAATTGTTCTACAGGCTACAACATTATTATGCGTTTGTGCTAAAGTTTGTAACACCCAAAAATATTGGTACTACACCCATCTTAAAGTATACCAATCGGCTCAGAATCACTTTCTGAGTCGATTAAGCTATGTCCGTCTCTCCGTCCGTCTGTCGGTCGGTCTGTCTGTCTGCCCGTTTGTAAGACCATGTAAACCTTGTGCGCACGCTACTGGTCGGAATTTTCCAGATAATTTGATGAAATTTGTCACATACTCTTCGGTCCATTATTTCGCCTAGCCCCCATACCGTACCCCCCAAATAGGGCTTTTGAGCTTATAATTATGTTAAAGGTTCTAATATCTCTACAAAAATCGGCATAACGTGGTTTTATATACGTCTTAATTATGCTCCCGATTTTCGTAATGATCGAACCCCTACGGAAAATCACTTGAAGGTCAAAATTCACTTATAAACACTAATACCACAATGAAATTCTGCATAAATAACTTTAATGTAAACGTAAATCCCTCTACCAAAATTTTGTCAATAAATTGTTAAAATATTTTAAATAAATTAAGGTAAAAAATTTAAATGCTTTATTATTAAAAAATAATCTATATTCTTAACATATGCACTGGAGTAGGGTATCATACAGTCGACCATTTATGCAATATTAAACAAAAAGACTAATATAAATAAGTATGTAGTTTGTTTAATTAATTTAATGGGTTGAAAAGCAATTCAAGGCTATTAAGTACACATTTTTCAAAATAAAATTTATTTTAGCCAAAATGTGAGTGATTTGAAAAATCTATAAATAAATTGTTGATAAACAAAATTGTTATTCAATAGATTTTAAAAAATAACAAGAGAATTAATATTAAAATTAAAAAAGTGGATAATTTTATTTATATCTTATTATAAAGCAATACAACTTTGATTTCCTAGTAACAAACTTGTTACAATCCTCTAATCTCTTCACACCACAATTTACTTGTACAACTACAACTAATATCAAATGACTTTGCTCAAGTCTATAAAATCAATTCAAATCAAATAAATTATCAGTAATTATAAGATAATTAAAAATCAATACTAAGATTATAAAAAATCCTACAACAAAATTTAATTAATTATTTAAATTTTTTTGTAACGAAATTTGCATTAAACATAGTTATAATTAAAAAATAATCAACTAATAACACCATCACCGTTATGGCCATATTCTTTACATACCAGTTACTGTATTCCTCTTTCTCCTGCTCTGCTAGTTTGTCGCCCTCTTAAAGCAACCTCTCTTAGTCATATAAAATACTGAATACTTGTATGTTGATTTCAAATTCTATGCATTCATCTTTTATTTAATTAAATTGGTTTATTTTCTGAATGCTACACATTGACAGTTAATTTAAATTATTGGTCTGTGAGCATTAGGTATGTTTAAATGTTTCTATTTAGAATGCGGTGTGATGCAAACCCAGTAAACAAATTCATTTATTTAGGTCGTTATTATTGACGTGTGATTGTGTTTACCCGGAAGCTGATTAAGTGAATTTTTTCTTACATAAAGTCAGTTCTACTTGTTATAATTTGGGATCGATTACTATAAATACATACATATTTTTCTTCCTAGATAATCACATTTCCAAAAGAAATATTTTGCGAAAAAAGGACATTAATTATCGACTTCCAATTCAAAATTACAATGTATGCCAAACTATCAGTGAAAAAATTGAAAAGTATATAATGTTTATGTTAACAATAAAACGCTAAGAATAATGTTTACTAGGTTATACAAATATCTAGATAAATACAAGTGTATGTGTGCGTATACCTAAATAATTGAATGTATCTGAGTATTATTTAAAATTCAATTTGAATGACAGAAAAGTAAAAGAAAACCAAGAACAACAACAAATATGAAAATAAAATAAAAACAAATTGCAAAATTCAAGAAGCTTAAATACTGACATACACCATCATCATCACACGGGAAAATGTCAGATACTCGTAGACGTGGATCTCTGCAGTTTGTTTTAGTTAAAACAGAACGAAAGAAAAAACATTTTACACATACATATGTACATACTTTTACTCCGAGCAAATAATACAATCAACAAATGCATAAATATTAAATATTTTGCATATTTTCACAATAATGAAATTGTCAACCAGCTCATAGACGAGCAAAAGTATTCAGACAACAAGTACAGCGAATAGAATGATGTTGAAATGTTGTTTTTGAAAGACCCACAGACAGAATGGTTACAGATGAGAAACCGACTGATAGATAGACTGTCTGACAGATAGATAGTCACTTAGTTAGCTGATGTGGCTTTTCTACAATTTGTAGTTATATGAAGTGTATGAATCTTATATTTTCTTTCACAAATTTTGTTTTTGAAAGGAAGTGCAACTTAAAAATTTTGTATGATTTTTGCTGGCAACCTTTTGTCAACGCCATGGAGACGTCATCTAAATGTAATACTTTACATTAAGTTGCACAATGAGTTCGTGATGGTAAATGTAACTACTGCGTGTGTGTAAAATTACTTAGATAAAGTTTGTGCCAAAGCTTGAATTTATTGCCATGATGTCGTCGTCATTGAAGTGCAGTCATGAGTTAAACTTTGTCAGCATTCTATAGGGTTTAAATAAATAAGGACCTGGTGACTGCGCCAGACTTCTAGGGACTTCAACAATTGGCTTATTATGGGATTAAAGGCGCGTGGTAGAAAGAAGAAAGTGTCAGTCGAATCTTAAGGGCTAAATGTAGTTTAACTAATGAATTTAAATACATTTACTTAGTTAACTTTGTTACCTTCTCTTCACTAAACAAAAACATGCATAATCATGCAAAATGCTACAAAAAATAAAACAAACTCGACTAAAAATTGTTAGACAAAGACTTTTGTAATTTACTTACACATCATTGGCTCTACGAACAGGAACACTGGATTGAATATGGAAGAAACTTTCGTTTCCTTGTCAGCTTTTCCAGGGCATTAGAGAATGAAAACAATGGCATGAAATGTAAAACATATAATAAAAAAACAAAAATACTTTTTTGTTGCATTCTAATATTGTCATCCGTTTTGCCATTCAAAGTGAATTTTGCATTTTGTTTTTAATTACGTTACTGTTAAATGTACAAAGTTTTTACACTAGATTTAATTTGAAAAAGAAATGTTCTGTTATTGCAGTTAGAAGTTCTATCTAGGATTATAAAATAAATACAGAAAAAATATGTATAAAATCAAAAATGGTTACAACAATAATCCTTATATGATTACAAAAATTAAAATAGTTGTCGCAACCATATTATGTTAAGTTTATCACGCAAACGATTTGTAACGCGCGTTTTTACGGTCAATATTTTTTCTATCTTTAAATTTGGCATAAATTTCTATATCTTTAACAATTAAAACCAATTGGTATTATTTGATTATCTATCAAACTGCCAATATTATTTAAAAAAATACAAAACTTCGACCATGACATTTACATTGAACATGACTGACTGCACAAAATATATATTTAACCTAAATAGTTTTCTTTAGACGCCTACATATTTGGAATAATAAAATTTATTTATTTTTATAAAAAAAAAACTAAAAGTTTTAATTCTGAAAGTTTTCGTTTTAATCAATTATTAATTATGCCACGCATGCATGTAGCTCAAGCGATAAAGCACATAAATTCAAAGAATAGCGTTTTTAATGTGGAAACGGAAAACGAGAGAAAAATGCACTAAAGACAACAACAACGACAGTAAACAGTTCAAATATCAAAAATCTCCTTTTACCCGCCATTTAAATGGTAGAAAAAGAAGATATTCTGACAAACATGGCCATGGAAAGTAAACAGCATCAACAAACATGAATGTCATAGAAAAGAGAAGAGGAGCGAACGAACGAACGAAAGCACACAGCAATGACAGCAACATAAGAATTTGTGTGTTTTAATTAAAAATACTAAAAGAAAAACTTGGGCAAAACAAAAAACAAAAAAACAAAAATAAAACACTGCGCGCCATGTCATTTAACACTCATTCACACCAACATTCCAACTGACACATTCACATGCTTGCTCCTCGTACTCGTTGTAGCAACAAAATGCATTGTGAAATGATTCCACTGGATGCCAACCCAGTCAGGTTCAAAACAGACACGCAGACATTTATATGGACTTGTTGGGAAAAGGGCCACCGTGCTGGCGTTTTAATGAAAATTTAACTTTTTTGTAATTATGGTTGCTATTATTGTATTTGTAGTTGTTGGCTTGTTGTAAGTTTGTCTGGTCTCATTTAAAACCAGATGAATGAATGAATGAACGAACAAACAAGGAAAAGCTCAGACGACAATGGCGTCAAATGTTCATGTACTGGCCTGGACATGTGCATAAATATGAATTTGTAAAAAAAAACAGAACAAATAATTTCAATATGATGTGTAAATTGTACAAAATATTAATGCAGTTTTTAATTAAATTGTTGGCATAATATTATAATTCCTTTATTATTTTTTTAATTTAAAGAAAAACAAAGCTGGAATAATTAAGATATTTTTTCATTTATGGGGTGTTATAATCGAGTTGCATAGAGTTTATAATATTGAATGAGTAAATCAGACCTTAATTAAAATAAGGCTAAAATTATTTATCATGATAATAAGTCAAGACAGATTTATTAATTGTGAATACTTATAAGATCTGACTTAAAATCTATTGCTACTTATATCACATATATTAACATGTTAGAGTTTTTATATTTAGATACATATTAACTGCGATTATCGCCATTTTTAAAATATTTCAAAGAAAAATTGTAAAGCATGTTTTGTCAGTTATTTTGAAAATTCTTAAATATTTTACTTAGACAACCTTGACAAGACCACATACTTATGATTTCATAATTTACCCTTAACGCCCTAAGAAGAGTTAAATCCTTAATTTAACTTCAACTAATGAGTTTATAACAAACCGTAAAATAAATTATGAATATATGACTAATATTTTACCTAATTCTTCTTCTTTTATTTACAGACTGGATGGGAAGTCCCTTCGAACGCGTAGTATGCGGAGATTTTAATGGTAAGTAAATGCAATAAAACCCAAAAAACTAATGTTTATTTAACTCATTGCCAAAGTTAATGAGTAGAATGACATTGAAATGTTTAAAAAGCAAAAGTGAGGAATATGGCGTTTTGACTTTTTCACCAAAGAGTTATTAAATATTTTTGCCGAGGATAGCTCAACATATGTACTTAAGAGTTAGCAGTTAGCAAAGGAAACATTTTTAAATGTTTAATATTTTTTTTCATATACGTATGACCTTGAAAACTTTAAATTTTTTTGCCGATACCTGCTGTTTTAAAACAAAAAGACTAAAAAAAATACTTTCTCTCTCTTTGATATTTCATACATCTGTCATTGTCACAAAAACCCTTTTAAAACCATTCTTTAGCAAAAATTTTTTCAATAGATAAAATTTTCATATTTTCTTTTTAAAAATATTTGATTTTAAAAATTTCACGGTCTGTTATATTGTTGCATAAAACGGAATCCTTTCATATTTCTGCAGTTGTTCCAAAGCCTTTCATTCGCAGTACGTCTCTTTTAATCATGCTGTTTTGCGTACATTTAATGCTGTAAATTAGTACCTGACTATTTTTAAACAACAATTCTATTCTATTGTTTTACTCTTCTATTTATTTATTCAATGAATTGTTTTTCGTGATTTTATGCTTTGTTTTATATTTTCATATTTTTTAATTGTTCTTGATTTATATGAAATTTTTCTTTTGAAATCGTAATAAGATCTTGTAATAATTTTACTTCAAATGTCATGTATTTAGCTTCATTTACATCATTTAAATATTCATCATATACAACAGCAAGCAACAGCAAGTAAAGTATGTCAACGAAGTAAATGTACACATAAAATTATTGGAAAGATTCACTTTTTCAATATCCAATCAAAAGCATTGTTTTTTTTTTAATTTTTAATAAAATCTGTAATTTTTAAAAAATCTATATAAAAACTTAAAAAAATTATACATTTATATAAAAATTTTTATAATTTCGACAAAAAATATATGAACGATTTTCCCTATTCTTTATTTTGTATATTAATTTTGGTCTTCCAAAACTTTCTTCACTGGAAACTGGTTCAAAAGAGTACATTTAATAGCAAAACAAATTGAACGAAAAAAAAAACACGAACAATATTCAAGCGTAACAAAAATAAACAATAAAAGTATTAAAATTTCAAACAAAGTATTGAGGATACAATCATTTGTACAATTAATAAATATATAGTGGCCAACATTTGCCATACGAGCTGATGGTCAACACGTCTCGAGCACGTACTTAAAGCGATCACCATCTCCTGCACCGACATCATCCATGAGATTTAATCATGTTGTTCGCAAAATAAGAAAAAGTTTAATTGTACTTTAAATTAAATTAAACATAGACAGACAGACAGACTGACTGACTTTGACGGGATCATATCACACTTGGTTGCCTGCTTACATAAATTTCAATTCGTTGCAAAATTCGTCAGTGTATCCAGCAGACTTGATGTTAAAATATTCTTTAATGCCAGAAGTGGCAATGCAAACAGCAGTGTTATGTTTTGAGGCATTGATCGGTTTCTGGTTACTTACACACAGTCTTTAGATTACAAGTTGTGGCGCTGTTGATAGAGTTTCAAGGGGGAATTTAGCCAAGGCAATACACTAGTAGAATTTTACCACATCTTGTGATGTAAATGTAATTTTCATATGTTTCGTTTGTGTTTTTCGTATGTTTAATTAAACTGTTAAAGAAATTCCTTTGAGTGTTTGTGTGTGATTGTCTGCAAATATAAGGAAGAAGTTTTTATTTCTTATTGCCTCAAATATGACCGGTATTGACAGACAAGTTGAGAAATGGAAATTAATGCAGTTGTGCTTGTTTAACATGTAACACAGCTACTGTTGCGTACAACGAGTTTCGTTCAAAAATATGATGTAGATCTTTTATTTATTTTTCTTTTTTTTTTTTAAATCGCTTGCAACAATGACGTTGCTGCTGTTCATGATCACGATCATGATGAAAATGTCATTTCATTTTATTGGCATTAAGCAGCAGACAAAAAGTGTTGAAAGGAATTTTACATTTAATTTCATGTGTTTTTTTAAACTTAAATATTTAAAAAGTGTTTTCTTCGTCTGATGTCTTATTCATATAAAAAGTATTTTCCCTTAAAAGAAATGTGTTTGAAATGTTTAAATTCATAAGTTTTAAGCTCTAAAATTATTGCTCCAAAACACGCACCTACTGACAAGTTTATTTTAACAATTTACTTGAGTTTTATACAAAAAAAAGTACTATTTTTAAATCACGTTCTTTTTTTTTGCTAAAAACTAAAAAAAATTGATGGCGAATTTTTAAAAGTCAACGGTAAATTTATGGGGTTTAACTGATTTTATATGTTTCTTTTAAAAATCAATTAAATATTTCCCAAGCATTTAACCAACGATTTAATTATCATTAACATCATGTTTATTTTACATACATTTTGTATGAGTGTACTATTATCATACACTCATGGAAAACACTTACTAAAACCTTTTAGTGTTGAGGTATCGTTAAGTATTCTGTACGTAAGTTGGCGTAAAATCGTAAATAGATCATAAAAAGATCGTTAAAACTAATTTTATTACTGTGAACTTTTTCTGTTAACAAAAAGGTGGTGGTGGTTGGAAACAATAGTGGGACACAGCAACCAATCAACCAACATTGTATGTCACTTCAATACGTACATACATATAACCTGAACAGATAATAAAAGTACACAAACTATAGCAAATGATCTCATTTAAAAAGTTAAGAATTAGTTTCATTTATGCCAAACATGTCAGCGTACTTTTACAAAATTGCATATTTTAGCAAACAATTATAAAAATTTAAAATTATTGTCACTTGCCTGGCAACACTTTTAATATTTCCTTTCATTTATGTTTGAAACAAATCTCTCTTTTCGATAAGATTTCCTTTTAAAGTCCAGCTAAATAAAAATTGAACATAAATGTCTTCATTATTGTAGTCGTTATATTAAAATAAAAATTAAAAAAGAAATGATAATTAATTTAATAATCTAATAATTTTTAAATATTTATATTTAATGATGATGTTTATTGTTATTGTTGGTTGTTTTCTATAATATGTGTGGCATTAAATGAATAAAAAATACATACATACATGCTACTTATATAAATATTTATTTAATATTATTAAATTAATATGCATACAAGTATAAATAAATTTAAACTACAGACATTTTCTGATTTCATTTTCATTTAATCTCTATCTGCCAGCAGATCCAACCATCTACACACAGATACATATACCAACACCAGTATGTACGGGTACATGTAGCGATAAAGTGGTGGTCTATCAAAATGATTTATAAAGACTTCCAGTCATTTGGGGTCACTACTTAAGAGATTTCAAAACGTTTATTTTTTTATTCTCTATTTTCTGTTGTTATTTATATAAATAATATTTTTAAAACAAAATTAATGTTTATATAAGTAAAAAAACATAATTTGATAAATGTCTTTATAAATATTTTACAGCTTATTGCTATGTCAAGTATATAAATATAAAAATTAATTATTATTTTTAAATACTTATATACATTAGGGTGTCATATTTTATTATTTCTATGTTTTTTTTCTTTTTGGGAACTTCGGATTATTTTGATACTAGATATGGTCGTCGCACTCTGAAAATTTTTGGTCAAATCAAATAATGTAAACCTTGCTATATCGAATCTCATGTTTTAAAGGGATAAATTTGCAAAAAATAATATTTTGTATGAAAATTCACATTTTATTCAAATTTCCTGAAACTACTGGGTGTTAACAAACAAACGTGTTATTCGAATTCCATCTTATCAGTTCCACATTATCAGTTCTAAAATCATAATTATTTATTTGAGTTTTATAAGTCACAAAATATTAATGATAATGAATTTTGTGATTAATTTTATTCTCTGCAAAATTCATTCTTATTTGCATTTTTTTCTAAATTGACAAAATTTTTCAGTTCGCGAACTTCTCCGAAATGTTAGTTATAGAAATGTTATTTTAATTAAAATTTCCCTTATGAATTCATACGACTTAGTACGTTTCTTTTGGCACGAAGAATTTCAGTAGAAAAACAGCTTTAATAATGATTTTAAAGAATATGTGGTGTAAAGACATTTATTTCTTTAAATGTCAGTACGAACGAATCTGTAGAATGAAAATTTCCTTTAATTAACGATGAAGTTTACTAATTTCATGTACAACTTTTTAACAAATTTAAAGTTTATAATGGTTTTCCTATGGCAAAAAATATAAAAAACCATTAAGAAGAATTTTCTTCTTATCTAGTTTTAAGATAAGAAAAATATATAATTGAATATTCATAAATTTTCAAAAGAAATTAGAGTGTATAGAAATTAAAAGAAGATAATTTTCACTGGTGTTATTTTTATAATTTTGCTTCTTGCCAAAGTAATAAACAATTTAAAAGTGCATTAACATTTTAACTCAACAACCATAAATTTTGTAAAGAAATTAATATTAATGTTAGTACATACTTAAATTAATTAAAAATCGTTAACAAAACACACTGAATGAAAACCAAACAAATAAAAACAACAACAATAATAAAACAACATGGCTTTTTCTTAAATGAATACTGCAGCTAAACACGCATATCAAACACAACTAACAACAACATAACATGTTTATATTAAATTTGAAAAAAATATTAATAAAACTACTGATATTAATAATTATAATTATAATAAACGTTATAGTTAAGACAATGCCTAAACAAAAACATTTCCAGAATTATTATATTATTTTATAATTACAAATTAAAGTGAAATTTCCATATGATCCCTTAAAATAGATATTTAACGTATTTGTGTTACATTAACGGACTACAAAAGTCTTACAAAACATCTATTTAAAGATTTTTATTATAATTAACAAATATTTTCCATTCCAATGTATTAAAGGATTTAAAAGTTTTACTATAACCATACATAGATACATACATACATATGTATGTAGTTATTTGTGTGTATATGAGTGTATTTTATTAACACAAGGGTGTTGGTTGGATTTAATGTTACAGGGTGAAATAGTGACACTAAAGGAAGGGAAAATCCTGTCTTTTAGCAAACACAGCCCAATAGCACTAAGCAAAGGTAGAGTGCAGTTTTGGTATGATGATACAAACATGTTAATTGGATTTTTGTCTGTGAATTTAAATTACATTGACCACCGTTACCAACCCACCATCGTCATCAATCGTAAACACCCCTTTTTTTCTTACAACAACAAAAACTAATATATAATGTTTCTGTTGTATTTTTTTTGGTACTCCAACAATGTATTGTATTTCACATGTAATTTAAGCCATTTCTTTGTTCTTTGGCTCCGTGTTTGCAGTCATACTGAATTGTTTGCCGATTTTGTTTTTGTTTTGCTTTATCATCGACCTACGCTGGCAGCAAAAAAAAAAAAAAAAGCCACAACACACAACAGATTAACCAAAGTTTAATTTTCATCCTCAGACGAAACGTGTTGTAGCGACAAATTCCACATATTTTTTACAATTTTTTGCTTGCAAATCGACAATCAACAAAAATTGCACAAACGTGCCGATAACACAACAATGCATATTTTTGTAATGGCCGTATACCAAACAATAATACCAACAACAACCACAAAATTGTTTTAAAAAATATCGGAAATTAAACACAAAAAACAGCAACAACTAAAACTATATATGAGTAAAAAATAATGTACCACAAAAGTTAATAATACCAGAGGAGTAAAAGAACAAAATTTAAAAAATATGTATTAATGAAAAATTTAACATATATTTGAACGCATAAGATATACATACATCCAAAGGAGAGAAAAGAAAAGCATTCCTACTTATCTAAATATGTACAAATGATCCAAAAGTTTGTGCCTTAAATAAACTTTATCAGTGTTTAATAAAATTAATAAAATTTTTTATTAACAAATATTAGCACTCCAATTATTAATTACTTTGCATATTAATCGGAGAAAAAGTAAAGAAAAATATTATTCCTTTACAGGAAATTAAATTAAACATTTTATTTGTTATATTTAAAATTATTACGAATTTGGAAATCTTGTAATGACCCTATAATTCTCCTCACAACTGTAAACATGCATTCAAATAAATATAAAGGCTTATCTCGCCTCATAAATTAACCCTTACCGCTTTGACGCTCTTTCATTATTCTTCGTTTGTTGTTTTTGTAACTTTTTGTTTTTAATTTTTGTAACCGACTCAAAGTCAACATAAAACAAAGGCAGTCGTCATCATCAACAGCATAATTTCTGAATGTATAAAATTTCCAACCAAATCTTCTAACACTTTTACCCTTTTTCAAAATTTTCTATTTTCATTTGATTTTTTTTTTTTTTTTTTTGTATATTAATTTTTTTTCTATTTGAGATTAACAGAGGAAAAAAACACAAAATGTATACTGTCAATGACATTGGCATCCGTTGGTGTGTTAGATTTTGGTCGGTGTGGATTATTTGAAGATAAGAATAAATACTGAAAATAACAGACAAAACAGACAGAAGTACCCAATTGTAATATTTGTAATGATAAACTCTAAACTTCCTAACACTGGCTGACTGCAGCATCTAGCAAACGTCATTGTGCTGATGATTTGCCCCCGTTTGTTTAATTTGCTCCCTTAATGTTAAAATTACTCCGAAGTTAAAATCCACAAGCACATCCCTGCAGTTCGAGGGGCCTATCTTGTAATATAATATTTAAATTATTAACTTGTGAGTAGTTATTTTATCATGAAGAAGAAGAAAGTCAATTGATCATTCACAGACTACAATTCCTGAAAAGATACTGAAGTAGCAAATTACCACCAGCTAGAATACTTGGGGACGCTAAAGTGACCACAGACCTGTGCATTACAATGAGAACGTAAATGTCAAATGATGCAAATTATATTAATCATGCGATCCATGCAAATACTTTGAAAAATGGATACATTAATTCCTAGTAAAACTGCTGAGCAATATTCATACATTTGTAGAATTTATAAACAAGCTGTTTGTTGTTGTCAACAACAAACAAAACTTTTGTAATTAATTTTTCATTAGACAAATGTCTCCCTAACGTTCGTACTTTAATGCATATTTGACAAACAGTTAACTAATCAGTCAGACAGTCAGCCTCACTGACAGTTGTTCTTTTGTTTCATTTGCAAATAAAAACCAGTAGCAACAAGGAAAATTATATTGTTATAAATTGAATGCATTGTCATGTCTAAATAGAATTATTTCGTTGCAAGGTTTGTCGATGAAACGGCGTCTAACTCAAGCTATTTTAATGTAATGGCGCTTAAACAACAATGCACACACATTTGCACTTGTTCTCAAACACAATGACAGTAAAATATTATTAATTATAAAAACAATAAAACAATATAAAACGCAGACTTCCCACAATTAGAATGAGTTTTTGTAAATAAAATGCAGTTAATTGTGACTAAATTATTAATATTTCTTTAACTACACCGCGAACACTTTTAAAGTGCACATTTTATTACTTTTCAAGGTTTACGATACTAAAAAATTAACAACTCGCTTCAAATACTACAATGATTGAATCAAGCAACCAAATGTTCAAATAAACAATGAATATTACACAAATTCGATGTAAAAAATTATTAAGCTAAATATAATGTTCATTGCATAGCTGTCCTCTTGAGCCATTTATGAATAATATTTGACTCTTTAATAAATACAAAACTGAATCTTCAACAATTTTAATATGTATTTTAGCCGTCGAATAAGTATTTGGTGCTTTGAATAAAAAAATAACTTTTTGTATTATTGTATTACTTTCCAATGTCTTTCATTCGATTTTTCTATTATTTATAGTTATTTCCTTAATTCACTTTTTGGTCACATTAAATTCTTTTTTATTACATAATTTATGCAACATTTCTAGGAAGACATAAAAATAGAAAAATTATAATTTCTTTACCATGCTTGAGGTCTAAAAATAATACCTCTAAATATGAATGTGAAATGAACATTAAAAATAATTTAAAATATAAATTATAAAAATGAACGACCACACCTTAAGTAACTAAAAACCTGATAGTTTTTAATCATATTCTTAATACAAATTATCTTTAATATTAGTCATATTGACCCAGCAGGAAATGTTGATAATGTGGAGGATTTTGTAGAAGGTTTTAGATTGATTGAATGGTTTTTTTTTTAACTCTTCCTATCAAGAGTTACACTACTCTCGAGAGTAAACAGCATAAAAATAATGGATATACTTACACTAAAATGATATCTAGAACATCTTTAATATACATAAAAAGTTAAAAAATGTTTTTATTATACATACATAAATGTTTAAACTTTGCGAGACTTTAACCTAAATAAGGGATGATTTTAGTCACTTTTTAATGTACAATATGATGCCTAATAACAACAACTACAAAAACACTATATTAAATTCTAACAACAAACACCTAACAAATGCTAATTACAAAATTGTATTTCGCAACAAATGCTAACTAACTACTTTATGAAGCAAACATTTAACAAAATCTTTAAAAGCTTTTCTGTCTTTTTTTGAACCTTTCGAAACACCCCAACTCCTTAAATGTCTTCCAGAAGTCTTTCAGTGACCAGGCAAGTGAGGCCCGTAAGTAGCAAACAACTACTCACGATAGCAAGTAATCATGAGGGATTAATTTTGTATGAAAAATAATGGAGAAATATATTTCACGCCATTACAAACATCTATTGATATGGCAGCAACTAATTTATATTAACTGTTTTTATTACAATTTATGGCTGACTGTGTGTATAGATTTCTTGAATTTCATTTCATGTATACGTAGATACATTACATACCAACCAACCAGTATGTTCGAGTATAGGGGTGGTTTTGGTTCGTTTACTCTTTGAAAAATTGTAGAGCTGGATTTTCAAAGTTAAGGCAAACAAAGACTGCCAAGAAAAGGCTTTGAACGAATACGAGCGAGTCTCCAAGGACCAATTTAGAAAATTAAAAACAAACAAAATAAAAATCAATGAATGGCCGCCTCTGGCCATTATTGTTTTTAGCAATAATACAAGCTTTTGTTAAGAACTTAAATGATGTTTACAAAATTTAAAAGATTTTAAAGATCTTTATAATTTAAGACACCTATGTATGTATGTATTTTGGAATAGCCACCCTTATATTATGTGTTTCAAACTGAGAAATATAAATTTTACTTTTTTTCCTTTTAAGAACTTACAATGTTGTAATAAGAAAAAAATGTTAAGAAAGCTGGTCATTACTGGCATTTACCCTTAGTGTCTTTATGGTTGTTTTTAATCTTCTGGGCTTGTGTGTGTGTGTATGTTTGTGTTTTCCATTCTGTTGTTTTTTCTTGACTCTAAGTCAGAGTGAATATAATGGCTAAGATACTTTGAAATTTGTTGCCAAAATATCTCATATATTATGTGCTTAGTTTGCTTAAAATAAATACTGAGTTTAAAAAGAAATTTAAAAAAATATAAGGGCCTTAAAACAATGATAGTTTTACGAATTCACGAAATTGTTTGACAATATTTTACTTTCTAATTTTGTATATTTTTTTTAAATTTGTTTCCTTAAAATAATTTAAAATAATTTCTAAAAATGTCAAGAGGTCAAGTCGCCGGATTAAACTAATGAGTACACTGATGCTAACCGTTTTGTATGTTAGCTTTTGCTTTCAAGATATTCAGAGTACTCGAATTAGTTTAAACCGCTGGGTGCTCCGCTTGACAAAAAAGTGTAAAATTCAAGCATAGTGTTTTATTTATTTATAATTATCAAAATTTAATAAAATTTCTTAATTTAAGGCCCAGGTTTTGTAGTTTCGCTCCTGTTTTTATTCAAATGTTTGTTTGTTGGGTGGCATATTAATGAGCCACAATCTTAACAAACGACAAGCAAAATGTATGTAATAAGTTACTAAACCCCCTAGAATACTTGCATAAAAAAAGAATGAAAAAAACTAAACTGCCTTATTCAAACATTTACCAAAAATATTTCACTGAAAGATGTCTGCTTGATTTTTTTTTAAATTCTACACGAGGGTGTGATAAGACAAAATACCCACAATAAATGTGAAAAATATATGACCCAACCTAGAATCTAAGTATTTGGGTAACTTCAGCTAACAACGAAAGCTCTTACAACAGCACATTCACACATACACTCACACATCCTTGTAAAGTAAATCTCCAAATTATAAGAAAACACATGACTCCTGGTACCCATAGAAGCAAATATACAAGAAAACAAGAAATCTGACTAACAAATATATAGAAATAAAAAAAAAAAAAACAGTACTGAAAATAACTTATACAGGACCAAACGGAACGCAAAATATTTTAACCATAAATTTTCTAAGGCACATGTTGTTTGTACTTAAAAACATTCTTCCTTCTGCTTTTGCCATGGTGCGTAGCAAAAGAATAAATGAAAAACGAAAAAATAAAAGCTTAAATTGCAAATAAATAAAACTGAAAAAGGGAAATGAAATTTTTTTTCGGTACGTTTTCATGAATGTGTCAGACCCAGATGTATGCTGGCAAGGGATCGTAATATACAGAAGGATTTAGGGAAAAGATGGACAGACAGACAGATAGAAACGTAACACATTTTAATGTTTATAAATCGTAATATTCTTGTATTTATGTGTGCGTGTATACCATAAGGATGTAAGTTTTTAAATAATATGCGTAACCCGAAAAAAGTGGTTGCTATTAAACATGTTATGCCTAAATGCAGTTATATCTGTTAGTTTTTTCTTCTTATTTTTCTTTTTTTGTAACTAATATGATTTTTGAAATTAAGTATTAAAAGTCCAGAAAACCATAATCCATAGGATTTAACAAATTTACATATATTATTGTTTAATTGTGTACCAGCTGTAATATTTAATATTTTTTCAGAATTTTATTGACATTTAGAATCTCTATATTTAATTTAAAACATTTAAGAATGTGAAAAATAACATACTAAGTACGTCAGAATATCATATTGATAGTTCTGTTAATATTAGCTAAATATTAATTTTACAAATTTCACAATTAAATATAATTTTCCCATATTCAAAATGAAAGTGAATTTTCATTTTTTTATAAAAAAATCGACTCCTTTTATACATACATATGTACATTTATTTTCAAATTCAATTCGTTTCATTTTTATTATTGGCTTACTGTTGGTTCTTATATGATGGTTCATTGATTTTTTATTGTCAGTTTTTTTCTTATTCCAGCTTTTATTGTTTTTCTAATGATTTCACACACAGAAACTTTTGTTTCTTTAACAATAATTTAATGATTTTTATGTGACTACTTTTTTAGTTTTTTTTTAGTTATAGTTTTTTTCATGCTTCTTCGTTTTATTTTTTGCCATTGTTTTTCAATTGACTGACGACACACGTACCTCCACGCATAAATAGTTTTTGCTTTTACACGCAACTTCAAGTAGTAAAGAACTGTCCCAGTAATTTTAACAGGAATACACTTTTAAGACATTAGTTTTTCCAAAATTCATCTCTACAAATTTAACTGGATTTGGGTCAATTGTTACATTTCTACTCTTGTAATGCAAAGGTAACTCAATTGCTTACTTTATTCATTCGAGCGAATTTGTAAGTCGTTACATAAGTGCCTCTAGATAGTCTAGGATGTAGTCAGGAAGTTGGTTAATATATTTATCAGCCACGAATGTGATATTTAAAAGTCGCTTAGCTACTTCAGTAATCATCAAATCGAACTGTCATCCCGAATTGCTGGGGTACTATAGAGTGCACACACACACACCCATTTACATACTTAACAGTTCATTGAACATCATAAATGTTTGCTACTTATTTTTTTTTTCGAAAACATTTTATTTAAAATAATAATTTAAAAGAAAAATTATGTATGTATGTACGTACACATACATGCATATGTGTATGTGCTTCATTTAAAAAGTGGAATTAAATGAATTCTTTAATAATTTTATCTTATTAGGCAACTTTTGAAATACATACTTTTAATTATTAATATTTTAGCCTAAATAAGATATCATTTAATGACGTTTGACTGTTGCAAAAACGGCAATTTTAAAAGTAAAGATTTAAGTTCAGTTGTAAAAATATTTTTCTCAGAGGCAATACACAATTTGGAAACCTAAAATTTTAATGGAAATTTGAGTTTAAAATATTTTTTGTAGAGCAAATAGGATTTTAAATTTAATATTATTAAATTTTTTTTATCATTTGCAACAATATTGTCTGCGTTTTTCCTAAATTTTCTTCATTTAATATTTTTGTCACTTCCTTAAAAATACACACATTTTTCCACTTTTGTGTTTCATTTCGTGACAATAATAATTTTTGTCTCTCTTACCCCTAATTCTCAGGCACTTTGATGTTACTGTTGTAGTTGTGTTTTTTTTTCCTTAACGATGTTTTTGTTGTTGTAATCTCTACCATAATGGTTACTTATTATACAACTAACAATGCTTTCAATGGCTGTCTGAATTGTTATTATACATATTTGGTTGTTGTTGTTGCTGTTGTTTTTGTTCTAATTCAACATGTCTGTTTTTTATGCGTAAGGATGTGTGTTTGTTTCTTTTCAAATTTTGGGGTTCAATATTCCCGGCAACCACCATTATTAGAACATTTTTGTGTAAGCGTGTGTGTTTGTCATTGTCAGTGTCTCAAACAGCAGGGGGTCTTTTAGTTTAGTTAGATGTCGTTTATTTAAGTTAATTTTATATACATTCAAGCATTTTCTTGTTTGTTTCTTGTTTTTCCTGTGTTACCTGCTTTATATTAAATATTAAATTATAAAAGATAAAATGATATACCAACATTTTTTGTTCAAACTAAACGAAAAAAATCAATAACTGAAATAAATTTAAAGAGATACAGAAAATGTTAAAGCAAAACGTTTAATATGGCTTTAATAACTAAAAAATAAAATATACCTATATGAAGCTTAAATTTCCATTTCCATATTGTGGGTACTCCATAAAACACCTCTAAGTCATTTCAATTAAATGTACTCAACTATCGCTTTACCTAATTATTTTATGATTTCAAACTCATAAAAAAAACTTTAATGGTTTAACTGTATAAAAAAAACATGTTTAAACATCTTCATGATTAATGAGGTGTTACCAAAAAACTAAATATACCATATAATTAACAATAAATCCAACTTATTTGGTCAAGATACATACAAATGTACATTTATACAACAACCAGCAAACAAGTAATACCCGTACAACCAAGGTGTTGTCTTATGGTCATAAAAAAGTACTTATAAAATAATAAAATGTATCATGATGATCATGATGAGGAGTTTACTTCTGAAACAATACATACTACTACTACACACAGTGGAAAACGTAACGAAAACATTCAATATTATACGAACATTAAAAAGTCTATAAAAAAATTAAATAAAATACATTTATAGAGGCTATAAAAATAATTTACTAGCTCTCAACCCCGAAAACAAATAAATATTTAAATGTACACAAAATGACTTAATAATTAGTAAGGGTATTGAAAATGAAACTATTTTTAATATTATAATAAATAATTAATTAATCAACAACAATAACAAACTATTGCTAATACCATGTTTAATGGCTTTTTAAACTTTTTTGTTAATTCAAACTTTAATAGAGGAAATTAAAACGGAAATAACACCATCACTTATAAAGACAAATTGTTTAACAAAAGTAAAGAAAATAGCAGTCGACAACTACAAAAATAAATTCATTTAAACCATTGAACACTTTATAAAAATGTTGCTTTGCTTTTTTACTTATGATGCCATAAAACCCATAAAAAAGCAATTCAAAAAATTATTTTTATTATTATTATTATTAAAAAATACAATTATATTATTTTTAACATTTATAAAGTCACACGATAACATAAATTACATTAATGAAATAATAAACAATTTTTTTATTATACTTAATTTTGTTTCTTTTCTTCTCTCCTTACCTACGTATGTATCTCTCGTTTCTTTTAGAAACGAAAAATTGTGATCTGTTATGAATTTTAAAATTTGCAAAAAAAAAAAAAAAAAAAAAAAACAAAAATTATATTTAACTATATCATATGTCTTTTGTATGGTCAATCATATAAAAATATGTATTACAAAAATTGATCAGCCAATTTTATATGCCAGAAGTTCTTAAACGTTTGTGAAAAGTAAAAGTTGGAAATTTGTTAATTTTAATATTTGTGAAAAATACAAAAATGATAATATAAGACAGATATTAAACATTAATTAGTTTAAATTTGAAGTTAAAACAAAGTATTTCCGTTTTTTGGTTTCAATTTTTAATTTTTCCAAATATGTATAAATTAGTGAAGATTAAATTTTTAATTCCAATAACTTGTTTTGAATTCAGAAAAAAACTTCTCATAACAAATAAACTAAATATTCCTTAAACCATTTTTTATTAAAGAAAACAAACATTATCAAACAATAATGTTTTTTTTTTTAATCTCTAATGTTTGTTTAAAAAATACCAAATGCAAACAATAAAAAATTATTACTTTATAATAATCTTCTACATTATTATCATTAATAATATTTAAGAATCTCTGTATTAGGTGAATAAATTGTCATGTATTTGTGTCTGCTTTCTTCATTTCATATTTTTGCTCTTAACAGTTCAAAGAAATGATACAAATAAATGACAATAATAGTCGTAAAACTAACATTTATTATGTCTACATTCAATTTTCTTTAAACAATTCATTCTACAGATACAAAAATATGTATTGTATGGTATTTTATTAGTTGTCATTTGTTTAAGCACAATGAAAGAAAAGAACGAATAAATGAATGAATCTTTTTTTTTTAATTTTATACATATTTTTGGTGTTTTTGGCTTTTTTGTATTGTGAATCATATTTGTTGTTGTTCGTTGCTGTCTACAAATTCTTTTTATTTCGGGTTTTATTTTTGGTTTTATTCGAAAAAATTGATTTGTCAGCGATTTTAAAATTCTTTAAACATCGTTTTTATTCTTCTTCTTATAAGTCTTTGTTGTTATTGTTTGTCTTTCATAACTCTACAATATTTTCGATACGTTTATGTTTTACATTTATACATTCATATATAAGATATTTTGTCTGCCCGTCCGTCCATTTATTTCAATATAAAAATATTTGTATGTTTATTTTTTATATTTTTGTTATATTGATTTGTTTATATTTTAGTATCGTACTTCCCGGATGGCATGTTAAACGAAATCTAAACATTTTTTTCTTCTTGAAACTCCCAAAAATACCAATCGAACATCCATCCATCCAACCGGCACAGTCAGAACGTCTGTGTCAGTCATTGTATATTTTTTTCTCAGTTTCTTAAAAATTTGTTAAATCGAATATAATTGCTGTTTGTACTATTTCAATTGGTATTTTGTGGTTTTGAAAAATACATTTTTTGTTGTTGATGTTATTTCAATAATAAAAAGTCATAAATAATGTTAAATAAACAATTAACACAAATTAAAAGAAATGTGGAGAACAGCTAGAAAAAAACCTTAATTATTTATTTAAATTAACTATTGCCTTGTTTTCAAAGTAAAGTATAATCGTGAGATTTTACACAAACATACATTGAATATAAAAACGTAAACAAAATATTAATTAGAATTAAACATAATTGGCATTTAGTTGTTATAAAAAATAAACTTAAATATCTATATTAATGTTTTGCACTATAAAAGAAATGTAAAAAAAGATACATTTTAGCTTAATTATTTATTTTTAAACTAAATTTAATAAAATATTTCACCAAATAAAATCACACATAATCCCCCTATACATATATGTATGTAAATGGCAACACCAAATGTTTCCGTTTATTAAAAACAAACTAAAATTCACCACGTGTTAGTAAATTCAACACACACAACTTTGAGTGTGAGCACAGAGAGAGAGAGTTCTCGCGAAAAGTAAACAATTTCACTCAATGAGCTGAACTGCATTGTGAGTAAACTCTTGTTATTGTTTTGAATTTGTTTTGTTGTTTATTTTCTTTTTTCGCGCACATGTCTACCTGTAGGAAAACTGTAGTAGTCCGGCAGCCATATTGGATGCCATAATTGTTATTTGGTGAAGTTGTTTTTGTTGTTGACAAACATTAATGCAGTATTGGTATCCCTTTCGCACCCATTTAAGGCCATTAAGAGAAGTGCATAGTAATTAATATTATGTAGAGCAATACAAATGATTTATTAGTTTGATTACTTCTTTGGTTTGCTTGACAAGATAAATTCAATTTAAAAAATGGTAAACATAAAAACCATTAATACAATATATGAATATGAAATGATGTATAGTTAATATTCATAACAACAGAATTATTAAAGCTGACCTGAGACAGAACTTTCAGAAATATGTATGTATATAGCAAACAAATACACAATTCAAATTTTAACCCTTAAAATAATTTCAAGTCAAATATAAAAGTCGGGTGTCTTCGGAACTTTTGTTGATAGTGTTCTAGTCTGCCAGTTCAGAGGTCGTGGGTATGATTCCGACTAAAGACTCTGGTAAAGGAGCGCACAACAGGCCTGAAGAGGCCTACATATGTCTCATTACGTCTCACTCGCACCAATTAAATCAATTACTTCGTATAACTGTTTTAAAGTTATGCCTGTTTGGATTTCGTTTAGTTGCCTCGTTTGAGGTTATGTTTAATTAAATAATACTTTTGATTAATATATTTATTGTTTGGGCCTCCAAAATCCTATATAAACATATAGTTTGATTTAGGGCTCTCTCCGAACCAACAAAAATAGTTTTAAAATACTTAATGCTTTATTAAATAATACTTTTGATTAATATATTGTTCGGGCCTCCAAACTCCTATATAAACATCTAGGTTGATTTTAGGACTCTCTCCGAACCAACAAAAATAGTCTTAAAATACGCCACTAAATTCGCCAATCGATTAGTATATAACCAAAAAATCCACCTTTGGCGAAAAATCGCCACTTCTGACAGCCCTGCTTGTAACTGCATTTTCACAGAAAATTTATTTATTTTTTTACTTTGATAAATTAATTTGCAGCTCGAAACTAATCACTAACTTACCTTCGCTTCAACTGAAAAATTGATATTTACGCTTTAACAAAAATATTTTGAAAATATTACGCAAACATCAACAATACACAATAATAAAACACCATGCAAAAACTGCAAACAATTGATTTTTTTCCAAAAACCATAAAAAATCATAAAAAGTATTTTTTTTCAGCAGATAACTAAAAAAAAAATTACAAAACCTATCTAAAGGGTGCCATAAACAAAAACAGCTAATAACTGAAAAAATACTAAACGTACTTATTTACAATAACAATTTATATAGGATTTCCTAAATATTGTTTCGAAACTATATATTGTAAAAAAGAATATCATAAAAATTTCCCGTAACTTTAGGCACTACAACTAAAAAAATTAGTACAGGTAGCATAGAAAATTTCTAAAAAAAACGTGTATACAAGAAATTTGCACGCACAAAAATATTGTATAATCGCAAAATTTACAAGCGCAACTAAAATATTTGCTGTGTGTGTTATTTTATTTTTTTTTTGGTAAAAGCCGACGCGATATCAAGCAGTGTTAAACCCGGCATGTAGTCCATCAATTGCAACCAGTCAGTCAGTTAGTTAGCTAAACATTCAGCCAGCCAGCAGCATTCACTCAACACTCAACAACAAAATTCCATACAAAACATTTAAAAAATAAAACAAATTTTTACCCTTTTTTCTTACGCCAACTACAAAATGCACGGATGGGTGCCAAAAATTAGCAGAAAACCCATAGAGCACTTGTGTTAACTGACAAAAACGGCAGAAAGTAAACAAAAAATATTTCATTTACAAACAAAAAACAAAAGTGTTCATGCTCTATGGGAAGACAGCTGAGATTGGAAATTAAAAAGACATTCTTCTGCCTGGATTTTTTGTAAAAAACGGAATTTTAAAAATTTGTTAAAAATATCCTGTAGTTTTTATGATAGTTAGAAAGAAACAAGAAAATAAAATTAAACAAAATTGTGCGTCATTCATTAGAATAATTTAAATTAATTCAGGTTTTTTCATATTGATTTGGTAACAATAATTTGTAAAAATTAAGTTAAAGTTACCCCTTTTCTTGTCTTAAAGATAACACCATTTGAGTCATTTTAGTTTTTACTTCTCAAGTGTGTAAAGGAAAAAATATTGTCTCTTATAAATTGTTTTAAATGTCAAGTTATTATTAAAGTTTTTTGTCTTTATATTTTTTTGCTAATTAACATAAGATTATTTGCATATTTCTTTGTTATAAGATGAAAACAACAAAAAAAAAAAAAAAAAAAAAAAATTAAGAAATATTTAATTAAATTTTGTTTTACTTTTTGCTTTCAGGTCCTAATGGTTGCCCTCGTCGACGTGGTCGTCAGACATATACACGTTTCCAGACATTAGAATTGGAGAAAGAATTCCATTTCAATCATTACTTAACAAGGAGACGAAGAATTGAAATTGCACATGCATTGTGTTTGACAGAGAGACAAATAAAGATTTGGTTCCAAAATCGTCGCATGAAACTTAAAAAAGAATTAAGAGCTGTTAAGGAGATAAATGAACAAGTAAGTGTTGAGAATTGAGTTAAAATTAAAAAAAAAATATTTAAACATTTGCCAAACATTTATAGTAAAATTTTGATAGTATTAACAAACCCTTTAATGTTTTTTTTATTTTTGTGCATTTTTCAGGCTCGTCGTGATCGCGAAGAACAAGAGAAAATGAAAGCCCAAGAAGCCATCAAATCCGCCCAACATAATAACAATAAATTGCAACAACAGCAGCAGCAACAACAGCAACAACAACAGCAGCAACAACAGCATCAGCAACAACAACAAGATCATCATTCAATAATCGCCCACAATCCCGGCCATTTGCATCATTCCGTTGTGGGGCAAAATGACTTGAAATTGGGTCTTGGCATGGGTGGTGGTCTCGGTGTCGGTGGTGGACTCGGTGGTAACCTTGGTATGATGAGTGCGTTAGATAAAACAAATCACGATCTTTTAAAAGCCGTTAGTAAAGTAAATTCATAAATTTGTTTAAACGATTGCAAAGAAGTATAAACCCCCTTAAACATGTACTGAATTATAGAATTTGATTAACACACAAACTATTAAAAGAAAAATTTAATACTAATAATATTTAAATTAAAATAATTAAAAACAAAAACAAAAAGAGTTAAATGAAACATTAAAAACATGAAAACAAAAAGTTGATATAGTTGCAACAAAATACGTAAACCTTTACATAGTAATTTTAGTTTGTAAAAGATCTTTAAATCTCTATAAATATTTGAACTAAAAAATAATAAATTTAATATTAAATAATTATTTACATTTTATAGAAATATATAAAAAAAATAAAATTCGAGTAAAGAAAATGAAATTTAAATTATATAACATTTAAAAATAAACGTACACATATACTTACTCTACATACATTAACTATTATTCGTATATATACAAATATAAATAAATAATTAAGTATATAATAGTACATACACCTACATACAAACAAACAAAAAAACTACTTACATAAGTCTAAACAAATTTATATATATTTTATTTTAAATAAATAATTTCGAAAATAGCAAACAATTAAAATCAAATAATTTGCTTCTTAATGTAATATTTTAAATTTAAGTTAAAAATTTAAAAGAAAATAATTAATATTTAGCAACAAAAGTACTGAATTCTTTTGCTTTAAAAGTAGTTTTTTAATTATTATTTTTAAAATGTCTCTATGTGTATTTGGTATTTGAAATGCAGTGCATTTCATTTTACTCTTTTATTTAGTATTTCTTTTAATTTAAAATTTGTTTCTTTAAGTTTTCGATGATTTTTATTTTTTTTTTTATATAAACAATAATTTTAAATAAATTGTTTTTGTTTGCTTTACTAATAATAATTAATAATAAAATCTCAAAATTTGTTTATTCTTTTTTGTTAATATTTAGTTGAAATGAAAATTTGTATAAAAAAACGTAACTTAATTTCGTCTGAAACTTTTATGCCATATTTTTTAGTAAATTTAAGAATTTATTATTTTAATTATAAAAAAGTAAATTCTACAAAAAATATAATTATTGTTTAATGTTTTATTGAGAAAAGAAGTCCAGGTTAAAAACAAGCTGGTGAAATGTTCGTATTAAACTCTTGAAGCTATTTGAATTTTGGAGTGTTTTTTTAGTTTAGATGAATATTATTTAAACAATATCAATTGGATTTAAACTGAAACATAAAAAGTGCCAACATTGAAGAGGTTATTCTGCACTATGGGATTTATTCGTAAATTTTTCTTGTTTTTTTGACATTGGTCCTTGTAAAAGCCCTTATATGGAAATTAGAGAGGTTGCATTATCGATTTTATTAAAACTCAAAAATGATGATGGATTAATTGAATTTCTAATAATTCTAATAATTAATGAAATATCAACATTTTTGTTCTATATTGCAAATGAAACAAGATATTTTTTTGAAATCGTTCTATAATTTTTATTTCATTCATGATTAAATGAAGATATCTGATAGTGAAAAAATTATATGATTTTCATTAAAAACTTTGCATAAATTTTTACTTTATTCACAACTTAGAAAGGGAGTTCTATTTGTAAATTTTTTTAAAATTCATTAAAAATCAAATTCAATTAAAAGGGATTCATTTTAAGCTGAAAATGGTAAGTGTCAAAAATAAAACATTACAATCGGTGCATAAATTTTGGAAAAATGCTAATTTTAATAACGGAACCTAAAGTTACATTTTGACATTTTATATAAGTCATTCATTTTTTAATCCTCTGTTGAACATTAGATTGAAATCATGGTAAATTCGCATTAGATTTATTTTTTCACCTTAAAATATTTTTACCAAAATTCAAATGGCTTTAGACATTTAAATCTTCCATTTTATTGAAATAATAAAACGAAATTATTATTTTAAAACATTAAAAACAAAAAAAAAGGTATTTTATAAAACAAAATCATAGATATTTGGGTATGTTACATACAAAAACATAATCATCATTAAAAAGCAGAAAATTTTCAATAATTTAAAAAAATAAAACAAATACGTAATTATGTCGTTTGCCAGTGACTAAAAATTAATTTTAAATATAAAAAATCTGAAAAACGTAGTTTTTAAATTCAATTCAAATAAAATAATAAATAAATTTAAAACATAAATGTACACGCTAATTGCTTTAAATAAAAACAACAACAAAAATATTTACAAAAAATTAAAAAAAAAAATAAAACTAATAAAATTGTTAGGTTGGCTTTCAAATAAACAGAAAATTTAAAACAAAAAAAGCCAAAAAAATAAAAATGAAAATTAATTAAAAAAAAATTAAAACACAATCTCAAAATACGTATTAGATAATAGGGCCAAAATTACTGTAAATTATAAATAATTATATTATTAAATATATAAAAAGTATATTATTATAACAATTAATATTATTAAACTACAAATAAAAAAAACACTTCCGTTAATAAAAAAAAAACAAGAAATACACTTAAATACGTACACAACAAACAAATGTGAGTGAATCTGATAAATAAGAGTAAATAAAAATATTTATAAATAAAAATTAAACACAAAATCTATTGAATATTTTGCATAACGTTGAATAGAATTGGACAAAAATGTAATTTATTTTAAAGGAAAATGACAAACAAACTTCACTCAAAACTAAATACGTAGTCTGCAAAAACAATATTTAAAAACAGAAATATATACATACAATATAAATATTATATACAAACATTAATAAGTAACACATACAAACAAACATTCAAACATACTGACATAAACAAGCAAATTAAAAAAAAATCCTTTTAATGTAAGTTGACAACAAACAACCTTTCAACACTACAATTAAAATAATACAATAAACGAAAACAAAATGAAACGAATGAAAAAATAATAAATAAAAATTATTTAAAATCTTAATAAAACAAAAAACTTTTACAAATCGTTTTCTTCCAACTATGCTAAAGAAAAGCCAAGTTAGGTTTACTTTTTACTTTGTCGAGAAAAAAATTTATTTGTTGTTTTTTATAATTAAAGTGATATTATTTATACTTCTTCTTAACATTTATGAAAATTTGCTTTAATTTATTAAATTTTTATTATTCTTCATCTTTCTGTTAAAACAAAAATATATAAGTTTTCCTTTCTTTTAAATTCTAGCTTCTTTTAATTTTAATTCATTATTACATTTTAATATTAATTGTTGTTAATAATTTTTAATTAGTTTATATTTATAAATATAATATTAAACTTAATTTTCGTATGTTTATAAATTGCGTTCTTTTTTTAAGTTGTAAAACATTTGTATTATTAATTATTATTTTAATTATAAAAATATAATTTTTTTATTCATGTGTGCTCAAGCTCAATAATGCAAAAATTAAATAATGAAAATTTTACTTATGAGAAGAAAAAAATAACAACTGTTTTTTTACTTTAAAAGAGTTTGAATAATCACCCTTATTCTGCGTTTCAATTCGAATCGAAATTTTCTCCGTTTGGCAACTTTGGTATCCTGCATTTCGAATCGATGATATTTCCGTTATGGTTAATATTACATATGTATGTTATATTTTCAGAAAGTGTGGAGTTTTTCTATATCAAACGATTTTATTACATTGGTACATGTTTTACTAAATATTTTGATAAATATTTTTTTTAGTCTTTTATTAGTATTTTTTAATTAAAATTTAGTACCATATAACACATAGTATTAATGGTCCTGTATCCACCTTAAAGTATATCAATCGGCTAAGAATTATTTTCTGAGTCGATTAAGCCATGTCCGCCCGCCCGTCTGTCTGTCCATGTAATCATACTACAGGACACAATTTTGAAGCCAAATGATGAAATTTGGTACACGTATTACTTTTGACCCAAGGATGAAACTTATTGATTTTGGTTGATATCAGTTCATTATTTCTCTTGGGCCCCATACAACCGGACCCCCTAAATTGGGCTTTAAAGCTAAAGATTAAGCCAAATACTAATATCTCTACAAAAAAGGCACAACTAGATTTTATGTAAGCATAAATGATACTGCAAAATTGCATAATGATCGGCCTTTATTGGACCCCAGCCCACCTCTGAAAATGGCTTAAACGTCGCTGATTTCCTTATAAACTCTTTTATTTCGATGAAATTCGGCACAACAATATTTTATGTCAACAAAATCCCTTTTCCAAATTTTGTTAGGATCGGTTCATATTTGACACTAGCCCCCATATGTAGTAATTTTCAGAGAATCAGAATTTAATAAAAAATGTATCGAAATTAAGGCAAAATTCATCCGAAATGCTTTTTTATTATAAATAATCATTTAAGATATAATCATTATTTGTGTAGGGTATCAAATGATCGGCCATGCCCGACTATACTTCCTTACTTGTTTCTTTTTAGAAATTATTTTTTTTGAAAAAATTGCATAGCTTCTTAAGAAACAATTTTTCGTTTAATTTTGCCTTTGTTATGTGATTCGAAAATTCTGTTGTCAGATTTAGGGTAGCCGTAAGCTGTAAAAACGAATACTCTGCCCAGTAAAATATTTTCAAATTTTGGTAATGAGTATTGTAGGTAATGTAATTATTTCATATATTACTTGGTAATGAGTGGCCTTTATCACTAACATTAATTTTTTTTGAATAAGATATGGAATTAGCTAGTGGATCTATCCCTAGTCGATATTAGAAGTTTTTTAAAGTAATATTTGTTTTGTTTAAATACCATTCCAGATACAATGATAAAATAACTTGTTAATGGAGTATTGAGGAAGATAATAGAGCAATAAACATAGAAAATAACTGTAAAGCCGGTTTTAAATCCGGAAAAGTCAAGTAAGCACATTTGTAACCACTTATTTTTTGGTCATTGTCGAACAAAAATAAGTAGTTATTCACCCAAAAAGTAAGTACTTACACTTTGCTCCAATATTACTTTACTACTTACCGGGTAAGTAAAGATTATGCTGTGTGGTTTTAGTATTAAAAACTTGTTAGCTTGTGTTATGATGCGAAATATCTATATAAATAGCTGATTGAGGAAAAGTCAATCAAATATACAAAAGTCGTTGTCCTAACTTTTGAAAACGGAGAATGACATTACATTCTACGACCTTAAATTTAGTTTATGTGTTTCGGCGTTTTTCTGTGTCATTTCAAAAGTTAGTTATTACTATGTTTTACGAATTAAAATCATATACAAAAAATTGTACAAAATTTGAAAATGAATTATGAATAGACTTTTGTAGTGTGCAAAATATGTGTACATTAGGGTGGCCCCGTTTGTATGGAGGAAAAATAAGGTTTCAATGCTCCCAACTAAAATTAAAGTTTAATTGATTCTAATATACCATTTTAAAAATTTTTGTCTTGGCGTCAATATTTGGTGAGCTGGATCAAAGTATAAAAAGGTCCTTTTTTGAGTTTTTTTTGATTTTTTTCATATATCTTCCAAAGGAAAGATATGAAATATTGGTATCATTGGAAAGGTCCTTGAGAGACGCTTTAAATTCCATATCAGCAAAAGTAATCGAAATTTTCCAATTTTTCGGGAAATTTTCAGATTTTTACATTTCAACACAGATGAATTTAATATAATTCGTTGAAATGAATACATAATAATCCTCAATAAAATTTACTCAAACGGTTTTTGGAAACAATGAAGAAATAGCTATCAATTTTTACTAGGACCAATAGGTGAAAAGTTAAACTCTTTTAAATAAAACCCTGTATGACTAAAATGTCCAACTTTGATCCGGCAGTTCTTGACCGATACAGATCAAAATTTGAGTCTGGCCTACTATCCAATAGTACTAACCTTGATGCAAATTTCATTCAAATCAACATCAGCTTTTTCAGATATCGTGTTATAAAGATTGTAATTACTCGTTTTTTCCTAATTCCGATTTTTGGTTTCCTGTAAAATCTAAAAATTAAAAAAAATTTTGACATCGAAATTAGTCATTTGTTGGCATCTATTTATATTTATATAAATATGTGTTAGTTATTAAGTGCAAATTAGAGAAATATGTATGTATGTATGCATATTTTCGGAATACATTCATAAGTACATAAAGTTAACCACAGAAAGTTCACCCAGCAAAAACTAAGTAATGGCTTTCAATTGTAATTACTTACCTAACAACATACTTTTCAATGGCTACTACATATCGTCTGGATTACATAGAAGTAGTCTAATAAGTTCTTACTAACAATGTGTTATAAAGTAAAGATATAAAAGCTGTATGCGTTTTTTCATGCGATTTTGTAAATCGTACTACCTTTTCTAATTACATGTAACCTTTTGTGGTAAGTACTTGCCTCCAGTGACATCACCGTGTTAAAATAATGACTTAAAATGCTATTGTGTAAGTAAATTTTAGCATTTAAACCCCTTACATAGTTTTTACTGGGCACATTTAATGTCTTATTAGTTTGATTGTGTAGTAAAAATTAATATCAATTATTTATGATTCATACACAATATAACTAATTACAACAAATTGATTTCTGCATTATTTAAGTCATTTGCACATTCTTAATATAAATAACAGCATTAAATTGTGGTAATTATGAGCTTAATAATATTTTTGTTAGAACAAAATTAATAAAAGACATTGAAATTTCTACCCTCATGCAAAAATCATATAGAATAGAGACTTCTTATGCAGCACAGACACGTTTTCCTTAAAATATACAAACATACATACATGGGAGTATTGCAAAAATAATCTTTAATTAAATTTAATTAATTCAGAAAAAACAAAAAAGGATCCAAATTTAGTTAGACTTATGTTTTGTATGTATTTATGGTATAAACGGATTATAATAATATAAGCATGAATGAAACATGATATAAATTCATATACCACATACATACATATGTATGTATGTACTACATATATTTACTTATATGCACTCACACATTCTGGCTTACGTATAGAAAAATACATTTATTATAAAGGAGATTGTATGTTCGTATTTATATTTATGGCAAACACATATGTGCGTGTTTAAACGGTTAAATTGATGCGATTTGTATAACAGGAAAAAGAGAGTGCAGAAAGTAAGAAAGTTTTCTTATTTTGCGAATACATTTTCGTCTTTTGATTGTTGTTATTCTGTTCCAATAATGTGTTCGTTTCCTAAGGAAATGTAATGTCTTGAACGGAAACGGAAATGTTAAATTGCTTATGTATGCAATAAAAACAAACTTTACAAAATTACAAAAGAAAAATAAAAAGCGCCATATCAAATGAAAGCAAAAATAACTTTACATTTACAGTGATGCACAAAAAAAACAGGAAAATAAAATATGTGCCAGATTTGCTCATGATAATATAATAACATCTACATAATAACATTCGAACATTAGCCTTATATGGGTCAAAGGACACGGGAATCATGCAATGTCTGTCATAAAAAGCATATTATTGAATATTAGCATGTCAATGCTCGAATTCCCTGGTCAGGAGATACTTGCTAGATATCTCCAACGTTGTGTCCCTACATGGATCACACATAGAACCGCCTATCTTTTTAATCTTCAAAGGCCTCAGTTAGGTAATATAGTATCGGTCATAACTGGCCACTGCAAATTTGGCAACCATGCTAGGCGCACAGGTTTACCGTAAAACGACTTCTGTAGAAGTTGTCAAAAAGAGAATGAAGAGAACACGGTAGTCCATCTTATCTGTCATTGTCTAGCATTGGAAACGGTCCGTTTTCGAACCTTAGGGTCAATTTATTTTAATGATCTTTCAAATCTGAACTTGTCAAAATGGCTGTGAACTCCAATTTCCTTACCTTACGTCTCATTTGTGTTATCATTTCTAGGGTTCCATTGACATCTTCCTTCTATTTCTCTCCCTTCACTGTCTCTCTTTCTGCTATCCCTTTTCTTCTATTTTTCTTACAGGTCAAATTACAAAGGGATTATTATATATATATAACTTTCGCAGCCACCTGTCAAATCTAACCTATATATGTATGATTTTATCTTTGAAATACGATAACTTGTTTTAAAGTTATTTAAGAAAAAGTAAAATTTCACAAAACATTCAAAGTCGCTTATCTCGAAACGTTTTTTTTTTTTTTTTTGTTTATGACAGTCTTTTAGTAAATGAGCGATATATGTATATCTGCATTATATACCAATCTTCCACAAAATCCCAAAATTAAATATTTTAAAAGACAAATTTTACTATTCACTGTACAAAACATTGAAACTCGTATGTATTTTGAAAACTTTTATACGAAATTTATATTCAAACAAAATTTTTTGTGGCGTGAGTGGGTGGAGTTTTGCGTAGTAGTTGAGTGTCATAGAACTTCTTGTTAGGGGTTTTTTTTTTTGAAGAGGTAGGGGCATATAGAAAATATGATGGCCCATAATAAAGGCCGTTTAAAAGACGAAAAGTTAGAAAATGAAATCAAATCATCATTCCGGGCACGTTCTTAATGTTGTAGTTCATATACAGACTCAATTTAAATGTGTTATTAGAATCATTTAGATGTTTGCTGTTCGTTACTGTTTCATGTTTTTTCTTCTCTATATTCAGTGAAATTAAAATTCTATGAAGAGTAAATCGAGTTTTGTATAATTTAAAAAAATGCAAACAATAACCATATATGTTTTTTATAAAAATGTATGTACTTCTAAATCACTTGTTTAATGTTACGTTAAATTGTTAATTTTATGTTTTAAAAATTAACTAATTTATGACTTTGTTACCTACCAGACACAGACGAGATAGAATTTGAATAAAAAAAAGAAAGAGAAAAAATATTTTGACATTTTTAAACCAAACAGCCATTCATTGCAAGAGAAAGAACTATTTTAATTTATTTCTTAGATAAATTTTTGTTAGCACTCCACCCCTTAGTTGATCCCTGTTTAATTATAACAAATCACAGATGTTCCTGATCCCTTGCGTTACCATAACAAAAGCTCATTACATTTTGCTGTTGTTGTTTTGTATTTCTTTGTAAGGTTTAAATTTAATGCATCTCTTCTTAAATTTAAATAATCGGAATAGGATTTGCATTTCTGTCGCCTTGTATTTAAAATTATATTCGAAACCCAAAATAACAAAATCGTGAAAATGATGTGGATGTCGTGAAAGTGTGGTAACAGCAGTTTTAAATTACATTTTTGTCCATTCGTGTTTTCATTATCGATAATACAACAATTATAATGTGCACTTGCTTATTGTGTGAGTATACTGGACGCCAGAACTTTAAAGGAGTTATTGCGTTCGTTTTGCCAAAGTCTTAATGTGAAATTATAAAATGCAGTTAAATTCGTTAAAATTGTAAATTTCCTCAATATCGATTTTATTGGCTATTATGCAGTTTTTAGCTACGTCAGTATGTTTAAAGCATGATAGGATGTAAAGTTTACATTGTAAACGATAGAAGAGGGGATGACATGTTCCAGAATTTGAAATCTACTAGAAATCTTTATTGGCGTTAAATGTCTAGTATTAGTTATTTGCCCGGGAAAAACATCAAAATTTTATCATAAAGTCTCATTGAGGGGAAAACCATAACTTTCTAAAAATATTTCTTTTTATTACTAATACTTTGTATAATTATTTAATTCTTTGTACGCTCTGGTTCTTTTCATTTGTAATATTTAATTGAAACATAATTTTGCATAAATTTTATGCAACCTTATTTGCTGCACATTTTTCTATTTTAACTCTAGTAACGAATCGTATAAAATGGATTTACCTTCCTTCTCAACCCTCTTTAGAATCACAATCAGAACAAGAGCCCAATCTAGCTACATATTGATTAAGAAAGGGTGTTTTAAAAATTCTAAAATTCAGCAACATTCAACGCCTGTATTCGCGCCCAATTGTTGTCACCATTTGCGTATTTGTATGTAGTGTTTATCATTTGGAGTAGATTCATTCTAATTCCCTGTGTGTGCATGGCTGTATGAATTGTTTGTCGTTAGTGTGTCTCTGTGTGCAAAAGGGTCTTTAGTTGCAGATGAACCCATTAAACCCAACCATTTTACATGTTTTTGCTTCCAGCTCCTTTTTGTTTTGTTCGGCTGCCTTCATCATTCTATTCCTAGAGTGAGTGAGTTTCTATTGTCATTCAGCTTCATTGATAATGCACAGGTTGTTATTTTTTTGCCCGTCTATTTTTTATTTTGCAAATAATTTTTCCATTTTTTTTGTTGCAAAAAATATATTCCCTGCTGTGTGTTTTTTCCAGTATCATAAATTATTTAAACGGCAAACGAAAATTAACAAAAAAAATGTATTTTCGTTTGGCGTCTAACAAATATTTTACATTATCCAGGCAACCCTCACACATAACATATATAACATCATAAATTGCAGATCCATATGTATTCCTCCTGTTTTAGTTAATACTTATGTTATATTATTTACTCAATCATTTATACACAAATACAGTAATTTTATTTTTAAACAATTTAAAATTTTAATTTAATTTAAGTGTGAAGAATTTTTATATTTAAAATATATGTAGTATATGTAACATTTGTATACTTTAGAGTCTAGACTATTAGAGAGGAAAAAATACAAATCTCAGTCTAGTTTTGGCATAAAATAGTCAAAATTGCACTTATAGTAGTTATGTTACGTTAAAAAAGGAGGACGTATACTACTCGCATCTGAAGAAATATGTCATCGGAACTGTAGAGCACACCTCTAAAATGTTGGTTGAAAAACTATTATTACACGAAGATACTACCGTTCGATATTCAGAAAATCACTTTCCTGGAAGTAGTTCCTTATAATTTTGAAATATGTGTTCTAATTTCGTGGGTCTAATTTCGACGAAAATCTAACAATGACAGATAAAGTGTTCTAAAGTTTCATTTTTTTATCTGCGTGCCCAATATTCTTCTTAACCCGTTCGTCCAATTTTATATGACAGTGCCCGTAATCCGGTTTGTCCACTCAGAATTGCTCTCTTTAAAGCTTTCCGTTATGCCTTCGTTTGAGTCACCCTATAGGATTTTTGTGTTTCTACCTAGCGTTTCATTAAATCAAGATTATCTCGTTTCGTGGAATGGTTTAGTTTAATGGATGGGTTAAACTGTGTTCCATATTTATTCCAATTCATTTTACACATTTCAATTTTGCACGGACTTCTGCCTTGAAGCTAGCGTTACGAAGCTAGGTGCCTCAAAGTTATCAAGAAATTCTTTCATAGATTCAATCGGGTACGCCCGATGTTTGTGTATAGCTTTCTAGCGTGTCTAGTATTCACAACCCTAGAACCGCCTTAAGTCAATTCGCGTAAACATAAGAGTCATTCGGCTGTAATTACCGCCTTTTATTATAAATGTTTGAATTGCCGGAATATCCAACAACATTTCCAGAGCTTTGGTTTACGAAGTACTCTTGACCACACTTATACCCCAACAACATGTATACTAAACTCCTAGTAGCGCTTGCATTAAGCCCGTAATTTGAGCAAATACATATCGCTCATTTACTAAAAGATTGGCATAATCCAAAAAATTTTTAATGGCATTTTACTATTTTTTAAATAACTTTTAAGCTAAACATGGAATTTGAAAAATTAAACCTGATTCAGATAGTAGAGTTTAATATGTTTCTAATCTAAATTAAAATTTAATTGTTATTTATTTAATTGTGAAAGTGAAAACATGAGTTCTAGTTTTTACGTTAACAACAAAAAAAAAAAATGATCTCACACAGAAAATAATTGACATACATATTTGAAAATTTATAAAACCATGTATATGAAAGACTTTAGTATGAATCACGTTTTGTTGCTCTTTGTTAAAAAACTCGAATTTTGGATTATGCCAGTTTTGTAGTAAATGAGCAATTATGCAAAATATCTATAAAATACGGACATTAAAATAAGAAATCGGAAAAATTAAAAATGGTTTATTTATCGTTAAATAACATTCATTAATATCGATTGACATGGGGAGCGAGCGCTCAACATATTATTACTTAATAGGAAAATCGTTCTTTAATACTTTATGTATGTGGGAAAAACAGAAGCATTATTCGATGTAAACAAGTTTAGATCGGATATACACAAACACTATTCCCTTTATAGCACATCATAAGTATAATTCATACCTTGAGTGTCGATGATAAAAATTTCGTAATGTTGCGTAATTTTTCAGGCATTAAACAATTAGTATTAATAAATTTAAAAAAGTCTTTGGTTCTAAAACTAAACGATTTCTTTGTTTAAATTTATTTAATACTAGCTGCGCGAACCCGGCGTTGCCCGGGTTTCTTCTAAAATAAAATTATTCTGTCTGTAATGACTATACTTTTTTTAATAGATGTCAAAATTTAGCTTATAACGATAAAAAAATTATTATATTTTTCTGCATTTTGTTTAATACTTAAAATCAGTTTCTGGACAAAAATATCCCTTAAAAATTTACAAATTGAAAATGAGCTTTAATTAGATCAATTTATCCAAATTTTATATGAACAATGCTTTCTATGCATCGTTTGAGATGTCTACCTATTTAATGTTTGCAAAAGTGCTGTCTTTCGGGACACTCTAATGAGTAGTCAAATACATATCTTCATGGTTTTTTTATATTTGAGCTGCATTTGAAAAATGGCAGCCGAATTTATATCAAGATAATTTTTTGATGGCATATTTACCTGATAGATTTTTATTGTTATCTCGATTAACAATAAATTTAATTTTTGATATAAAACTCGATTTGTATGGAAAATATGAGTGATTACGGTGTTAAAGGAAGGAACCACAGCCGATTTAAAATTCGAATTTAAGTGAAAATGTAATATGATTATATTATTTTCCCTATTTTAGAAGCGGTTTTTGTTCAGTAGTTTTTATTCTGCATACAAATGTGGCATCGTAGACATTCATTTAAGATCTAATAAAGATTCTGTTTTAAAATAGTTATTTTCTGAGAATATTCAGCAGATTTAATTAAATAATAATTCTCATATACTATGGGAATTATATATCATGTTCTTTAGCATTATAAATGTAACAAAAAGTGGACGGAAAAAGGTCATTGCATTTCATTAAAATCACAACAGGCCCGAAATTAGTCCTATAGGTGTATTTATTCGGATTTGGTGTATTAAACATTCTCTTCCTCAAACATTGTATGTTGCCAAATTTCTTAAAAATCGGTTCATGTTTTTTTATATTTAGCCTAGAAATTTGGTGTTATAGCAGTTATTCAAAAAGTGAACATAAAAATGTGCGTATCATCCACTCAATATCATATAGAGTTTTTTTATACCCTCCACCATCATCAGTGGTGATAGATGGTATATATAACTCTGTCATTCCGTGTGTAACACCAAGAAATATTCATCTGAGAACAAAGTATATATATTCTTGATCCTTATGAAATTCTGAGTCGATTTAGCTATGTCCGTCTGTCTGTCTGTGTAAAACACGCTCACGTTAAAACAAAGCAATAAATATTCACGAAACTCACCCAAAACATTCTTTATTATCCGGTCCGGTTTGGTATTGAAAATCAGTAAAAGCGGTTCACGACGTAAAAAGTTATGATTAAAAATTTCAGACTACCTCGAAAAAAATAACGTTTTTTTTCCCAATTCTTAAGTAGTTTTCTCAGAAACTACCAACGATATTTCGATGAATTTTGTCAAACAATATTTTTTGTGCCAGGGATCAAGTATGTTCAAACTCATAACAATTGATCCAATATTTCCCATAGCCCCCATACAAAGGTGTATATTCCCGGATATAAGTTTATCGTTAATAACTCCCTCAAATATATCGGTATCAACACAAAATTATGTACATACAAATATAATATGAATAGAAATCACCAACGTAGATCTCAGTCGGTCTACAATTGGTCATAGCTCCCATGTAAGGTCTACTTCCAAAAATCACCTAAACACACGTATTTCATTGACAAATAAAAATAAAGCTTTCGTGATAAAATTCGAGCTGAATATGTTTTATGTACATACAAATCATTCTACCAAATTTCTTTTCGGATCGGTCCATTATTAATCATAGCTCCCATATAAGGCTCTCTTCCGAAAATCATTTAAACTCACATATTTAATTGTCAAATAAAGGTATCTTGATAAAATTCGACACAGATATGTTTTGCGTACATACAAATCATTCTACAAAATCTTTTACGGATCGGACTATTATTGGTCATAGCTCTCATATAAGGCCCACTTCCGGAAATCACTTAAACGCACATATTTAATTGTCAAATAAAGGTATCTTGATAAAATTCGACACAAATATGTTTCGTCTATATATGAATCACACTACGAAATTTTTTTCGGATAAGACCATAATTGGTCATAGCTCCCATATAGGGTCCACTTCCGAAAAACATTTAAACGCATATGTTTCGTTGATAAATAAAGCTATCGGTATAAAATTCAACTTGTATGTTTTGTATACGTATAAATCAATCTAACAAATTTTCCCCGGATCGGTCCATTATTGGTCATAGCTCCCATATAAGGCTCTCTTCCGAAAATCATTTAAACTCACATATTCATTGTTAAATAAAGCTATCTTGATAAAATTCGACACAAATATGTTTTGTGTACATACATATGAATCACTTTACGAATTTTTTCTGGAGAGGCCCGTAATTGGTCGTAGCTCCTATGTGAAGGTTTTTAATAAAAAGTAGCTTGCTGGTGGAGGGTATTTAAGATTCGGCATAGCCGAATATAGCACTCTAACTTGTTCATATTGTGATTGTAAAATTGGTGTAATAATAGTTTTACAAAAAGTGGGCGTAAAAAGGGGCGTGGCATCCGATCAAGATCTTATATAGCCTATTGTTCCTTTTGGGGTTAGACCTATTAGCTGTCCAAATTTCATATAAATCGGTTCAGTAGTTTTGCCGTGAAAGCGTAACAAACAAACACACAAACAAACAAACAAACAGTCTGTTTTATATATATAGCATAGGATTACTTTGCAAAAATTTGCTGTTGAATTTAGAGGATGTTGTTAACAAAGAATAATAAGAAGTTGGACTATGACATTGTTTTACAACAATAACATTTCCTTCTCTTCACAGACGAGTTCTGTGTAAATTCAACACACTTGTGAGAACTCAATTCTCTCACAATACTTCAAAACTTTTTCGCGAAAATACCGGGATCATAGGACTTGAAAGACGTTTTTTCACATACACATAACTATTTTTTAATTTTTTACACAATTTTATCGCATTTAACAATCCGAAATATGTTTATTTTTCACAAACTAAAAAAATATTTTTTTATTTTTTTTTGACAATTAATTTTTGTGTGTTGAAATTAAAATTGATAAAACAAAGTTGTATATTTTGGTATTGAAAATGAAAAAATTATTTAAAATAAACTTATTTTTTTGCAAAAAAAGAGATTTAAAGTCCGAAAAATATATTTATTAAATGTTTACTGATCAGATGTGGGCAAAATAAGGTAAAAAATCTGCGAATGTAGAAATTTAAATGTTATTTATTTTTCCTAAAATTTTTATGTACGATTTTATGCAAGTTTGTTTGTTTGGAATGTGTGGTGAAAGTGGTTGGAGCTCCAATACTAATACAAAAATTCTACCAATACATACTTAGAGTTAGGTACCGAATGACAACTCTTTTACGTACCAACTGACAAGCCCCAATTTCTTTATATTCTTTGGTTCTTATAAACAAATAATATTTTTCAATTTAAAGTTTTTAATAATCTTTTATGAATGATTTTACACGATCACAAAAAAATTTTAATTTTATGTCCGTCCATTTTATACCCTCCACCACCGTCATTGGTGATAGAGGGTATATATAAGTTTGTCATTCCGTGTGTAACACCAAGAAATATTCATCTGAGACCCAACAAAGTATATATATTCCGGGTCCTTATCAAATTCTGAGTCGATTTAGCTATGTCCGTCTGTCTGTCTGCCTAAAACAAGCTCACGTTAAAACTAAACAAATGAAAGAAACCAAATTCACCAAAAATATTCCTAAGCAGTTTGGTATTGAAAATCAGCAAAATCGGTTCACAACGTTAAAAGTTATGAGTAAAAATTACGGGTTTTTTTTGTAATTCTTAAGTCGTTTTCTCAGAAACTACAAAAGATAATTCGATGAATTTTGTCACACATTTTTTTTTATCCAAAATTTCCCATAGCCCCCATACAAAGGTATATATTCCCGGAAATTAGTTTATCATTAACAACTCCCTCAAATATATCGGTATATATCAACACAAAATTTTGTACATGCAAATATAATATGAACAGAAATCATACTGCCAACGTAGGCCTCAGTAGGTTCACAATTGGTCATAACTCCCATATAAGGTCCACTTTTGAAAATCACCTAAACGCACATATTTCATTGATAAATAAAGCTATTGTGATAAAATTCGAGTTGAATATGTTTTGTGTACATAGAAGTCATTCTACTAAATTTTTTACGGTTCGGTCCATTATTGGTCATTGCTCCCATATAAGGTCCACTTCCGAAAATCATTTAAACGCATATATTTCATTAAATTCTAAAGCTATAGGGATAAAATTCGACTTGAATATGTTTTGTGCACATAAATCATTCTACCACTTTTTCCCCGGATCGGTTCATTATTGGTCATAGCTCACATATAAGGCCCACTTCCGAAAATCACTTAAAAGCACATATTTCATTGCCTAATAAAGCTATCTTGATAAAATTCGATACAAATATGTTTTGTCTAAATATGAATCACTCTATGAAATTTTTTCCGGATAGGCCCATAATTGGTCATAGTTCCCATATAAGGTCATTAATTAATAAATCTATTGGAGTAAAATTCGACTTGATTTTTTTAAAAATATTTATACGAAAGTTTTTCCTTATCGGCCCATAATTGGTCACAATTCCCATATAAGGACCATTTCCGAAAATTACTTAAATGCACATTGGCAATCAAAGTTATCGGGTTATCTTAATTCGTTATTAAATGATTATATACGGATAATATTAAACATGAGTATGTTCTGTGTATATCTTAGTACTCTCAATACGGAAACAAAAATTTTGCCAAGTTATCTAAAATTTAGATAGTTAGATGGGTTTTAATAAAAAGTAGGTTGCTGGTGGAGGGTATTTAACATTCGGCATAGCCGAATATAGCTCTCTTACTTGTTATTTAAATAAAATTAAGAACATGAACTTAACAAGGTACATAATTATAATTTGACTCTAATGTTTTCTAGCAATAAAACAAATGAAATCCAAAAAATAATAATTAATTTTCTACGGGAATAAAGAAATCTCTGTGTAAAATATTATGAATATTACAAAACTGAAAAAAATCTGAAAATAAAATTTGGACTTTCATTAATATTCAATAAATAATGGATAATAAAATTTGGCGTAGGAAAAAAATTAGGAACATTTGAAAATTCTTTTCAAAAAATCCCAAAGTTGTTATTTTTTCGAAGAAGTTTCTCTTAAAGATTTTTGAAAATATACGTCTTGCACACATGTGACCGACACGTAAAGTTTCAAGTTCGTAAATAATTTCATTATTATTAATTTTAATAAATTTGATTAGTCCTACTTATTGTTTGTATTTAGAACTGATACAACAACAAAATAATATCCATCCAAATGCAGAACAAATGTTTACAGATGTTCCTCATTTTTCCCTACAGTTTCTCTTTGTTCTTCGGATATTTGCACAACAGACTCTATTTGAATTTATTCTACCTTTTCTTGTTTTTGTTGTTTTTTTTGCCATCATTTGTTAGAAGCAAAAACCAATTTAGACAACAGCGATCAACAATATTTCATATTAATCCTGGAACTACAAAAAGGAAAAAACCAAAGAAAAACACAATTTAAACACCCTCAAATCGATGGTGTTCCACCATTGTTGTTACTTGATGTTCTGTTTTTGATAACGATGGAACAAACAACAACCCTCCGCCCCCTTTTCGTTTTGTGAAAATTTTGTTTTTGTTAGAATGAATACCAGATACTACAGAAACAACAACAGCACCAACAACTACGAGTTATTGTTGCTCTAGTAACGAGACCTCGTACATACTCGTAGTGGGAGTTTTGAATGTAAAAGTTGGGGGAAAAAGAAAACGCAGCAAATATTGCAAATTTCAGTTGATTTAATAAAATTACACTCACGAGACTAATTTATATACACGAAATGGCAGCCCGCCTGTCAGCCAACTAAACATTCAGGCAACAACGAGCTTATTGGTATCAGGTATAAACGTACATACATACGTAGATATATATACAGTTTCATACACAAACTGTAAGACAGACAGACATACAAATAAATAAACAGAAAATTACAAACAAACGTGTTAGTATTTTGAAAATATAAACAGTGGTCTGATGAGGTGGCAATAGAGAAATTATATTTTTATAGAGAAAAAATCAAGAAGAGTGTTAATATATATATGTATACATATGTATAACACACGAGTACTTAGACAGATTAAGTTTAGAAAAAAATATTTTAACAAAAATGCTTTAAATACGTAATATGACAAACAAACATTTTGCAGCATTTTTTAAGTATAAAGTATGAATATAAGTGAAACCTCGATTAATAAGATCTGAAGTTTCAATCTGCAATCTGCAGAATCTATATTTGTGCCTCAGCATTGCCCGGAATGAACTGGTAGTAAGTATTTAAAATAAGAGTGTCCAATAGATAATGTCGTTTGTATTTTAAGGTCAAACTATTATAACATCAGGAAGCGGTCCAGATACAGCGTTACTGGGTATTGACATTGCAATACCCAACATCAACATGTATGCATTTTTAATTGACGAATTCTTAATATCAAACCAGCAAAAACTCTGATACTGTCGTGTACTTATACAACAACTTACTTTTCAATGACTGCTACATCCCTGCCAGCAAATTTGAGTTCAATTTTGGATACATGAACTAAATAGTCACTATAAAGGCTCAACTTTATGTTTCTCAGTGCTAAGTTAAAAAATTTACAAAAACAAAATACATTACTTTCTAATTTTGATCATAATAAAGAATAGAATAAAAATTCCAAAAACGAACACTTTTTAATACTCTAACATGATAATTTAATGCAGTATCATTCTTGCTCTCAAAATTCAGAAGAAAAATAGTTTGCACACTTCAGTAAATATATTTATTTCATTGTGATCAGTTGTGTGATACATTGTGAAATTTTGATTTTGTAATAAATTGTGTTAAATTAAAATTTAATATATAATAAACATAAGTGAGAGATTAGTAAATATAAAACAAATTTTAGATTATTCATAATGTAAGAAAAAAGAGAAATAAAGAAAATAATGAAATAAAAAAGTCGCTTATATAACATAAAAGAGTGTAAAATTAGAATAATTTCCAGATTCCCTCTTGTTATGGCAAAACTAGAAATTTACTACTTTTACGCACTTTTATGTTATATAAAAGTGACTTGAAACTGAAACGAAATCGACTCATCCAGTAAGTATTAAACAGGCGGAACAGTTTCTTCCGAACGAGGTCCCTTTTCATTCACTCAGATTATATCAAATTAGATTGTTTTAAACTTTAAGCTGTTACGTTATGGTCACCATTTGGATAGAAATTGATGAGTCCTTTTCGTTTCATTCAAGTCACTTTTTTACAACATAAAAGTCCGTAAAAGTAGTAAATTTCCAGTTTTGCCATAACAATAGGGAAACTGGTAATTATTCTAATTTTACACTCTTTTATGTGTTATGCGACTTTATAATACATTATCTTTATTTCTCTTTTTCTTGCATTATGAATTTAAAAATTTTTTTATACTCACAAATCTCTAACTTATGTTTATTATATTTTAAACTTATGTTTTTATATAATAAATTGTAAATTAACGCAATTTATTACGAATTCAAAATTTCACAATGTATCACGCAACTGATCACAATGAAATAAATATGTATTTACTGAAATGTACAAACACTTTTTCTTCTGAATTTTCTTGTAAGTGTATTAAAAAGTGTTCGTTTTTGAAATTTTTATTCTATCTAATTATTATCATTTAAGTTTCTTTTTGGTATATTAAAACGCACTAAAATTTAGCAAAGAATTAGAAAGTAATGTATTTTTTTTTTTGTAAATTTTTTAACTTAGCACTGAGTAACATAAAGTTGAGCCTTTATAGCGACTATTTAGTTCATGTATCCAAAATTAAACTCAAATTTGCTGGCAGGGTATGTCCTTATAAAAGAACTTCAAAGTTTAAAGGACTTACAATTTCAAACAAATATTTGAAATATTCATATGGGTTATATGATGTTAATATTGGTATCTATATTATTTATTTGACTCACATAGACAAAAAATCGAAAAAAAAAAAAAAATAAATTTAAAAAGGTCTAATTTTCGAAAATTTGTTACTTTTTTGTAACAAATTTTCTTTAAGCTTCCATATTTTTTTAATCCTGATGATTTGAAATAAATTACATTATTTTGAAGTTCTCAGCTTCATTTGATATTAATATTAACACAAAATGTTTTATATAAAATTGGAATTCCATCTTGTGAAATCGTATGTCCTTTAAACATAACGACAATATTAGAAATTGATTAACAAAACAATTTTATAAAAGAAAAATGTTTGATATTTATAAGTATTCAAAATGGCTGCAAAATAAAAGACTTCTTAGCCACTGTGCAAACAATATTTTTCATTTTGTATTCTTATCATTTGAAATTAAACTTTGTAACAACTTTTACACTCATACATTTGAATATAAACCTCTAGCATTGTTTTGTACGCATCCATATTCCATTCATAGTTCCGGAATATAATCTGGTTTTACCTTTATGTGGTTGTGAATATGTATCCTTATTAAAGGATGAAATGGTGGAGTAATGCTTGTTGTAGTATGAAATATCGTGCAAAAGAAGGTGGAGAAATAAATAAGATGAGCATATAAAAGCCATTTGCTGATTTATATTGTACAATATTAAAGTAATATAGAATTGTTAATTCAATGGTTATTATCTATCCTAGTGGTTGTTATTGTTGTTGCTATAATAGTAATAGTTGCTCTTAATACTCTAAGCCCAGGCGCCCGTCTTTTTAAACATGCTGCCGATATGCTGAATAAAAAAGGTAGCATTTGTAAAGGAAGGCGTATTGAAAATCGTCATTAGAATAAAGTTTATGAAATCAACAAATAACATTTGTACCGTCTTACAGCAGAAATATGTATATAGTAGGTAAATGTGTATGAATGTGCTAACAAATTGTCAGTTAATAAAATTTTAACAACGATTATTTTTATACTTATTTCTTTTATTTTTTTGATTGGTATTTATTTTGTATTTTTATGATGAAAACTATTTTGTTGATGGCCGATAAAAGGCCAAATTGTGTGTGTTTTTCTTATAAAATATGAAGTGCACTATTTTGACATGTGCATTATTTTGAACAATACCAAACAAAAAGTATATACTTTGATAATATCCACAGATATGAGGCTCTAATGTTTTAGTTGTTGTCAATTTTGCTTCTTTTTTGTTGTGTGTTACATTTTTAATTTTTATTTTTTGTTTTTATCATTTTATAAACCTTTTCGTGTATGACGAATTATGAACCGTTGTCATAATATTTTATGACCAACCAAAAACAATTGCAAGTGACATGCAATTGTTATCATCGGTTGGTCTCACCATGGCTGGTCATATTTTGTATGAATGCTGAAGTGTGTGTATTTCTTCAGACTTTGTATGAATATGTCTAAAGAAATGAAATATATTAGTACTTATTTATTAGAAAGACATTTGGCAATAAATTCCATAGCTAAATATAAGTAAACTAGTGTAAAACTTCAACAGATGTCAATGCAAACATTTGTTAATTTCTTTTTGTTTTACTTTTTGGATTCCGAAGGTAATTGTTACTAAATTAAACCAGTTATGGACCTACATATGTACACAGAGGAAAAAAATATACACGCCTGGTACCAAATTGACACCAACATCCATTGTCAAGTATATACATACATACAACAACATGTAATGTAGACCACGCAACTTTGTCAACATTGCAACAATACGTTGTCGCAATCTAAACTTTATGCACATCCGTTGTCTAAGTGTTAACAAACGTGGTGAGCTCACTATTTACAACGCATTTTGAGCTTACCGCGTTTGTTAACTTTTAGATGTGCATAAAGTTTTATAGAACGAAACTACAAACGTTTAAAAAAAATTTTATGAAAAAATTTAAATTTTCAAAAATTTCCAAGTTTTCTTCGTAAAAATGTTGTACTTCAACGAAAGTTATAAAAAGAGGGGGTAAGTTTGACTATACAAAATAGTCCAATATTTAAATAAATTAAATAGAAAATATTTGGATAGAAAATACTTAGATAGAAAATCGAATAACAAATGTATATAAAAGTTATTTTTTCCAAAATTTAAAAAAATCTATCTATGAAAAACCGAAGAAGTTAATAATTATTACTTATAAATTAATAGATAGTAAGTAAATTTAATTTTACAAATTCCGTAATTCTATATTAATTATGCTTATACATATCTACATAAATACGATTATAATACCAATTACAATTAATAAGTCATTGGTTAAAAATAACAATTTTTTCCTTCATAAATACTACATATGTACATATCAGTCACATGAGAAAATTAACTAAAATAAAAGCAATAAGAAATGACGAACTGGTAAAGAAAATATGTATACCTAAAAAATACAAAAACAATTCATTCTAAAGGTAAGAAAACAGTCAAATGTAGCATTGACCGTGGCCTACGAGTATCTGTCAGATTAAATTTAAAGTCATAAAATGTTGTGAAGAAGGATGACATATTTACCTCAACAATATCTTTTGTTTCACGTGTGTATGTATGAGAGAGTATATTTTTTTTATTTTGTGATGGCAATGATCTCAAAGATTATATTGTATATAAAAAAGTAAATAGTGTACGTATACGTTTCTATATAAATATTATATACATAAGTATATTTAAGGCTCTGTATATAAACCATATGCTGCACACGTATTGTTACATTTTTTCAAAAATTAATCTTGATCTTAAAATTTCAAATAAAACTAATTATTGTCTTAAGATGTCGTCTGTCTTTTTGAAGCTGCAATGGAAGGAAAATTCATTCGTTTGAATGTTTTGCAATGAAATTACATTTATTACTGTAAACATCGATAAAACTGTCAGCCATTGAGTTTATGTCTTGTCTTATAATTGTTTTTAAGTTCCGTTGTTGTGGTGTCCTGTGAAGAGGCGTTGAAGGACATTTTACTTGTATGATTCATATGTAAACAAATACATACATACGTATTAATATACATGTGTTTAGTGTTATCAAACAGCCAAAAATATAAAACTAAACTATTTTTAAATATCATTAATGTCGGCTGATTTGTCTGTCCGTCATTTTCGTACTCATATTTTAGTTTTTAGTAAAATGTTCATTTATATAAACAGAATTTAAAATTGTAACTCACGCAAACATTTACACAATTTACAAAAATAAATACAATGAATGTACAATTCATTGGAGGGGGGATCTTTCGGCACTTTTATCTTTCTTTCATTTCATATTATATGTTGTTGTTTTTCTAATAAAATTTGACATTTATTATGCAACATATCGTTAAACAGCAGCTTATGATACTGAAAATAAATACTAAAAACAACGGCAGTTTCAAGTGTATTATCATCACACATCCAAAACAACCAGAACAACTAACGGTAACGGTAGCCGAAGATTATACAAACTTCATATAAGAATTTTGAGTTCCAAATGCATTCAAATTTCTTTTACTGTATAGGCAACACAATTTAGTAGTTTGTTTTTTACCATTAACGATGTAATCTGAATGTCGTTGTTTTATATTGAATTTACAAACTACATTACTTATTTTGAGAATTATGTGATATGGACATTTCCATGAGAAGGTCTACCGAGACTGAATAAATAAAAACTCTTCTAACTTTTGCCCACCTTGACCTCCGTGGCGGACCATGCGACATCATGCCATTGGCAAAATCATAGGGGTGAAAGAGAAGGATGTACTCGGAGGGAGCTCTAAGCTACCTCAGCCTTTAAATATAGGTGAGGACTCCGACTTTAAATCCTCAGAAAAACCATTATAGCAAATTCCAAAAATATTGAAGTAGAGCAAACGGTGAAACAGGTGAGTGATAGCATAGCTAAACTACCTATTACTAAGAAAATATTTTCTGGAGCACAGGGGAGGAAGTTGAAAAAGATTCTTCATGAAATCATAGTTAGTCAATCCATGACACTCTGAATGAAAAATGGGAGTTGACAACGGAGAATAAACCTAAGAAGAAAAAGAGCTCCCCGTCTTCTAATACACAGTCGAATCCAAGCCATACTTCACTCAAAGGAACCTCAAGTCAGAATCCTGCGTGTAATGGTGACAACGCCAAGCCAGATATTCCGAAGACGACCACGTCGGCGAAATCAACCTCGAAGGTAAGGGTATCTCAAAGCTAGACAGTTGAAAAGGGAGAGGGCCGCTATCTTACGCCAAAGTTGCTAGAAGAAGACACCGGGACGATCTCTGCTATGCCGTTTACGATGACGGTAAACCGGCAGGCAAAATTCCAATAGACCACCAGTTGTTTGCCCTTTGTTCGTGAAATAGAACACCTGGTCAACAATAAGATAGTGGACCACGCAATCGCTTCAAAGGTGAGAGTGTGAGCTGCGAGTTCAGCATGGGCGTGATGTTGATGAGGTAAAGACTTTGGTGAAAAGTATCCCTCCTCCATGGAGACTGGCAAAGAAGAGCGAGCTTCCGGTGCTCTTAAAGTCCACTGTCTACATAAAAGAATGTGGCAGTAAACTGGCTAATGAAATTCTTGGTGGTCAAAATGCTGAGCTGGCCGTATAAAAATGGGATGTCTTTTATAGGAAAGAAGGAAGGTATCGACAAGAACTCTGTCGGAAGACAGTTTAATGGATGACCATGATTGAGGTTATCCAAATAATCCTCCATCGGAGCGAACCTTGGACGATTCGCAACAAGGTTTCTGGATTAAATCACATAAATTTTAACTTTTCTACGGTCTTATATCACAAGAACTTATGTTTTCTCCTCTCATCAGGATTATCCACATCGGATGCAAGGGTACTGAAGCACTGAACCTGCCCTTTGATTCTCCGACACTACCACCAACGTCGGATCTGATGAAACTGGTTGAAGAGACACAAAAGAAAAATAAGAATATTGTAATAGGTTGTGATGATAACTCCCACCTTGTAGCTTGGGGTAGTACAAATACCAATAGCCAGGGCCAAGCCCTTATGGATTTCCTTAATACTAAAGACTTGATGGTTACCAGGATTAATAACCTCCTAAGGACACTAACCGAGAAAGGACTTGGACATGTCTGCTATGCAGACGATGTCGTAATACTTTTAAAGGGAAAGGATCCATATTACTTGTGCAGAAGAGCTGAGGAGGCTCTGAATACGCCCTTGAGCTGGGCTCAACCTAGAGACTTTAATGTTAACCCGGCGAAGGTGGAAATCTGTCTTTTCGCAAGAAAGATAAAAATTTCTACATATACTGAATCTTGCTTCCTGGACAAAAAGGTACCGGTGACAGACAAAGTTAAGTACTTAGGTATAATCCTCGACCGGAAATTTAAATGGAGACACCACATAGAGGATAGGCTTTGGACAAAAAATGTAATATCAAACTACTACAGGGAGTTCAGCGTACATGCTGCTTGTGTATAAGTGGTGTCATGTGTACTACTTCAACCAAGGCTCTGGAAACGTTGCAACATATTTAAGATATTAGGTGACTCTTAAAGCCGAACGGCTCTTTACTTTAGGCAAACTGGCCAAATGCGGACACGTCATAAATGTATACTGGACACATTTAAAGGTTATAGACAATCATTGGACGTGCTTGACCGCATACCAGACACAGAATATGTCGGAAACTTTGAAACGCTGATCCCAGATAGAATGTCTTGGTCAGGCGGAATACTAGAGCAAATATCCGTTGTTACACGCCCACAGCCCTTAATATATTTACCGACAGCCAGAAGGCAATTAGGGTGATATCAGGTGATAGAATTAAATCTAACACCGTATTGGATTGTAAGAAAGCTTTAACTGAGTACTCTCCCTGAGGTAAGGTTTACATCTTATGGGTACCATAAGATGTAACAAGAAATAACATTCCTGACTAACACTGATTGGAAAATTCTTAGGAATTACGTACACCCTTTTATCAATCTAATCTAACCTAACCTAATCTATGATTTTAGTTTAAATTTGGTACTCTCAGAGAAGCTTTAAGGACATATTTATATACCTTCTTAAGAACTATTCTGAATCTAGTCCTTTTTCTACCGATTTCTCTTTCAAATTGTTAAGATTAAGATTATTTTTTGGGAAACAGTCATCTCGATAAGTTTTACTTTCTGTTAACCGATTTTTCACTAAGGATATACGAAATTAGATTCTGAACGCTATATCGGAACACTACATCGGTTAGATTCGTTTTTCAATACTTTATATGAAATGTTTTTATATTTCAATGAAATAATTTTTTAATTGATTTTTTCAGATTTTGGTTTCTTGAAACATTTTTAAAATATGTACTTTGTAATCACAACAATTTTCGACAGAACGGCTTTCAGATCTAATAACGACAGAATGGGATCTATAGTAGTTTGCATCCGTTCTAAAAATATTAATTTTAGAGAAATTCTAAAATTTTTCTTAGAATTGGCATTTTAATTCCGTATTAATATTATTCCATTCTTAGTGGATTGAAACGTTTACTGAGTAAGCTAAACATATTATATGTATGTATGTATATCAAATGTCGATTTGACTATACATATAAGGAAAATTCTGTAAAACTCGTTTCAACTACATATTATAAAACATGGTCACCAGTTTTAAAATTAATGTATTATTTATTAATTGTTGGCAAATATACACATTTAGAAATTCATTTTTCATTAATACATATGAATTTTTTTTGTTACAAACAACCAGTTCTAATTATGTACATGAAATGAAGCAAAGTAATATGTACTACTTTTCTGGATATTTTGTTCTTAACAACAAATATAATAATATAGTTACACTTACATTAATGTAACTAAATATGTCCATAAGTATAAACAAAAATACATTTATTGTTGTAAGTATGTACTTTGTGTTCAGAAAACAGATATAAAAAATGGGTTCTAGTATTCGAAATCCGTGTATGATCATAAATTATCGCAAACAAAGTTATTCGTTGCTGGTTTCCACGAAAATAAAAAATGTATATGAAAAAAATAACAAAAGGAAAAAACACACAAATCAACTTAAGTTAACAAAAAATACATTCATGTAAATATGTATGTATTTGTAAAAACTAAAAAGCTGGAAAAAGGAGTATATACATAACAACCGTGAACGTCATCTGAGTTTGTAACAATGTCATCGTCAAAAAAACAAAACTTAAAACCACAATCATCCATCCGTTCGCACACAAAAAAAATTACAGCGTTATAACTGATACAGAGTACAATCCGTAGTCAAATGATTTGTGTCTGCTGTTGATGTACGTTCCTTTGTACCCATGTATCTTTAAAATCTGAGATTCGTTTCAAATTAAAAGGCAGCATTATCTTACAAAGAAAAACCTCCACCATTGAAAAAATTATAAAACAAGATTGTAACTTCTTTTTTAAGAGAAACACCACAAACAAACCTTGAACCACACAGATTGTGGATTTGAAATCATGTGGGGAAAACAAGAGGATCACAGCAATAAAAAGGCTACAAAAAAGATATATTGCCTCGGTTGCATCACACGCTCAACTGGATACATTAACACACTGATCCACACAAACAACCATGCATTTTGACATCACCCATGTTTTACTTGCATCTAAATTCAGGTAATGAGTGGCAACATTTTTGTTTGACACATACACAGTATTCGTAAGGGTTATATATGTATATAATTAAGTTTAGGTATGTAGTATGCGTTAACGCGTTATAGACTTATGTCAAAAAAGTTGAAATAGTGTATTTTCATTTAACAAGTTACACACTGTAGTTTGTAACGCGTCTGCCGCGAAAAGTTCTGCAACTTTTAACTTTTGACGCGGGTTGTAGTTTGTTTTGTGCAGAATAAGAACAAACTAAAATGAAATAAATTTCACCAATAATTAAAGAAAATTATTAAAAAATAAACAAAAACTTAAAATTTTGAATTTTAAAACAGAAATAGTATTAGAAAACATTAAAAGAAAGATCGAAATGACACGCGGTGTGTAACTTTCAGCTTATAAAGCGCGAAAAGTTTGAAAAGCAAGAAATGCGTTGCCGCCTCAACGCGTGTTGTGTACTTCCACCTTTAGGACTTTAAGATTTTCGTTTTCTGCGGGTACAATCATAATGATTTTTGTTAATTTTTATTCTATGTACATTAGAGATGCTCAAAAATATGAATTTTGTTCTCATTTAGTGTTTAAAACTAACTGGTGTTAAATTGTAGCCAGATCTGATAACGGGAACCGATGCCGAAAACCGTTTAAAATGTGTAAAACTGAGTAAAAATAGGGCTTTTTCAAACAAAATTTATGTTTTTTGGATAAACATACGTATGTTCTAGTTCGTTTGACATCAAATGTTGCATTGTTTGATCAATAGAAGTATTTAAAATATTTTTTGGAAAATGTCCTTTTTTAAAGCTTTGAAGTCTTTTAACACAGAATCACGAAATGATAAACTTAAAACGCAGTTTTTCTCCATTAAATTTATAGTTTCTGACGTGTATCATCCGGTTCGTGTCTAATTTTGAGTGTCGGACTGTGTATTACATACAGTGACTTCCACAACTGTTCACAAAAACACAAAATTATAATATTTTTAGTATAAAAAATTTTCCAGCAAGATAAAAATTTCATACTACATATTTTAAATATATTACGTCCTGAAAAATTATCTAAGCCATAAATTATGAAATTAAATTTGATTTTGGTAGAAAAGGAGTGAAAAATGTAATCATGTTTTTGTGAACACTATTGTAACCCTACTGATATATGGACATTTTCTATATAAATGCTGATATATCCGCATGGATATATCAGCATTTATTGGAACCAACTTTTGCTGTAATGGTAGGTTTAAGAGTCTTTTGCATGTTTTTAATAAAATTTGATTAAAAAAATGTGTTAATTTTAGCTCATTCTTCATTTATCGTCACCTAATGCTTTTTAAGGGGCATTGGAAATCTCCTTATTTTTTATGGTATTTAATTTAAAACATGCAAAAGAGACTTAAACCTATCATTAAAGCACAAGTTGGTTTCAATAAATGCTGATATATCCATGCGGAAAATATAAAATTTCCATATAACAGTAGGGTTACAATAGTGTTCACAAAAACATGATTACATTTTTACTACTTTTCTACGAAAATCAAATTAAATTTCATAATTTATGGCTTAGTTAATTTTTTAGGACGTAATATATTTAAAATATAAAGAATGCAATTTTTATCTTATAATTTTGTGTGAACAGTTGTGGAAGTCACTGTATGTATTACATGATATGTTTATTTGAGAATATAAAAATCGTAATGTCATAATCTGACGTGACATGACTGTCGATAGTTTTAACGTGAGCACCTGCCTTGACGGCCTTATCTCACGGTGGTCTTTTTCATCCACTGGGTAGACTTGAGAACGGTCTATCATCGCCCCTTTGTTCTTCAATGAAGAAATCAGGTGGCAATTTTTGTGCATTGGCTTTGACCGGTCCATGCACAAGTACTTTGCTGGAGTACTCGAGCTATCTAATCTCTTGCCAAAGTAGTCACTTTGGAGAAAGCAAGCAAGCTCAATCTACCCCGACATAATGTCGCCCAACAGCACCTAGAGACGTAACCGGTGGACCGAAGTACGATCCATCAATAAGCCGCAGACATTGTTCTTACTCACAGGGACACACTGTGGAAATTCTGATATGAACAGAGTATACTCTGAACATATCTGGACAAGGAAGGAAAATTCAATGGTATCATTTGTATATGATACCTTTCATCCATTATCATTCAACGCAGCACACATCTCATTCATACGACACATTCATAAGAGAAAAACATACGACACATTTATTAGGTAGACAGGTGGGCGGTGCCCGCCGAACCTCGCATTCATCCCGTACCATATACAATTAATACCAACTCATTTCCAACGCTTAGTCCCACAGTCACTCCTCTGTGGGGTATCTGTTGTTTTCGGCAACAGCACCGAACTTATCCCGAAATATTGACTATTATCATGCATCAATCCTTTAACCGCCACTTACACTCCCCGAAGGAACCTCAACCAACTGACCAGCCAGGACATAGTCCTGCGGGCAACTGGCCACCCGTAGTACCAGATTATGCGGTGCTCTGGTCTGACCTCTGGCAATCTATGCAAGGACTAAGCCAGGCAGTAGACTGTAACCAATTTTCAGTCCCGGTCAGACTGGAGGTATTGACTACCTATTTATACCCCGGGATTGCAATAACACCAAGACGGAGGTCTTGCCAAGTAACATGCCCCCTGGGGGAATCTGACGTGACAACCGTCATTGTAATATGCAATTAATCCATAAGAAAATTGCTTCAAATTTGTGTTTTTAGAAATGAAGAACATGTTCTCTAAAACAGCCAATAATTCATTATCTTTGGAAGAGATTTAGATCTGAACTACCAGATATTATTATACATGAAACTAGAGAAGTAGTTTTTATCCACCTTAATGTTGTTTTGTCTTTAGTGCAAAAAAAAACTTCATGGCTTATAAGTCTGAAGTTCCAAGTCATATTTAATGATGTGAGAAACATTTACATTTGAAATATTAATTTCTTGCTTCCGAAGAAGATTTTTACGAATTCTGTTTTTGTCAGCTTTAAATGCTATGAAGTTTGGAAATTTTTCCTGGTGTAAGAATGTCAACCAACCACTCACAATTACTATATGCGGTTGAATATTTTCGGATAATTTAAATAAAATGAATTAATTAATTATTTAAATACCTGTTTCCATGCCACCCAAAAATATTAAAAAAAAATCTATAACCAAATTATGCATATTCATTTTCTTAAAAACACAGTCATATAACCATCTTGTCCTGATGTATCTTTCTGTATACCCTATAGTGGGGAGGGTGTTATGGATTTGTGCAGATGTTTGTAATGCAAATATGCCAAACTCTGAATTATTTCCTGCGTCGATTTAACATTGTACGTTAATGTAGCCACAAAATGGTAATTGCTGATGATCCCATCGAAAACGAAAAATTATTTTATTCTAAGATATTTTTAAAATTTATTGTTCTGACGTCAATATTTGGCGAGCCAAAGAAGTTTATTTTGAGGACGTTAAATATGTTTTCCATGTTTTTAGTAATTTAGGTCTTCGAAAGGCGCTTTCAAAGTATTATAGAAAATATTATAATTTTTCGGATTTTTTTTTTTCAATATTTTTGAACTAGCACAATATTCGATGATATCAAAAGTTTTTATCACTCCTCTACGTGAAGTATGAAAAAAATTAAAAATCTCAAAAGGGGATATTTTTATCATTTGATTTTGCTCACCAAATATTGATGTCAGGACAAATCAAATGAAATCGAAACACAGATCGTAACTTTGAAGATAATTCAATAAGATTCGGTACATGTATAATTTCTGGACCAATTCATTTTAATTCAAATCGAGCCAAAAGTCTGTTTCAGAATATCAGTTTTTATCAACATTGGAAATTAAGGTAAAATTAAACGTTTATACTTTATTATAAAAAGATCACATCCTTAATATACTTATTTATAACTAGGGTAGGGCATGATATGAGCGGCCATGCCCGACTATATTTATATTCTTGTTTTTTCTATGAAACTGTCTCTAAGCCATTGTGTTCGATTCTGTGAGTCTTTTTTTAATGTAAATTAATACCAAAATGATGGTAAACTGTAACATGATACTTAAGGTTAACAAAATGATGGTTAATATTCAATAATACAGATAATTATAAAACTATCTATTCAAAATATGCAGTTTAGAAAATCACTTTATTTTTTATATTATTATATTTTATTCATCGTTTTATCGAAAGCAATAAATTGAATTTAAATTTAGTTTGAAATCAATATTTAGAAAAAAAAAAAAATATATTAATATTTATGTGGATTTTTATATACGTAAAAACACCTTCAGATATGTATATTACGTCTTCTGAATCAATTTGTTTACAGTTTTCATTTAATGATATTCTTAAAGTCGAAATGGCTATAAATGAAATGTTGTACTTAAACTTAAATGTTGTATTTAAACTCAAGGAAAATCTTTGCTATATACAAAATAAATAACATTCATATATATAAATATACCCAGTGCGATTCCATTTTGTAAACACTTGTTGTGCAAAAAAATATAAATGTTTATATTTATATATATAGACATTGATATTATTCCGAAAATTTTAATATACATATTAACAAAATATTTAATTTTTGTGAACAGTATACCGATTAATTTAACAAATTAGATTAAATGAATATCAAACATTTTCTTTTTTTTTTAAAAAGATTATACATATTTTAAAGTTTTCAAATAAACCAAGTTTTTAAGATATAAATACATTCAAACTCTTTGCATTTTATAGATTTTCCAAAAACATATGCTTTTCGGAAACTTCGAAAATTTGATATGAATGTTCAATGGCCCTTCGAAGGAGCTTACATATCCCATTCGTTAATAGTTTCTATTAATTTTGAACCTTCAATTAGCGATAACATAAAAATTTGACATAGCAGCGAAATGTGCTTCAGTGGTATGAATAGACTAACTTTCAATTTGCCATGGAATTTTTCAACCCCCAAAATAGTGTCGCATATTATATGCTCAACAATGCTCAACTATACTTTCATACTTGTTTTATATAAATTTCATTAAAATAAGGAAAAAATGATTACCTCAACAGTATTGCACTCTTAAGTTGTGCTTTCTAATTTAATTTAAACTACTTTTTTAATTTCATACATTAAGGAAATTCCAATTAATTACATATGAATGTATGCATGTGTATGTAAATGATTAATTTATAATTGATTTCCAATTTGTTATTTAATTTAAGTAAGTAATTTATTCTAATCGTATTTAAAATGATAATTAAGTATATATTTTATAGTTCAAATTCAGTGTCATCTGTTCCAAGCCTACGGAAATTTTATTTACATAAATAGATATGTATATATATTATACATACATAATATATGAATGTACAACAAATAAATACATATATACAAATTCTCCTGTCTGGTAAATTAAACAGTTTTTGTGTATAAAAAAGGTTTGTTTTATTTCTCAAATACTTCTCTAAATTCGATACTTATTCACGCATAACAAAAATATCATTATAATAATAAAATGAAAATGTCTCTGTGGAGATACTTATTTTTTCTTGTAGGAAATTGTACGGATCAGTCTTGCCAGAATAATTTGTGAAAAATTCCTACTTTTATTGAAAAAAATACAAATTTTTACAAAATTTACCCATGAAAGAATAAATTTTAAAATACAATATATATTAAAATGGAATAACAAGACTTGTTATAAAATAAATCTCGAACATTTTCACATAAATTTAATTATCAGACATGGACAAATTAATAATTAATTAATAATGGGAGTGCTGCAATCGTTAATTAAATAAAAAATCGAAATATTTCGGACATATTGGAAAAAAGGCTTTATTTCTGTTTACATACATACAAATATATCTGTAAAACTATGTACATATATGTATTTAATTGTGTAAATTTCGTTGAAAAAGAATTTAAAGAGCTTTAATAAAATCACTTTGAATTTCGATTGAAATCATTTAATTGTTTAAGGGTATAGTTGAAAGAAATTGCATAAATTCAACATTTCGGTCATAATTTAATAAAAAATAAAATTTTTAAATCAAAATTGTTAAAAGTGTTTATATTTCGTAAATTAAAAAATAATAAAAAAAACTGTCGCTTATTCCTACATTCAAAATTTTTTGATAAAAATCCCAACAAAAATTGAGTTTTCCCCACTTTTGGCAACACTGGTATGTTTAAGAATATACAAGTACAATTGAATATGAAAGTTAAATAAATGGGCGATAGAAACGCATAATTTGAATCGTATTTAATTTGCATTTGAGTGGTAGTAAAACAAAGGAAAAGTATAACCAATATGAAAGTCAAATTAGATTGATAGTAATAAATCTTCCCATGAAACAAACAAATAAAAAAGCAGAATATCGATTATGAATATTATGCACTAAATAACCCCACTTTCCGGTTTAACACGCTTCTGTCATATTGAAAAGAGTTCGCTTATGACAATATTATTTGTCACAAATATCTTGTTATTTTTGTATTTATTTATACAAAATTGACAAATAAAAAAGTATCCTTTGAAATACACTGAACCGAAAATCGTGAGTGAAGGGAATTTTGGATTTTCTTAAACAAGTGTTTCGAACAGCTGGCCTTCGCAAGGGTTTTGAACTCTAGGGTATTCCGAACACCGGCTTCGCGAAATTTGACCATTCTTTATACCCCATGTATTTTATGTCATTATGCAATAATCATAATTAAAAATGTCATAATGTCTATGAGCATAATGACACATGGATTATGTTCCATGGAACCCACATTATATGCAATTAAAAAATGCTTTAGTTTTTGTCTCGTTAATGAACAGACGTTTAACAACTATTATTGTTATTCAAATTGAAAAAAATATTACTATTTTATTCATATAATAATAATAATATTATTAGAAAGATAGATGATATAGATAGATAGATAGATAGATAGATAGAATAGATAGATAGATAGATAGATAGATAGATAGATAGATAGATAGATAGATAGATAGATAGATAGATAGATAGATAGATAGATAGATAGATAGATAGATAGATAGATAGATAGATAGATAGATAGATAGATAGATAGATAGATAGATAGATAGATAGATAGATAGATAGATAGATAGATAGATAGATAGATAGATAGATAGATAGATAGATAGATAGATAGATAGATAGATAGATAGATAGATAGATAGATAGATAGATAGATAGATAGATAGATAGATAGATAGATAGATAGATAGATAGATAGATAGATAGATAGATAGATAGATAGATAGATAGATAGATAGATAGATAGATAGATAGATAGATAGATAGATAGATAGATAGATAGATAGATAGATAGATAGATAGATAGATAGATAGATAGATAGATAGATAGATAGATAGATAGATAGATAGATAGATAGATAGATAGATAGATAGATAGATAGATAGATAGATAGATAGATAGATAGATAGATAGATAGATAGATAGATGGATAGATAGATAGATAGATAGATAGATAGATGATAGATAGATAGATAGATAGATAGATAGATAGATAGATAGATAGATAGATAGATAGATAGATGATAGATAGATAGATAGATAGATATCTTCCAATTTTATAATTTTATATAATTACACAGAAAAAAATATTCAATAATTTCATTCAATAAATACGTTAATCAGTAATAAATTTTAATTTAATTATATTTTAAATTAATGTGATTAATATTGTAATTGAATATATTCTTTTGCAAAAATTTTAATCAATAAACGCTTTAATTAATATTAAAATCCTTCTATGAAGAACTCTGGAGGCAATTTTTGTATGTGGCTGTAGCCCCGTTGCGGAATGACAGGCAGCTTGAGATCAATCCCAATGCAAACCCTAACAAGGAAAAAGTAATCGCTGGTCTAAAGTCAATAGAAGGGAAGACAACCCCAACATCAGGTGAAATCAATCTTCCGATGTACCGGAATGTAACCGCCCTTTAGATGTCATGAAAGATTGCTTTATTTAAAATGCAATCCCCGTCAACTAATGACCGAAATACCCAGCCAATAAATCAGTATCCCTCTGTATGTCAGATAATGTTAAAAAGGATGTAGGAATTTCCAAAGTCAATTCGAACCCAATAATTGCCCCGACAAGTTGAGTGGTGGACCTCATCCATAAGTCGCATATCATGAAACAATAGTAGTGCAAGAATTTTCGCCAGTTTATCTAAGTTTTTTTTTGTTGTTTCTTTCAGATTATTATTCTTGGTACATACATAGGAGTTTTCATCAGCTATGATTGGTTCGCAGTCACTCAAGGGTATCTGAAAATATCGTGGAGTTTGCGTGTATGTATACACATTTTATTTAAATTGCTTATAATTTGAAAGTTATATTTAATAAAAAAAATATTAATTATGGAAAAATATGATTTTTTTTATTAGCAATTTAGTTAAATCTTAAATTGGGATAATTGTTTTTTATATTCTATATTTAATAAATATAATAACGAAATTAATCAAATCCATTAAAAAATTGTTTGAAATATGCTACCAAATCCAATTACATAAATTAATTACAATAATAATGCTTTGATTGAATTTTTTGCCACTTATTTTTCAATTACCATTTTTAATGTTCAGTTAATCAATAGTATCATTTTGATGATTAGAGTAAAATCAAAACTTTTTTTTAATTAAAATTAGCAATTTCAAAATTGAAATTCATTTTTACTGTGTACAATGCTCTTTCTCTATACATAAACTAGGTTTTATACATATAAGCATAAATGATACTGCCAAATTTTGGGTTTCTTAGATATAGGATATTTTGTATTTAATTGATATAGGAGACGCCACGCCCCTATTGCTAATTCGTCTAATTTATTCCCAAAGGTTTATATGGATTTTGAAGTTGTTCGCCCCCTATTGTTTGTCAGTCCATTTTTATCATATGTATTCAAATTGAGAACTCTGTTTTATTTTTTCTGATGTACTATATGGGTCCTACCATGTTCATATGGATGTTTAAGTTGTCTATTCAAAAGGACATTGAGGACTCTAGCCGTCACAGTTTCTGAGATCTGCGACTTTTAATACTTATTTTGTATGTGGGTGTGGTACCGCGCCTACTTGAAATACCAAAACCTTCTAGTTCCTTCTAGACATAGTGGTACCCACTGTGAAAATTTTAAGAAAATGCATACATACCAACGCACATTAATTTTTATATATTAAAACAAAACATTAATCAATCCCTTTTGACACAAACATAAATAAAAACCTAAAGTTTCAATTTATCTGCTTTACATGCGTGTATTTTTTGAAATTAATGAACAGCTTTTAATTCTAATGTTGAACAAATAAATATTTATTCACAAAATTTATAAGAACGGAATACGTTTAATAAAATATTTAATTAATTTGCATTTAAATTGTTGTGATTTGTTATTTGTGTTAATTAAACGTTGAATTTAAATTAAAATGACAACGCGTTGCTTTTTTAAATTTTATTTATTTTTTTTTACATAAAAACAACATTTAGTACCGTGGTTATGAATCAAATAAATTTATGTGTTGGAAGAATCATTTAAAACTTTAATTTGATGGAATTTAATATTTGTTTTTTAACAAATTTATGAAAGTTTAATTATGTACATATTAATGTGCAATTAAATTATGATTTATTCAAGTGAAGAAAATTTGATGATGTGCTTATAATTTCATTTGCAATGCAATGTTTTACATTTGAACAGACAAATGTGAGTATTCTATTTAAAAAGCATGCACATTCGTGGACATCAATGCACTGATTAGAATAGACTCCTTAATGTAAATTTTATGAAGATTATGACTAAAAGCTATTTGTAAACATGATTTCGGATACAACACATGAATTTTCCGAAAAAGACGTTTATTATCGAAAAAATGGAAATATATATAAAATATGTACTTACTTGCACTATTATATTGAACAAATCACAACTTTTCTTTTGTCCACATGTGTATTTGGAGCAATGAACATTTAAATCGTCTTTAATCAGCAAAAGGAGTAAAAAGACCTTTAAGTTCTTTTAATAAATATTGTTTATTTTAGGTTCGCAAAATTTCGGACTTACATAATAACAAAAACTTCATGAACATAAGTCACATTTTGCTGATGCAAAATGGTATATATAGTCAGCATAAATATCTTGTACGCAAAGAAAGATATTAAAAGCCAAAGGTAACAAAAATCTGCATAGAATTGAAAGTTCTACATTCTATTGAATACCATTTTTCGTATCATTATATTTACCCTTCTCACGAAGGTGAAGGGTATAATAACAGCATACAACATTACGACACTGATTGTTAATTGGGCAAATGAAATAAAATTTTAAAAACATTAACATATTAAAAAGTGTTTAAGTTCAAATTATTTTGAGTATGACATACATATGTTATTAGATATTTCCTTCAACTTATTACACCGCGTAACAAGTTTGAAAAAAGCATTCACACATAGAAAAGTTGATATGCATGTGAAACTAGATTCCATTTTTAGCAATTCTGTGTACTGCGATTTTTATAATCAGCTCTTATGTCCTTATAAAAGGACTTACAATTTCAAACGAATGTTTTAAATATTTATGTGTGTTGTATGATGCTAATATTGGCACATTCTATCCATATTATTTATTTGACTCAATTAGACAAAAAATCAAAAAAGATATTAAATTTAAAACAGGTCTAATTTTCGAACCAAAAATTTGTAATTACTTTTTTATTAAAAATTTTCTTCAAGCTTCCATTTTGTTTTTTAATCCTGATGAATTGAAATAAATATTATTACTTTGAAGCAGAGGAGCTAAATTTGGAATTCCATCTTTTGAAATCGTATATCCTTTAAATTTTGAAGTCCTTTTACAGGGGCATAAGAGGTGATTATGAAAAACTGAGTATACAGAGTTAATACTAATGGTCCACAGTTTCCTGTGCACATAGATTTTTTTCATGTGTGAAAATGACTGTTGCACGGTGTTATGTATAATATATTCAATCACGTATTTTTTACTGTTTTGGGCGTTTAAAGTATTGTATGTCGATTAGAACAATTTATGTGGGAGATTTCTTGCAATATCTGTGGTGGTCATTTCAGTAAAAAGATATCTTCAAGATTACATGGTAGTCCGCAAATACTTCTAGATAAAACAAACTGTTTTATACGTCATTAATGTAAAGAAATGATCACATTTTCTTTTAAAGCCCATATTGAATTAATTTAAATATACTGTTTTTAATTTATGGATCAATTTGATTTGCACAATAATGACTTAACTCGCCTTAATTGCTCAATTCTTGTTTAAAAAAAAAAAAAAAAAAAAAAAAAAGGTACGATCGCACAAAATAATCCGTTGAATTCTCTTACAAGCAAAAGGAAGCCAAACAATAAATAACTCGTCTTTGACATTAAATGTTGCAAAAAACTTGTTCTTAATTTTCGCAAGAAAAAAGTTACAGATACTCAACCGAATAAAATAAAAACTTGTCTTGAGATTTTGCTACAAGGAAATATTTATATCTATTTGCTCAGAGTATGAAAACGATCGAATACACATATGTATGTACAAACGTTTGCATTCAGATCACTTGCCAGATTTTTTCAGTCCTCATCCCAAATAATTATTTTCGGTCCCTAAAAATAAATATATTTTGATTCCTTATTAGATACTTTAACAATCTTGTCATGTCTATATGTCTTTTTGCTGAAAGCATGATAAGATCCATACGATAAGTACTGAATGGTCGAAATTTTTCGTAAATATTTTGAATTGTCAATAATTCGTTTAAAAATTTTAGTACATATTAAGTTAAAATTGAAACAAGTAAGAGTTCTTTATTCGGATGTGAATTTTACATAACCTTCACCATGATGTGTTAAAAAAAATAGTACAAAAATTACCAGTTATAAAACGAAAAAGTACCAGAAAGTCCCTTTTTATAAATTTTCGTTCATACAGAGTGTTGCGTATGTGCATAAAATGCAAAGACTGTCATAGAACAAAAAAGTAGAAAGAGTCGTTTCCTCCAGATTTGTATTAACTTAAAAGTACCAAAAAGTCCCCTTTTACATGTTCTCACTTATTCCGGGCAGTACATGCTTAATTAAATATTTCTAGCTTCAATATTATAGAAAATTTGAAAAGTACCTTTTATAGAAAGAAAACGTCCCCTATTATATGTTCTCACCTAATCCGGTCTCTAAATGCCAAATTTCATGTTTCTAGGTTCAATATTATAGAAAATTCAAAAAGTACCTTTTTTGAACGAAAAGTAGAGGTTCTCATCTAATCCGGGCCCTACATGCTAAATTTCATGTTTCTAGGATCAATATTATAGAAGATTCAAAAAGTACCTTTTTTAGAACGAAAAAGTACCAAAAAGTCCCCTTTTATAGGTTCTCACCTAATCCGGGCACTACATGCTAAATTTCATGTTTCTAGGTTCAATATTATAGAAAATTCGAAAAGTACCTTTTGTAGAACAAAAAAGTACCAAGAAATTCCCATTTTAGGTTCAATATTATAGAAAATTAAATATGTACCCTTTGTAGAACGAAAAAGTACCAAAAAGTTCCCTTACACTGGGGTCTACATACTTAATTTCATGTTTCTAACCAATAACAACACACTGCTTCATTCATAATTGTTGTTCTTGCTTTGCTTTTTAAACATGTAAACAATAACAAAATTTATATATTAAATATGTATGTGTTGTAGCTTGTTTAATATTCTGTCTCCGCATGCACGAAAAATCTAAATTTTTGATGAAATTTTCAGAGGATGTCTCGGATTTTTGCTCATATCTCCGTTATTTATGAACCGATTTTGCTAATTTTAAATAGCGATCTTCCCGTAAGCATGTCTGATAGAATTGTTGAAGATTTGAATCCCGAAGATATGTGGGGTCTTCAGAAATCTGATTTCAACAAACATACAGACAGACAGACGGACATAGCTCAATCGACTCCTCTATCTATAAGGACTCGGAATATATATGCTTTATAGGGTCGGGAAATATTATTATATAAACTACAAGCGTGATTTCAGATTTAACTTGTTTTTCCCTATCTTATATACATAGTTCCCACAAAAAATAAACTTATGTTTTCTATCAAAAAGTCAGATTTAAGTAAAGAATAAAAGTGGTTTCTAATATTGTCCCAAACGTTATAAAATAGACTTTGAAATAAAGTATTAAATCCCCAAAAATTTCCCAAAAGTGTATGTTCAAACCCAAAAAAATTCCCACATCCCCAAGCTATATATTCTGCCCCCAATTGCTATAAAAATCCCCTATTTGAGGTTAAATCCCTTAATCTGGCAGCACTGATTCAGATAGAATGTATCTTGAATTTTAAATGGAATTTAGAGCGATTTTCTCTAAGCAGCTGAGAAAAGACGATTACGGCGTTGTTGTTAGTGCAACTTTTGCATTTTTGCGGTTTTAACCAAAAACATTCGTATCAGTTGAAATGTCTAAATTTTAACATGATGACAAGCTTAATTGCAAATTTAATGGATTTATAAATAATGTATGTATGTTTTTTATTTTAAATGTGGGAAAATGAGCTCTAAATTTAAGATTCATTGGCATTAGCATCTACTTCCGGAAAGGGAATAAAAGTAAGTCCTTTTTCCGTTACTTTCAAAAAAAATTTTAATATATATTTTTATTGAAAAAATAAAGTTATCATTCAGATATTTTGAAATACAATTTTTGGTGTTATAAAAACAATTTTGTGACTCGTGCCCTTCTCGAAATGACCGTCTCAAATGTATTTCACAAACAAAAACAATAGGTAAGTTGAATAGTCAACAAGTAGAGTCGAAAATACGTCATTTCAATGTTAATGGTTACTAAAATTCTTACGAAGATATCTTAGTAGAACATTAACCCATTACTTTGGTTATCTGGTTAACTAAAGTCGATAAAGTGTAGTTGTCAATGAATCTATATCTCTTAGCGCCTTGGGCTGGATATTCGCAAAGACTGTTTGATTTTGAAGATTCTAACTGCAATAGTTTTCCAGATTTACAATATCTTACATATGAGAGATGTAACGCAAATTATTGCAAGTCCGCCAATTTCTATCTATCTATGAAAAATTTGAATAATCAACAATTCATATGGGAGGTCCCCCATTGAGAGTCCGCCCGTTATACTCTAATTCTATTTCTCAGATATTTAATTCCTATGGGGGATCCAAGCCCCCCAGATGAAAGTCCGCCTTTTTTCCTCCAAAATGTTCAGATAAATTTTAAAGTAATTTGTGCCAAATTTTAAGAATCTAGTTCTATTAGTTTCACAGATATACGAATTTTTCTAAAGATTTTCGTGCAAGATTTGAAGAACTTAGTTCCATTAGTTTCCCAGATAAACGAATTTTTGTATTTAATTAATATAGGAGGCGCCGCTCCCCTCATGGGTAGTCCGCCAATATATTACCCAAAATGGATGTTAAAGTTATCCGTGCAAAATTTTAAGATTCTAACTCTAATAGTTTTCAAGATAAACGAATTTTCGTATTTAATTTATATGGGAGGTGCCACGCCCCTAATGGTAGTCCGCTTACTTTTTGTCCTAAATAATCATATTGACACTAAAGTGGCTCCAAAAAAATTTGAGGACTCTAATTGTTATATTATCTCAAATATACGGATTTAATATTTTCTTAATATGGGCGTGGCTCCTCGCCCACTTGAAATTTCAAAATAAAAAGTAGCCTATAACCTCTGCCAGACATACAAGAATACGTTGTGAAATTTTGAAGAAAATCGGTTCAGCCGTTTAGTATTCTATAAAGTTCAAACATACAAACAGACACACATTTATTTTTATATATACATATGTATGTACATTAGAGTGATTCAAGCTTGTATGAAGGAAAAAAAGTTGTCTGACAGGCCGTACCCCCCCCCCCCCTAGAATTGTTTTATGGGTTATAAAACTAAGTCATACAAAAAATTAGGCGGATTGGATAACGTTAACAGGTGCCGCAAAGGCTCTGAAGTTTCCAAGTGCATTTACAAGGAGAAAATATCGATTTTTTTCAGTTTTTGCTCAAATTTGGCGATTTAGTAATAAATTTTGAACTTTATATTTATTGTAAAGGAATCGTAATCTGCACAAAGTAAACATTTCGGAAAGATATAAAACACAAAAATTGCTTGAAAACTTTAAAAGTTATTGCAAATACCCCAGGCCATTAATGTGTCTCACAGCACATAAATTCGAAATGTGACAAAAAAATTTACTTTTTTACTTAAAATATATTTATAATTATTCGAATATTAGTTTTTGCCCTTATAAGATAACGTTTACTCGTTCTCAACTATGGTCAAAAAAGTTTGATTTTTTCAACGGCCGTTTCAAATCTCCAATTTCAGTTTTTTAGGAGATCTCATGGGGATTTATGGTCAATAGATAAGGCTATTAAACGGTAAAAAAATTATATCAATATTTCTTACAGTTTAGCTGTACCTGCGATTTGAACTCGGTGGATTTCGGTAAAATCGCATTTTTTGTAATATTTTAGAGAATACGTATTAATTCTTTACTGTTTCACATTTAACCTAAAGTATTATCAGAGTATTATAGTCAAGATAATATAAAATATATATCCGAATATGGATGAGAATTTAATACAAATTACGAGTATTTCTAATTTTACGGAAGATCTATTTTATGTCGCTTTCTAAGGTGGATTTCTTTTTATAAAATTTAAACATGATGGCAAATACGTCAAGATCATTTAAATGTTTACAGACAACTCATATTAATAAAAATGAAACCGTTTGAAGAAATGCAAAGCAGATTTCACAAAATTAAAAATGTTAATAGTTTAGATAGGAAATTGTTATCTTAAAATACCTCAATTACTTAGACGCTTTCTATTATAATATATTTCTATATAACGTTCAACGATATATTCTATGCTGTTTAAATCCTAATCAATTATGGTGAAGATGACATTTAATAAAGTATTGCCTCGTATATATATTTTCATATATGTATGTGAATAATGATAAAATCCAATATACATACATAAATGACAAGCCTTCATAAAGATATTATTTATAAATATTATGGATTCACATCTTAAAATTAATATTATTTTTCAAAACCATAACAAACAATTTGCAAATAAAAAATTCAAAATGTTGAAAAAAGTGGTTTTATGTTGAGTTTTTTGCAAACAAGAATTTTTCAATTGAGACAATTTTTATTTATATTTTTAATATAAATTCTGAAATTGAAATAATTTTTTTTATTAAGAACATATTAAGTCTTATAAATATGTATATGTAAGTACCCTGCAAAATGTTACATTGAAAAGTAATGAGTTAAAATTATAATGAAACTACATTTCATTGCTTATACATTGGTATTTTAACACATTATTAACACGTCCATGTGATGTAGTATTATATAAGCATTCTAAACTTCAATAAAACATTATAATTTTTATACCCTACAACACTATAGTGGGAAGGGTATTATGCGTTTGTGCTGATGTTTGTAATGTATTAAAATATTAGTACTATACCGATCGATTCAGAATCACTTTCTGAGTCGATTTAATGTCCGTCCGACCGTCCGTGTGTCCATGTAAACGTTGTTATCAATTTTCAAGATAATTTGATGAAATAGATTGTGACCCTAGGACGAAGCTTATTGAAAATGGTTAAAATCGGTCCATTATTTCACCTAGCCCCCATACAACTGAACCCTCCGAAAGGGGCTTTTAAGCTCATAATTATGTATAATATAAATGTACCTCGATGAAAGTTCGCACAACTAAGTTTTATATAAGCCTTGATGACCTTGACGAATTTCGAAATGATCGGACTTCATTTGACCCTAGCCCCCATACAAAGCCCCCTACAGAAAATGGATTGAATATCCGCAATTCATTTATTAGCACTGTTATTGCAATGAAATTTAGCACAGACAAATATTATATATATTATATAAATATTATATAACTACAAATCTATCCAGCCCATTTTATCGGGATCTGTCCACAATTGCTCCTATCTCCCAGTTAAAGCCTCTTTTAGAAAATAAGTTTTTCGTCAATAAATTGCTTAAATAAATCGGAATCAGTTTAATATTCAAGATAAATGCTTTATTATGAAAAATCACATTACATATTCATAACTGGTGTAGGGTATCATATAGTCGGCCAATCCCGACTTTACTTTCTTACTTGTACATACAATTTTTCAAAAATTTTTATAAAATATTTGTAGTCACTCTATTATAACAATATGGGTATCAAACGAAAGAGGAATATTTTAGTATTTATATCTTGCATTTCGTTTTACTTTTTAAGAACAAAAAGATATAAAAAACAAGTAGGAAATTATAGTCGGGCGAGGCCGACCATATAATACCCTACACCTTTGACAAAAATATAATGTGATTTATTTGCCATAATAAAGCATTTAAATTGAATTTTACCTTGCCTTAGATATACATACTTAAGCCGTTTATTATTGAATAAAATTGTGGACATTTAAGTGAAATTTTGATGGGGGCTAGGGTCATATGAGGACCTATTATTATGGAATTCGTGAGGGTCATCAAATCTTGTATAGAACTTGGTTTTTGCAGCTTTTTTTTCGAGATATGAGTATATTAAACATAATTATGAACTTAAAAGCCCTATTCGGCGGGTTCAGTTGTATGGGGGCTAGGTGAAATAATGGACCGATGTAAACCATTTTCAACTGGCGTCGTTAACGGTACCATAAAAGATCATGTGCCAAATTTCATTGAATTATCTCCAAAATTGCGACCTGTAGTTTCATTACAAAGTTTAAAAGCCCTATTAGGGGGTTCAGTTGTATGGGGGCTAAGTGAAATAATGGACCGATGTTAACCATTTTCAACAAGCTTCATCTACGGTACCATAAAAGATCATGTGTCAAATTTCATTGAATTATCTCTAAAATTGCGACCTGTAGTTTGATTACAAAGTTTAAAAGCCCTATTCGGGGGTTCAGTTGTATGGAGGCTAGGTGAAATAATGGACCGATGTTAACCATTTTCAATAGGCTTCGTCTACGGTACTATAAAAGATTATGTGCCAAATTTTATTGAATTATCTCCAAAATTGCGACTTGTAGTTTGATTACATGGTTTACAAGCCCTATTGGGGGGTTCAGTTGTATGGGGGCTAGGAGAAATAATGGAACGATCTTAACCATTTTCAATAGGCTTCGTCCCTGGGACAATAGAAGATCATGTACCAAATTTCATTGAATTATCTTCAAAATTACGACCTGTAGTTTGATTACAAGGACGGACGGACAGACGGACGGACATAGCTAAATCGACTCAGAAAATGATTCTGAGCCGATTGGTATACTTTAAGGTGGGTATAGGTCCAATATTATTGTGCGTTACAAACATCAGCACAAACCCAATATACCCTCCCCACTGAAGTGGTGTAGGGTATAAATATCCTTTTAAAAGTTTGTCCTTTATTATCCTTGAAATTTTATAATAACTTTTTCCAAAAAAATATATTTATGAAATAGATATTAGAATGGAGTATATGTCTTTCAAAATTGGTGTTCATATCTCTATTTGTTTAACTTTTATTAATTTTTTAAAATTATCCCAGGTAATAAATTAATAAATTTTTCACGTCAGAAAACTTCAAAGTGTTTTTTAGCTAAAATAATATGAATAAAAATATGCAGTTTGACAATGTGAAACAGAGTGTCATTTTCTCTACGATATAATTAAAAAATAATAATGTGGACAACTTTGTATGATATGAAATTATAAAAACCATTAAGGATATTATTTTAGTTTGTTATCATGTCATGTTAAAAATACTTTTTGTGGAAGAATGTTGGTATTTTTTGATATCCATTACCAATTACTCTAAATGATATAGAAGTTTTTAGTTTTTATTAAAAAATAGGTATATCAAAGACCTAACCCTTCCTCACCACTAATAAAAATGGCTGGAATAGCTTTACTGCTAATTTTTGGAGAGTCATAAGTCCGAAGATTATAGATTTGGTCAAATTATTAGGCATAATCGGTGGGAAAATATCCAAAAAAAAATGTTTTTTGGTACATTTATTTTTTAAACTTAGCAGATTTCATGGACGTTTTGTCAAACCTAAAAGAGTCATATTGTCCATGGACATAACTTCCACTTTTAAAAGTGTCATAATGTTCATTATTGAAACAAAAATGTATTGGAAAATGTGTGTAGGATTTAAGAAAGTGTCACTTTTATCCTGGAGGGAATTGCTCTTAACTTTGCTGTATGTTGTATTTTTAATTCATTTAAAAAAGTTTTCAGGATTAGTGGCCCTCGGCCGGGTGCATGCGTTTTAAACCCAGGTGTATATCGAATACCAGCTTCGCTATATTAAGACTTTTCAAGATAAGTGGACTATGTGTAATCCATGGAATTGATGTCACTTTTCTCATGGACATTGTGGCACTTATGAAAGTGTAATAATCTCCATGGACACTATGACACTGATTGGTTTGACATAACGTCCATGGACATTATGACCAGCCATCATAAAATAAAGTAGTTTTTCACATTCAAGTGATATTCTATGGCAAATATACAAATTATTCCGAACAAACATATTTTTTAATCTATTATTATATAATTAATAGGCAAGACGATTTTTTGTGACCCCTTTTTCTCTTACAGTATATATCTGATCTTGGCAAAAAATATATCATTTTAAAGGTATTTGTTCACAGATGTGCACAATATATATATTAATGAGATCAGTTCAGAATTTTAGGAGCTATAAGCGTTTAAAGTTGTTACTAATACATAGAAACAATAGTCACACGTACGTATTCTTGAAATTAAAAACAAACAAACAAAGCAAGAAACAAAACAAAAAAGTAAACAACACAGCTTTTTGAAAAAAGAGAGGAGAGTGCAGAAACGTTTAACTTCTCTGTTGCTGTTTTCCTTTTGTATTTTGCATGATATTTGTTTTTGTTGTTTTTAATAAGATTTTTGTAAACAAATAAGTATGTAAACAGGCTTAGGCAATGCGAAAATAGGATTTTATTGTTTTATATTTTTGTGTAAAGTGCTAAATTGTGAATAAGATAATGATCTATTTTGTTATAACATCGTTACGATTGTTACCAAATCGAATATTTTTATAAGAAGTAGGACTTCAGTTTTATATTCAGAGTTTCGATTGAAGGTTTTTCGTTATTTAAACTTTTCAAAATAATTAAATTGAAGGACTTTTTTGAGAAAACAACGAACTGGGAATATAAAAACATGTGTAAATAATGCTTGGGGACACCTCAAGATATGCCAAAAAATGTACTGATATTGGTGTTTGACCTGGAAAAATATTGGTAGGACATCAGTACCGGAATTCAGTAATTTTTTTAATTTTAAGTATTGATATCGTAAAGTAATGACAAATATCGGTTGCATTAACGAATTTTCAATTCCCTAACTTTTTAACGACCGTAGAATATTTTAAAGACAATGATCGGAAAACTATAAGAATGTCAAAATTTATGTATTGAAATATTTTTAAAATATAAAATTATTAACGTGAACTTTTTATTGGTCGTTACACTGCCGATGCTTTTCGATTATGTTTAACGAAAAAAATCGGTGAAATAAAATACTGAATTGCGATACATAATTATTATTTTTGATTGATTTGGAAGATTTAAATGATGGATTAACGAATTGATTCAGTGTCAGTAAGTAATAAAAAAGCCTGTATAAAATATAAGTAAAGTTTAGTACGTCATGCCGGTACATGATACACCGCAATATATGCAGGTTTAGCACAGCGAGGATTAGATTTCGAATTAGGAAATAGTAGTGTAAAGTGAAAACTGTAAGTTGAATAGGTGATAGTTATATGCTATATAAAAATAGATAAAACTGCTAGATGAAACTGATAAATATAAATCATGTCTTTTGGGATGAAGAGTGTTTAACCATACTTAGCAATTTATCGTTTATTTAATAAATGTAGGTCTGCTGAAGCCTTTTTCGAGTTTTATAAGGGATAATTTATACAGCATCTGATGGATGGACTACTAATGACATCCAAATAAAATTTATTTATAATTAGATAAGACATTATTTATTTTAAATATTTTTATTGTTTTGACAAATTAATTAGAACATTTCCACTCTGTATTTTTAACAGCTAACATTTCTTTACTGGTGTGTACAGTAGAGTACTCCAGCATTGTGAAGGTAGCGTATATGTGTAGGGAATAATAAGTTGATAGAAAAAATGTTCGTTATTTTTTACTTTTAAAATAGTTGAAATACTTTTGAAAAACAAGTTGTATAACTAATTTTGACAATTGAGGTTTTAAACTTCTGATGGGACTTTTACTAAAACCTATCACATTTTCTAAAAGAAAACATTAATCAAAGCAAATTATACACTTCGATAATATAAATAAAGTTAATTTTTCACCACAGATTTGAACTACAAAAAATAGGGTTTTATTTTAGCATATTTATGCAATTTTTCCAGCATTGGTTCTGGTCGAATTTCGACCGCTGGGCGAACTCTAGTTTAAATAAATGTGTATAACTTAACTTTTTTTATAAGAAACTAATAAAGATAAAAACATGAAATTTTTCAGTCAGAAACTCCATATTATTAATTTAACATATCGAGCCATTTTCGCACAAAAGACGTAACCGACAAAAACTAAATTTTACAGGAGAGCATTTTTTAATTATCTTCGAAGTAGGACATAGCATTACTCCAAAACTTCGTTAATAAATATTATTACATCTAATTTACGCTATATATTTGTCGCTTTATATTTGTCTATATATTTGTCGCCTACGTCTTTTTTGCCGAGACAAATTTTTATAATATAAACAAAGTTAAGGCGGTTACGTCTAAATTCTCTGTCTAAAAAATTAATTATTTGTGTATATCATTATATAATTTGTATATATCTGAAATTTAAGAGTGTAATAAATATTTTTTTATAATGTTTTAAGATCATCTAGCGATGTTTGTATGTCAGTCTGTTTCTTGAAAACCGGATAAGTTCCGAACGTTAGGAGCTAGAGATATGAAATTCTCCAACAATGCTCATTGATGACAAATATTATTTTGTGTTAAAAATGGGCAATATTTGTTCATGATTTCACTTAGCCCCCATACAAGTGCTCCCCGGAATATATATAATTATATATACCTGTAAATTATGTTGGGAAGTATGACAGATGTCAGGCAATATCTAACCCTAGCCTCCATATATGTAAGACAATGATTTTATGACCATAGATGGGTTCCTATGCCCCTCATACGAAAAATAAATTTAAAGTTAATAAATCTTTCAAAAATTAACAAAGCATGATGAAATTCTACAAAAAACATTTGTTTTCAAAACTAATTACGCGTTTAAATTCTATAGACCTCGGTCCACAATTGACCAAATCCCTCATTAAAGGCCGTATTCTGAAAATCACCCTGATGTCCACATAAATATCCATACATGGTAGTACAATTCGCCTTATATCGAATAAATAAGTAAATTCTGGGACTATTGATTCATTAAGAGTCCATATACAGGTTCGCCTTCTGAAATCCACAAATTTACAGCCAAATATATGAGTTGGTTAAAGTAATAATATAGAAAATTATAAATTTAAGCACATAAATTGCAATGGCATAGTGATAATTACATGAATTTATTACAATTATACTCAGATATGTGGAATTTCATTCACAAACAAATTTAACACGTTAATTTGTTAAAAATTTGTCTATAAATTTAATATATTTTAAAAGAAAATTTAGACGTAACCGACACCTTGCTGTTACAAAATTCATAAACAGAAAATAAATATGTACTTACGTCTTTGTTCTTTTTCTTGTAAAGTTGAAACCATTGGATCTATAGCTACGAAATTTTCAGAGATGATGCTAATAGACCTAAATTATCGATTTCTATAAAAAAACGAAAATCGAAAATCAAGTCGCTTACGTCCATTTTACAATGGATTTTTTTTTTTTCAAAAAAATCGACTATCAAAAATAAGAATATTGAAGGATTAAAGTTTTAAAGGACATTTTTTCTGTTTTTTATACTGACATTTTAAAATTATTTTATTCATAGTGCTATTCTCCTCTTTCATTCGATACCCATATTGACCTACTAGACCAAACCAAATTTTAGCTATATATGCTTACTCTTCCTTTCAAACTTTAAAGCCCTTTTAAAGGAAGAAACGGTCAGAAAATAAAACAAGTAAGAAAGTATAGTCGGGCGTGGCCGACCATATGATACCCTACACCAGTTATGAATATTAAATGTGATTTATTTTTCATAATAAAGCATTTATCTTCAATATTCCCTTGTTCCGATACATTTAAGCAATTTATGGATGAAAAACTAATTTTCTGAAAAAGGCTTTATATGGGGGCTAGGGGCAAATATGGACCAAGCCCGATAAAATTTTGTGAATATATTTATATTTACATAATATTTTATTGTGCTGAATTTCATCGCGATATTTGTGTTTATAAGCTAATTTGGGACATTCAAGTAATTTTCTGAAGGGGACTTTGTATGGGAGCTAGGGTCAAATGTGGCCCGATCCATGAAATTTGGCATGGTCATCAAGACTTCTATAAAACTTAGTTGTGCCGTATTTTATCGATATATCTGTATATTTAACATAATTATGAGCTCAGAAGCCCTTTTCGGGGGGTTCTGTTCTATGGGGGCTAGGTGAAATAATGGACCGATTTTAACCATTTTCAATAGGCTTCGTCCTTAGGTCAAATAAAACGTGCGTTTTATTGAAAATTGCGACCTGTACCTTGCGCACAAGGTTTACATGGACAGCCAGCCAGCCAGACGGACGAACGGACGGGCATAGCTTAATCGACTCAGAAAACGTTTCTAAGCCGATTGGTATACTTTAAGGACGTATATTTGTGTATGTTACAAACATCAGCACAAATACAATATACCCTCCCCACTAAAGTGGGGAGGGTATATTGGAAAAATGTAGTATAACTCTATATTAAGTATGTATGTAGTTTCCAACGTATATGGTCTTGCTCATGTGTGCAACAATTTTTCCCAATTTGTTGTACAGTGTTATAGGACTAATTAAAAGCTATAAGTAATGCCTATTGCCAAAATAAAATGTGTTTGACATTTTAAAAAAGTAAAAATTATATTTCTATATTAAGAACTTCACTTATAATACATAGAAAAACTTCTTTTATGATATCTTAGCTTATGTCCCTTGCAATACTATGAATCGTTTCTATTATTTTTTCTAATGGCAATTTTTTTACCAATAAAATACGATGGATATCATATGAAAGAAGAGTCAATACCTTTTATTTGAGATACTAATCTTCAAATTCTAACGGGTAGTTTTTGAGGAAATAAAGTTGTTTATATTATTTTTTCCACCACTGTACATACTTATATTGATTTCAATTAAACTTACTTCTTTAAATGTACTGACACAGTACCTTTCTAAATGGTTTGTGTCTTCATTAAAAAAATTAGTTACCACAGCGACATATAGCGGCTAAAATATTCCAGTTTCCAATTTTTCTCCAAAAACGATTATTATTTATCGATAATTAAAAATAAAAAAAAAAAACTAAAACATTGACAATAAATTTATTATCATTTCTATAGTTTCATATTTACATTAATTTTTGTTAATTATGCAAATATATAAATGTATATACATTTTATTTATTGATCATAATAACATTCCTGACTATATGTACTGTAATCTTCATATGTCAAAATTTATGAATCGTTCTATAAATTCTATCGGTTGTGATTGTGGTAGTTAGTGTAAAATTAAACTAAAAAGTGTCTTTGATAAGCGTACATTTAATTTTCTTAATGAAACATAGATGGCGCAATATAACATACTATTATGGCAGCACTGGTGCATCTGATTGACTCCGGTTCCGTAGTTTCTGTTTTGCCCAAAAATTTTGTAAAAACAAATTGTATTGCTTCGGACAAACTACAATTGTTTGCTGCGAATGGAACACAAATATCGACATACGGAATCAAACAACTTGATCTCAACATAGGCCTTAGAAGAATTTACAGGTGGAATTTTATTATAGCAAATGTACATGCTGCCATTATAGGGACAGATTTCCTCTACCACCATGGTTTAATTTTGGACCTTAAATCGGCAAAGTTAATCGACTCTCTTACACCACTTCTCAAAGATTCATTTACATCTTGCAAAAATTGTTTGGTAAACGCCACATTTTGAATTTTCTCAGTCCAAATGCACCATTAAGGTTGACAACAGATGCTTCAGATGTATCATTTGGAGCACACCTAGAACAGCAAATGGATGAACAATGGAAGCCAATCGGATTTTTCTCAACCAAACTAAAGCCTTCTCAACGCAATTACAGTACCTATGACCGGGAACTTCTCACGATTTATTTGGCAATAAAATATTTTAAACATATTTTGGATGGGAGAGAATTTACAATTAGAACGGATCATAAGCCTCTAATTTACGCTTTTCGTCAGAAATCAGATAAAGAATATCCAAGATAACTTCGCCAATTCTCCTATATAGCACAATTTTCAACGAATTTAATTCGCATTAGCGGAAATAATAATACTGTTGCAGATGCACTTTCCGGCTCAATGAGATAACCATGCCAACTCACATTTCTTTAGAGGATCTTCAACTTTCACAGAACAACGACACTGAATTGCAGGAACTTTTCAATAGTAATACAACATCATTAGAACTTGAACGTATTAATGTAGAACCTGAACTCGTTTTGATCTGTGATACATCCACATCTGTAAATAGACCATACATCCCCATAAATTTTCGTAGGAAGATATTCGATTCTGTACACTCGCTAGCACATCCTGGATCGAAATCTACTCTCAAACAAATACGTGGGAAATATGTCTGGATCTCAATGAACCGCGACATCGTCAAATGGGTTAAAGAGTGCGTTGACTGCCAAAGGGCCAAAATTACACGACATAATCACATAATTCCAGGTGAGTTTCCAAAATCTTGTAGGTTAGATCACGTTCACATAGACATTATTGTTCTTCCTGAGTGCAAAGGGTATTAATACTGCTCAGCAATGATAGACCGTTTAAGTAGATGGCCCGAAATCGCACTTCGGTTCTCCCAAAACAATTACCACAGACCAAGGAACTCAATTCGAATCTGCCTCCGCATTAGAACAACGCCATACCACCCCGCATCCAACGGAATGATTGAAAGATGGCACAGAACTTTAAAAGCATCTCTCATGTGCACAAATGAAACTCCATAGATAACCTTACTGCCTACAGTTCTACTTGGCCTTAGAACGTCGTACAAGGAAGACATCAATGCATCTGCGGCTGAAATGCTCTACGGAACTACACTAAGACTTCCCGGAGAATTTTTCTCGAAAGAGGACGAATCTTATGATGCACCAACATTATTGATTAAATTTAGAGAATACATGCAACAAGTTCGTGCAAAACCTGCAGCACATCATGGAAGTAACAAATCTATGTTCGTACATAAGGATTTATATACAAGTAGTCATGTCTTTTTGCGTTCGGATCATGTTAAGAAACCATTAGAACCACCGTATACTGGACCTCACGAAATTGTGAAAAGGATTTCGGATAGAGTATTTTCCATAAATGTCAATGGAACGGTACAAAAAGTTTCTGTGGAAAGACTCTAACCTGCATTCATAACTAAGGATCCTGATCAGTGTTGCCAAAACCTAATTGAAAAAAAGTGCTAGATTGTTTTGAAAAAAATGCTAGAAAGTGCTAAAAATAAAGAAACAAATGCTAGAAAAAGTGCTAACAAAAATAAGCTTTTTTATTGTAAAATATTTAAATTTAAATTTTTAAAATAAACTACATAAATAATATTTTTAGCTCCGTACGCAAATGGACCAACTTCACTTATTATGGGACGATTTGAACACATAACAAAATGTTTGTAATAACTAGTTTTAGTTTTTCGATTCTTAATTTATCCCAAAAAGAGGATTTTTTATATGGCCTAGAATTTTTCTAAAATAGCTTTATTTTTTGGTATTTTTTAACTGCATAAATAATGTTTTTACCAGGGACAGAAAATAATGATTATTCTTAAAATTTGAAACAAAAAAATTAAATACAAGGATTAAGAGTATAATTTAATTGAATATACCATTTGTTTTTTCTCTAAAGATGCATTATCGGTTAAAACAATGATTTTTATTTTTAATTAATTTTAATTATTTTTCTTTGAGTTTTATATATTACTCAGAAAATAATAATTTTTCTTAAGTTTTATTTTTTTGTTCAAATCATAACGATTATTTTTGCTTTTTATATTTTTCATTGAAAAATAAAAATCAATTTTAAGTTTAATTTTTTAACTTGAAAAATAAAAATTATTCTTGAGTTTTATTTTATTTTTTCAAAAATAAAACTCAATATGAAAACATTTTCTTATATAAAATGTTTAGAGAAATTACTTTTTACAATACTACATGTAAATTTTAAGCTTTTCTTAAGACATTTTGAAAAAAAGGGCAAGTATGAATTTTAACTCTTCGCTATCTAAAACGCATAGCTATGATAACCCTTTCACGTATACGGGACACCGCGGTTTGGTTTTGTGCGTGAAAGTGATAATATTGATATGTATAAAATGTTCAATATGGAATATGTGCGTCCAATATAAGGTTTAGTTTCCAATTCGAATTTTTATGTATATTTTGTCATTTCGTTTGTAACTCATCGTAGTCGTAGACTCACAAAAGTTCATACATACATATGTATATTCTGGGTCCTTATAATATTCTAAGACGATCTAGTCAAATACGAACGTCTGTCTGTTGGATGCACTGTATAGTGCAAACGGGAAAAGCAAGTATGCTTCCAGAATAAATTTTGAACTCTTATAAATATATTTATTATATTGCAATTGTAATCAAATAATATCCAAGAGTATAAGCATTTCGAAATCACATGTAAAATGTTTCATTTGAAAAGTTGAAAAAGTTAGTTTAACGCAGAGTTCGGTACATAAATCCCTTAAAAGGTACTCTTTCGAAAACCGCCCTAATGCTCATATTATTCTGATATATGATAAGTACCGTGTTGATCCATAAGTGAGTTAATCGTAATAAGACCTCCTTCCAAATTCACTTTAAGATTCGGCTTGCACGAATATAACACAACTACTTCTTTATAATGTTATAATAACATTTTAATCAAAATTTCATTTATATTTGTACAAATATATTTTCATATTAAGTTTTATTTTTGAAGAAAATAATATAAAACTCAAGAATAACTTTTATTTTTCAAACAAAAATATAAAACTTAAAAATAATTTTTATTTTTCAATGTAAAAATAAAACTCAAAAGTAATAATTATTTTTTGAACAAAAAATAAGAATCAAGAAATAAGTTTTATTTTTGAACAAAAAAAAAATAATACTTAACAATAAGTTTTATTTTTGAGGAAAAAAATTTTTGCTTGAAAAATAATTATTAAATTTTAAGTTTTATAATATAATTTAAATAGTTACTGTCTCTGGTTTTTACCTTAATATGCAAACGTATTTTATAATTTTATATAATTTTAATACGGAATTAGAAATGCTTATTCAATAAATTTTTATTTATTTATTTTTTTTTTTTGAATTTTTTAGATCGGAAGTAAACAACCAGATTCTGGAACTGCGACATTGCAACTAATAATATCGCCATTAATTCTCGAAACAGTTCTGTCGAAAAATGTTGTGAATAAAAAGTTCCGATGAAATCATTTATTTCAATATTTCCATTGTTACAAATATTTACATTGGGTTAGTAGTCCAGATTTTAAAAACAACTACTTCAAACCAGTGGAAAAATATCTCGAATTTATTGTAAGAAATTTTAATTATAATTGACGGTTTAGAAAAATGTATCTCAATCTTAACAATTTGAATCATAAATCGCTGGAAAAAGATATAGTTTTAAAGAAGGTGTATATGTTCTCTAAAGCTTCTCTAGAATTATATCTGAGGATAGCAAACTCGAACTTTCATTGATTAAAAAACTTGTTCCAGAAACGTTCCATTGAACGAGTTTGTTGATGCGTAACGCCAAAATTTTTGGTTGTGAATATTTTTGAAATTGTGTTTACAATTATAATGACATTTCTAATTAAAAGTCTAACGGGAAGACACAAATGAAATCCTTTCTAAAGAATATTACAATTCAAAAAATTTTTGGAAATGTATATTGAATATAAGATTTTAGTTTAGCTTTGTTCAATAGGAAGCGGGCCTTTTAAAATGTAACTTAAGCTCATCAAATACGAACCGATATTTCTGTAGATAACCAGTAAACATTAATTTTTATGTTGTACATAATTAATTAATTATTCATTTTTAACCGTATTTTTACAGAAGAACAATTAAAATTGGCATACAAGAATATGTACCAAAAAATCCTAAAATGTGCTAAAAAAGTGCCAAAAAACCTTTTAAAATGCTAAAAAAGATGCTAGGTGCTAGATTACATTTTTGGGTTCTAAATGAGTTTAAAAAGTGCTAAATCTAGCACTAAAAGTGCTAAATTGGCAACACTGATCCTGATACACGATCTCTGCTATGCAGTTTACGATGCCGGTAATCCGACAGGCAAAATTCCAATAGACCAACAGAGTAAAGTAGAAGATCTGGTGAACTATAAGATAGTGGACCATGCAATCGCTTCAAAGGGCAAACAACCAATAGAGAGCGTGAGCTGCGAGTTCAGCATGGACGTGATGTTGATGAGGTTGGCATCTCACCAATGTGTTAGCACCCTAAAGAACTTGGTGGAAAATATCCCTCCTCCCTGGGATGGCGCTTCGAACTTACGGTAGAAAAAGAACTGTCGCCTTTAAGAATCAAAAGATCGAAACTTCTTCACTGGGAGGAGATTCCTGAGGAATTGGAAATAATATAGTTAGTACCAATACTATTGTTTTTTGCTTCCCTGCAGGAAATGTCAATAGTGAAACTGTACTGACTTACTATTGACATAGTCACTATACTGGTGACTTATTATATGACATTCAATGCTTTTTACTATAGACATTTAACATGTGCGTGTCATTGAAAATCTACTACTGACTTTAGTACTATTGACTAGGTACTTCTTTTGGGACCATATGTAGACCTTGGAACCAGTGAATCACTAGTAAATTTTAACAATTCTAGTCTACACTTTTGCAAATTTTGTTAAAATTTAATATATGTATTTTATTAAAAAAATAAAAAGGTTCGAGTTCGTCATCTTTTATTAAAAGCGTTGCCGTTGTATGTAAATTTTTCGAATATTTAAAGAAATTTAAAAATTAACAAGTGAGAGTGTTATATTCGGCTGTGCCGAATCTCAACTACCCATCAAAACGTCTACCATATGCCATAAAAGGAATGATCCTCTATAAACATCAGGGTGATATGTGGAATATGGCCTAAGTCAATTATGGACTGAGCTCTTTTGAACTAATAAAATATTAATTTTTAAAAACAATATATTTTTGGTAAATTTTCAAATCGTGAGCGTATGAGTATATTTCTGAAGAGGACCTACATATGCGTCAATTATGAATCGATACTCATAAAAGATTGTACAAAGATTTCATTTTGTATAGAACTTGTTTATCTAAAATTTCATACCAATACTCGTATTTTACATAAGGATTTTATTTTAATAACCAAAACTCATTTCTGAAGGGAACCTTTTATAGGGGCTAGGGTCAGTTATAGATCATTCCTCATTAAATTCGAAATGAAGAATTATGTTCCTAAGTATAAACTTTCTTACTTATGTCGATTTTCATCGCTGTACTAGAATTTTCTGATTATCCTCATAACTTTTTGTAGACCGATTTTGGTTCATATAAAACTTGTTTACATTGAATATCACCTCTGTACTCGCATTTTTATGCCAGTAATTAGCGTTAATGTAATTTTCTAAAGGGGGCTTATATATATATATATATATACTATATTTCAATTAGCCAGTAATGAGCGCTAGTCATTTTCAGAGGGGGACCTTATATGGGCCGATCCAAAAACAAAAACTGGTGCAGAGGTTTTGGCTCGTAAGAAACTTACGTGTGTCGCATTTACTCGTATTTTTAAGCCAGTAATGAGCGTTAAAGCCATTTTCTGAAGGGGATACAATAGGGGGGTAGGGTCAATTATGGACCTACCCACATAAAAGTTGGTAAATAGATTTTCGTTCGCAAGGAACTTAATATTCCTATATTCGTATTTTTAGCCAGTAATGAGCGTTAAAGTAATTTTCTGAAGGGAACCTTGTATAGGCGGTAGGGTCAATTATGGACCGATCCTCACTAAATTTGGTAGAGAGATTTTGGCTCGTATAAAACTTATTTGTGTCGAATTTCGTCACTATATTCGTATTTTTGAGCCAGTAATGAGCGTTAAAGTCATTTTCAGAAGGGGACCTTATATGGGGTATAGTGTCATTTATGGGCCGATCCTAAAAAAATTGGTAGAGAGGGTTTTGTTCGTAAGAAACTTACTTTTACCGAATTTCATTGCTATACTCTTATTTTTAAGCCAGTAATGAGTATTAAAGTAATTTTTTGATGGGGACTTTATATGAGGGGTATGTAGATAGGGTCAATTATGGACCGATCCACATAAAATTTGTTATAGAGGTTTTGGCTCGTTAGGGACCACTTTATGTCGAATTTCATTACTACACTCGTATTTTTATGCCAATAATGAGCTTTAATCATTTTTGAAGGGGACCTTTTATAGGGGGGTAGGGTCAATTATGGACCGATACATATAAAATTTGTTATAGACGTTTTAGCTCGTTAGGGAATTACTTACGTCAAATTTATTTGCTATACTCGTATTTTTAAGCCAGTAATGAGCGTTAAAGTCATTTTTTGAAGGGGACCTTATATGGGGGGTAGGGTCAATTATGGACCGATCCATATAAAATTTGGAAGAGAGATTTTGACTCGCATGAAACTTATGTGTATCTCTTTTGATGGTGGGTATAAAAACTTTTTTGTATATTTGCAATTTAGAAACATGCACTTTTTAAATAACTATTTTATTGTAATCGAAAAGATACTTGATTTATAAACGATTTTGCCGCCGACACATTATTAATCAGCGGCCGCCAATCATTTGTTATTGACGATTTTCGTTGACAATAAGTCATCAAAATAGTCGACCAAACTGGTCACTTGGGGACACTTGTCTACAGGTTTCCTTCAAACTTTTCAAACTCAGAAAAAATTTACCTGTAATTCTGTGACCATTTCTCAAAAAATGTTGCGGCTAAATCCCATCCAAATTTTAAAATGCCAAAAAATGCTAAAATATTTTAAGTGTTTTCATGAACAATTCATATTAATTTGTAACTGTAATTCATTGTAATTTCAGTAAGAAAGTATATTCTGCCGTGGTTGACCATATGATAAACTACCCCAGATATGAGTATAAAATGGGATTTATTTTTCGTAATAAAGCGTTTATGTTGAATTGTACCTTGGTTCCGATATATTTAAACTAATTTTCTGAGAAAGGTTTTATGCATTTGTATATGTATGGGGGCTAGGTAAAATAAAGGAGCCAAAAAGCGTACGTGCCAAACACCATCAAATTGTTCGGAAAATTTCAACCTGTACTAGACGGTCAGACTTATATGGCTTAATCGATTCAGAAAATGATTCTTACCCTATTAGTATACTCAAACGTAGTATAGTGTGTGTAGGGTAACAAATTAAGTTCCGTGGTATTAAAATAAAACAACAGATATGCTAAATATTATTTCAAATTTTTTGTAAATTTAGCAATTATGTAATATCTCTAACTTAAACATATTTCAGAATGCCAAAATTACATTAAAACTCTATTAATTACACTAATTTACAATGATTTTGCTCATGATATATGTAAAACCTATATGGGTTTTAATATTTCGAGTTTTTGTTTTTATATAAACAATTTTATTTTATGAAATGAATTATGAGGGATATATTTAAATCCGTAAGTTTGTAATTCTGGAATAAATTGTCAATAATATTTTCGAAATTTATGTATTATTTTTTTTTAATTTAAAAAAAAGTGACAACAAAATTACTAAAAATTTGGTAAAATAAAAAGAATAAAAACTTATTTTCAATACTCACTTTCAATAAATTAACAAGAACTCCTGAAGGATGATGAAAATTAAAACCTCTTTATCTCAAAATTTTGGAGTATAGGAAAAAAATAAAATTTGTTAATTAATCATCATACATAGTTTTTATTCCAAAGTTATATGTTTCATTCCATGAGCAAACAAAAAGTATTAATTTACATATATATTTAAAAACACTGAACGTATTTTTGAAAATCTATGAAATCTCTTGAATTATTTCTATCACCCCGAATTTAAAAAAAGCATTGGGTTCCAGAAAATTATATTTTAGAATGCAACATTTTTAAGTATTCACTTGTATTTGCGAAAATATAAAGTTTTTAAAATAGTCCCTCGATAACTTTAAATAACAAATTCTACTTTTATGTGAAATAGTAATTTTTAAGTTATTTATCTTCATTAATCTCTTTGCTTTATTTTGAATCACAGTGTAAATTATTACATTTCTAAAAAGTCTTGTTGCTTGTGTTGGGTAGCGTCGTTCAACGCACAAACACGTACATTCCTTACGGGAAATTTTTGCTCAAGGACCCCCCCTCTAAGTCATTGAAAACAAGATATATTAATTATAAGGTAGTGTTATCAGAACAGCTGATCGTTTTTTGCTATTATGTTCATTTTTCGCCGTGGTGTATAATTAATGTCAAACTTTGTTTACATTTTGTAAATGTCAAACTTTGTTTTCATTTTGTTAATGTCAAACTGGTTTCATTTTGTATATGTGAATTTTGTGATTAAAGTGAAATTGTGTGATTAGGGCATATTTTTGTGTTTTTAATCTTTAAAAGTTAAAACATCAGAATAAATTATAAACAGATTCAAATTTACAAAAATTTTTTGTTTAATATAAATTCGCTTTGATTTATTTGTCAGCTGTTTTTGAAATTTTTCCCTTACAGCAAATTCGCCTTCAAGTGCAGGCACAATGTCAAACTACATATAAAAAAAATATAACCAATTCGCTTGGTATTCTGAATTCGCCGATGACACTACCCAGCGGTAAAAATACACATTATGTACTCGCTTATCTAAGTGATATTTCGTGGCAGTCAGTGGTGATGCTTTAACTTATTCTTCCACTTAGATTTAACATAAAAGTGTCCTAGGCTGCCTCATCGATGTGCTCTCGCTTATAATGTAAGCCACAATATCATTAAGACAAATTAATATTTCACTTACATTATGTGTGGAGTTCTAAGCGAAGTTAATGAGACGCCTATAAACGCTTGCAAATAAGAATGTAATGTATGTAGATTACAATCCTATTTGCATTTGTAAGTTAAAGTACCATGTCTTCCGATTATGTAATAGAAAAAGTATATATTTTTTATATTTATTTTAAAATTATGCAAGTTTATTTAAAAATGATCATCAAATAATAAACATGTATTATAGTTAATTCAATAAAAATATAATTAAAAAATAAAAGATAAGATAAATGAAATGAATCTTAATTTTCTTTTGAAACTTTCGGTAATCTTCCTTTAGAGATCCTGTAAATAATCAAGAGGAAATTGTCAGTATTAAAACTAGAATATATGAAGTACATTTACCCCAATTTTTAAGTCCGTTTCTGCCATTTAGATCACCACAATTATTTTAAATTTTTACAATAAAATAACTTTTTTAACAAAACACAACGTCACTTACAAAAGATCAACTTTAAACTGAAACAAAAATATTCTTCTTTTCATGTATGTAGTATACAAAAGAAAAATAAAACGGTACTTTAGTTAAGTTTTTTTTTTAAAGAAATAAAAACAAAAAACAACATGAAAAAGGCAGCTAACTCTCTGCTTAAATCGTAATCTATGTTATAATTAAAGTGCATGATATGTTGGATTACGCATATATTGCACTCTAAGTACTTAGATTGCTTGCTTAGAACGTCATACTGATGTCATCGAATATTATCTAAGTACTTTGTTTCATTTACCGCTGGGTGGTCTTTGTATTTTGTATCGTTTATTAAAATACAGAATTCCGATATCTGCTTGTGAACAGCCAATTGTAATGTAAAAAGCCATATTGTAAAAAAGAAAGAAAAACATCTTCAATATTTATAAAAATACAATTACATTGAAAACTAAATTAATTATAGCACAAATATGAATTATTTTTCATTTTATTTCACTTTAAAGCACTTTCTCAAATGTTTACTTTATGAAATTATTCTTCTACTGTTTTATCTTCTTTAAAATTGGGCATTCACATGAGAATGATAGTTTGACATTGAATACGAAATAAATAAACATATGAAAAACAAACGTAAAGTTATACGAGCTTTTTTAATTGAAATTACCAACAACATTTATACACAAGTGTAAACTAATACTAAAATACACACGATACGTAGATACACGAGGCTTGTGAATTGGACAATTTATTTTAAAATTATGTAAGTTTATTTAAAAATGATTATCAAATAATAAACATGTATTATAGTTAATTCAATAAAAATATAATTAAACAATTTTAACGAAGATAAATGAAATTAATCTTAATTTTCTTTTGAAACTTTCGGCCATCTTCCTTTACAGATCCTGTAAACAATCAGGAGGAAATTATCAGTATTAAAACTAGAATGTATGAAATAAATTTACACCAATTTTTAAATCCATTTCTGCCGTTTAGATCACCACAATTATTTTAAATTTTTACAATAAAATAACTTTTTTAACAAAACACAACTTCACTTACAAAAGATCAACTTTAAACTGATACAAAAAGATTCTTCTTTTCATGTAGTATACAAAAGAAAAATAAAACGGTACTTTAGGTTTTTTTTTTAAGAAATGAAAACAAAAAACAAAATGAAAAAGGCAGCTAACTCTCTGCTTAAATCGTAATCTATGTTATAATTAAAGTGCATGATATGTTGGATTACGCATACATTGCACTCTAAGTACTTAGATTGCTCGCTTAGAACGTCATACTGATGTCATCGAATATTATCTAAGTACTTTGTTTCATTTACCGCTGGGTGCTTAATTTCATGTTTGTAGGTTTAATATTATAGAAAACTCCAAAAGTACCGAAAAAGTCCTCATTTATGGGTTCTCATTTTCTCCGGTCTCTACATGCTTAATTTCATGTTTTTATGTTCAATATTATAGTATACTCAAAAAGTACCATTTAAAGAACGAAAGAGTACCAAAAAGTCCCCTTTTATGGATTCTCATATACTCCGGTCTCTACATGGTTAATTTGATGTTTCTAGGTTCAATATTACAGGAAATTCAAAAAGTACCTTTTGAAGAACGAAAAAGTATCAAAAAGTCCCTTTTTATACGTTCTCACTTACTTGGGGCTCTACATGCCTAATCTCATGTTTCTAGGTACAATATTATAAAAATTCAAAAAGTACCTTTTGAAGAACGAAAAAGTATCAAAAAGTCCCATTTTTTACATTCTCGTTTACTCTGGCCTCTACATTCTAAATTTCATGTTTCTAGGTTCAATATTATACAAAATTCAGAAAGTACCTTTTGAAGAACGAAATAGTAATAAAAAGTTCCCTTTTATTGGTTCTCACTTACTCGAGGCACTACATGTTTAATTTCACGTTTCTAGGTGTAATATTATAGAAAATTCAAAAATTACCCTTCAAAGAACGAAAAAGTACCAAAAAGTCCCCTCTATATTATTTCCCCCTTTTGGTACTTTTTTCTCCCTATTGAAGTAATAAACATTTTATTACAAAAAGTTGCAATATCGTAGTGGGATCCAATCATTAAGTATTCATTCACATGTACAAATCAATAATAGGAAACAATGTTTTATGAAAAAAGTACCAAAAATAGGTACAATTTTCACCCCTTAAACGTCCGAATATCCAAAAAGTACTAAATTCATATTTTTTCGTCAAGTTATAAAGGAATCAAAAATATTGTTTGAATGTTCACTGGTTTTAAAGATACATGGGGTGCAAAAAAAGTACCAAAATACAGTTGTTACCCGTATATTCCCTAAAGGGGCCGAATTTTAAATAAGTACCAGACACCTGTCCGCTTATTTTTTAAATGAACGATGATAAGCTTTAAACTGTTTTTGTGTCTTTTCTAGTTTAGGAGATATAAGAGTACCGAATTTACCCGAATTTCCAAAACTCCCATCTTATTGGATCTATTTGGCGGGAGACCAACCTCCTGTCCAAATTTCAGCTCTTTAGCTTCAACCGTTTAGGCTGTGCGATGATGAATCAGTCAGTGTATCAGTTAGAATTTTAATTCGGTATATTTACTCTTTAGAATCTAAAGTAATATTCCAAAAATAAAATTTTACAAAAAACTCATTAATCTAGCGTTGTAAAACCGGTTGTTTTTTTGTAACCAAGCGAGCACAGTGGAAACTAATGGGTTAAGTACCCATAACGGAAACGTTCCGGAACTTACAAACTAATTGAAGGCTCAGTTAGTCTCTACGTTCCGCTCTGTGAAGAATCAGCGTTTTTGGCTTAATTATCAAAATAATTGTATCAAGCAAGTTTTGCACCTATCACCAAAATGATGATATCAATTATCAAATTTGTAAAAAAATTAAAAAAATACTTTTTTTTAAATAACGAATTAATCAGAACAATTAATATCAATAATTGAGACAAAATTTAATATTGATTAATTCATTAATTGTGTACATTAAATATACATATAATAACAATAAATTCTAATTTTTATTAATTTATTAATCAAATGAATTAGTTTGTTTGGTAGAAAATTTATTAAAAACCAATTAAGTTGATGATTAAAACAATCAAATTATTAATTTATTACTCACAATGTTAAAGGAATACTTGAGCTTGCGTTGAGCATTCACAAAAAATATCACTTTATTATCAAATTTGAACATAAAAAGTGTTTTATAAATTGTCAAGAAACTGAATATTATATGCCTAAAATCTTATTGACTATTTAAGAATTTTAAACATTATTAGCATAAGAAATCAAAATAAAATATTAAAAAAACTAAAATAGATAAGTTGGACAAACAATTTTTTCAATCAATTAAAAAATTAATTGAATCAATTAAAAATTTAATCAAATTTGTAAACTTAGGTTTTAAACAACGAGATAATTATGACAAATAAAAAATTTTTTAAATTAAAATTAAAGAAAGAGGAAACATGTTAATTGAAAATAAACAACCGATAATTTTTTCTGTGTGTGTAAGGGGTTAGTTTTGCCGTAACATTGAATTTACGTTGCGGATGAACCTGTAGAAAATATAATTCAATCCGCAACGTTAAGTGACAGCTATAATTTTGCATAAAATAAAGGAAATTTACAAACATTTCCTTTCAAATTAGAGGATAAATAGTGAACGAATGTTTAGGTATAGTTGGATACAGAGCCCCATGTAAGTACGTCTGTTAAATTTTAAAATTGCAATGAGTGTCATATGTACATATGTATGTACTTATTTTATAGCAAATGTATTTAAGGCAATACCTGAATGCAATTTGGTGGACATTATATGTATAACCCACGATATCAACGTTGGTGGGACAGATAGAAACCAGAATTTCTTCAAACTTGTATAAATGTACATATTTACAAAATTTTTTGTTTGAATTGAATTTTTATAAACAAAACAATATAAAAACCAATTTTGTAGTAATTTTTACTTGGAATCTATCAGGAGGATTACAAAGGAGCAAAATCAATTAAATATAATATAAGTCCAGAACTAATGGTACTAGTAATTTTTCAAACACACTCAATGTTAATTTGAACATTAAGATGGAATAGGAAAGTTTACAGTTGGAAACTAGTGCTGGTGATTTTGGCACTAGTAAAGTACTAGTTTGGTACTAGTTCCATTTCCTGCAGGGTACTTTAAAATTAAACATATATGTAAATTAATGTACTTCTTAAATTAGTAAATATTTATGAAAGCTGCCTACACACTACACAGAAAAAAAATACATAACTAGAATGAATTTTGTAATAAATTGTATGAATCGAACATGACTTTTTTTTCCCAAACCATTTTCATTCGGAATATTAAAAGTTCATAAAATGTATGAATTTGTACATGAATGAACTTTTTGGTTTTTTTTTACTTATTTTATTTGATTTTCATAAAAAATTGCAATAAATATCCACATTGCAATAAATATCCAATGTTCCATTTTTTTAGAAAATAAAATAATAATAATTAGCGAATTTTTATGAAAAATAAATAAAAATATTGGAAAACAAAATATGAAATAAAAAAACATCAGAAATATAGCTAAACATCCATTCTTCAGACAATCCTGCAAGTTACGCGCATTTTCATTGTTTTCAATCTAAAAATCATAAAGAAATAAAAAATTTTCCAAAGAAAATTTCAAACATTTTTTAACAAATAGAAAAATAGAAAGAAAATTTTTAATTTTTTAAGTAAAGGCTTCTAGATTATTTAAAAAAAAAATAAAAATGAAAAAATTCATACAATTTAGGAACTTATTCTTAAATACTATTAACTTTAGTCAATGAAAGCTGTTCATAATATTTATGCTCAAACTTTTTTCTGTGTATGAGAGAAGTCGTTAGATTTTTATTTCATACTGCCAAAACGAAATAAAATGAAAATTGGTATGATTATCAATCAAAATCAAATAGAAAATATATTTTGTTTTTACACTATCAGATTTGAAATAAAATGAATCTTCAATTTGAAAAAAATCAAAGAAAAAACTTAAATTATCATTTTATTTCTGTTTTTATTAGAAATTAGTTTCTGTTTTTATGTTTTTCTTTGTTTAAATAAATATAAAACTGAAATAAAACGAAAAAATTCAATCGTTTTGAAATTTTTCAAAAAATTTTAAAAAATCATACGATTTTCAATTTTCCATCCGTATTTTCAGTAAGTTTTATTACATTTTGTATCTACACTATAATATTTTTAATTTTATTTGAAAATTTTGACATTTCGTTTTACTGAATATTATGGTGTGTAGCCAGCTTAAAAAGTTATAATACTAAATGTGATAAAGTTTAAAATTAAAAAAAAATCGAAAATGAAAAAGTAAGAGATAAAAAGCTCTGAAATATAAAAGTTGACATTACTTTCAACATAAACGCCAGAAGAAAACAAGTTAGAGTGCTATATTCGGCTATGCCGAATCTTAAATACCCTCCACCAGCAAGCTACTTTTTATTAAAACCCATTTAACTATCTAATCTTTAGAAAACTTGGCAAAATCTTTGTTTCCGTTTTGAGGGTATTAACATTTATGCATATGTCAAACTAATTTTAATTAGGTCCAGAAATATTTATATTAATAGGCCAGTTCGAAAACATTTTAACAGAATGTTTTATCTGTACTCAGAACATACTCATTTTGAATTTTATCTGGATATAATCATTTAATTACGAATTAAGTGGTATTAAGAGATTTTCAGAAGCATACCTTATATGAGAACTAAGACAACTTATGGAACGATCCGGAAAAAATTTCGTAGAATATATATATAAATACAAAATACACATTTATGTCGAATTTTATCCCGATAACTTTGATTTTCAATATGCATTTGAGTAATTTTCGGAAATGGTCCTTACATGGGAGTTGTGACCAATTATCGACCGAAAAGATAAGTTATTCGATGCAGAACTCTAATATGTATAGGAGCTATGACCTTACAGAAATCAAGATATCTTTATTTGATAATGAAATATGTGCGTTTAAGTGATTTTCTTGAAGTGGACCTTATATAGAAGATACTACCATATATGGACCAATCCGGAAAAAATTTGGAAGAATGATTTATATGCTCACAAAACATATTCAAGTTTATCCCGATAGCTTTATTATTTAAAGAAATATATGCGTTTAAGCGATTTTCGTAAGTGGACCCTCTATAGGAGACTATCTTGAAAAAATTTCTTAGAATGATTCATATAAAGACAAAACATATTTGTGTCGAATTTATCTATATCAAGATAACTTTATTTGACAATGAAATATGTGCCTTTAAGTGATTTTTGGAAGTGGGACTTATATCGGAGCTATGATCAATAATGGACCGATCCAGGAAAAAAGTGGTAGAATGATTTATATGTACACAAAACATATTTGTGTCGAATTTTATCCTTATAGCTTTGCAATTTAATGAAATATATGCGTTTAAGTGATTTTCGGAAGTGGACCTTATATTGGCGCTATGACCAATTATGAGCCTATCCGGAAAAAATTTCGTAGAGTGACTCATATAAAGACAAAATATATTTGTGTCGAATTTTATCAAGATAGCTTTATTTGATAATGAGATATGTACTTTTAAGTGATATTCGGAAGTGGGCCTTATATGGGAGCTATGACCAATAATGGACCGATCCGTAAAAAATTTGGTGGAATGATTTGAATGTACACAAAACATATTCAAGTCGAATTTTATCCCGATAGCTTTAAAATTCAATGAAATATATGCGTTTAAGTGATTTTCGGAAGTGGGCCTTATATGGGAGCTATGACCAAAAATGGACCGATCCGTAAAAAATGTTGTAGGGTGATTCATATTTAGACTAAACATATTTGTGTCGAATTTTATCAAGATAGCTTTATTTGACAATGAAATATGAGCTTTTAAATGATTTTCGGAAGTGGGCCTTATATGGGAGCTATGACCAATAATGGACCGATCCGTAAAAAATTTGGTAGAATGATTGGTACACACAGAAAAAAGATCGATAAGAAATCGGTTTCCATTATAAATATTTAGTAAAGTTAACTTAAATTCCATCGCCGCTATTAAAGAACTATAAATTTAAGTAATTTTCTATATTTAGAACTGAAAATCTATGATTGTAATCAAATTATGGTTTTAACAATTTCCAAATTATTATATTAACCAAATTAATCTTTCATATAATTTTTTTTACTAATTCGGTAAATACAACCGAATTAAATTTAGCATTCAAATGTAATTATTTCAAATATTAGTATTTGTAACCGAAAAATAGGTTGAAGCTACAAATTTTTAGGTAAATAAACATTATTCCGCCATCACAACCAATTATCAGTAGAAAAAGATAAATAGTCTAAATAAATTCGAAATTTCCAACCGATTATTTGGTAGTTTTTGTTGACGTCTACAAAAATATTTATTAAAAAAAATTGTTATTTACAAATATTTGGAAAAGATAAATGGAATTGCTGTTGCGGCTTGATGTTTAATGATACAGGCGTATAAAATAGAAAAAGGTAATATTCAATCAAAAATCCATTTTGTAGTTGCTTTTAAGAGATTTCATTGTGTTTGCAGGAATTAAAGCAAGTAACTTAAATCTACAAGAAATGCAAACTGTTCAACGTAGAATATTTCGCCAAAAACTGAAAGAAAAGTCGCTCCAACCAAAGGTCAAACATGTATATAATATTCCCCTAAATGAGATGCGAGAAGTATTTAAAATGTGTGTATCTAAAAGCAATTTTACATATTTTATAAAATTTTATTGTTTATAAATAAAATTCACAAATAAATGCATAATAATTAATATTTCAGTTGTAAATACTAATAGTTTCAATTCTCATTACCGAATTATTTTGTAAAATAATTCGGAGTTTCATGTATTCGGAAATGCTAATCGAATTTTTCAGTTACTGCAATAGAATTATGTGGTAGTTGTTAGAACCGACTAAATTCGATTGGAAACAAATTCGGTTACTCCAACGAATCTGTTTTCTCTGTGTATGTATATGACACATATTCAACTCGAATTTTATCACAATAGCATTATTCATCAATGAAATATGTGCGTTTAGGTGATTTTCGGAAGTGGACCTTATATGGGAGCTATGACCAATTGTGGACCGACTGAGATCTACGTTGATAGTATGATTTCTGTTCATATTATATTTGCATGTACAAAATTTTGTGTTGATACCGATATATTTGAGGGAGTTATTAACGATAAACTAATTTCCGGGAATATATACCTTTGTATGGGGGCTATGGGAAATATTGGATCGATTGTAAAGATTTTGAACATAATTAATAACTGCCCTGAAAAAATAATGTGTGACAAAATTCATCGAAATATGTTTGGTAGTTTCTGAGAAAAAAACGTAATTTTTTTCGAGGTAGTCTGAAATTTTTACTCATAACTTTTTACGTTGTGAACCGATTTTGCTGATTTTCAATACCAAACTGCTTAGAATAATAATAAATGTTTTGGGTGAAGTTGGTTGATTTTCTTTGCTTAGTTTTAACGTGAGCATGTTTTACAAAGACAGACAGACGGACAGACGGGCATAGCTAAATCGACTCAGAATTTCATAAGGCTCAAGAATATATATATACTTTGTTGGGTCTTAGAAGAATATTTCTTGGTGTTACACACGGAACGACAAACTTATATCACCGCTGATGGTGGTGGAGGGTATAAAAAAGAAAAGACCATGAAAGAAAATAAAAATTTTTACTTTTTATAATTATATTAATTATATAGTAATTATGTAACAATATTAATTAATTTATTTTACTTAATCTTTAAACAAAAATAAAGAAAATCAACTCTGACTTTTGGCACAACAAATCAGAGTTGCTTTTTTTGTTTATTCTTAAAAACAGCTGCTACGTTCTTCCGTAGAAACTACCCTATAACCCTTCAAACATTTAAAAGAGAAAACTATTGCGCATCACCCCAGACGCCACGTCAGAAACACTTCTGGACGATTGTCAAACGAGAACGCACATTTTACAAAAACAAAATACATTGATTTCGAATTTTCGTCTTCTAGAAATATACTTTTAAGTTACTTCCGGATGATAGTTAGAAGAGTGCATCCATTTTGCTTAAACAAAAAACCATGCCTGTTGAATTTTTTTCATCTGGAAGTATACGTTTTAGTGACTTCTGTATGAGAGTTGGGTGAGAACACACATTTTACAATAACAAAATACATTGTTTCCTAATTTGTATCTTCTTGATTTGTATGTTTATGTCACTTCTGGAAGACAGTTTGAAGAGTGTTCACATTAATGTTGTATTTTATTCATCTGGAAGTGTGGATTGTAGTCACTTCTGTACAATTGTCAGACGAGAGCACACATTTTACAAAAACAAAATACATTGATTTCTAGTTTTCGCCGTCTGGAAGTATACTTTTAGGTTACTTCCTGATGATAGTAAGAAGAGTACAAAAACAAAAAAATATAAATACTCCATTTTTTAGCGTGAAAAAAAAAATAAAAATAAATAATGCAGAAATTTCAGTGATGTTTTGTGTTTTGTTCAGTCATGTTCAGTTTTAATTATTCATCGTAAAACTTAAATGAGTTATTGAATTTAATGTTCATAGAAAAATAGTGTAATTAAAATATTGTGAATCTTAAGTAATAAAAAACAATATGACAGTGTTTTGTTAAAAATCAACTGTTAATAAACATTTAAGAAGGTTTTCTTAATTGGCGAAGTGTATTAAATATATACCAAAAAGTATAAGGAAGGATTATATAAATAAAATTAAAAAGTAAGTTGTCATTTTAAAATACCATTTTAGGAATATGTTAACAACTCTAAACGGCTTCCATTTCCATTATTTTTAAAAAAGTCTAATATGTTTAATTAAAAATGTTTAGGAGGTATAAGCATTTAAAGACTTTTTCAAGTTGCACATTTCGGCTTTCATTTGATGAACATTGCATTTTTAACATATTTAGATTTATTTGAGTTAAATCTTAACTTTCAATATTTTTAAAACTATTTGCGCGTTTAGGTCTGGAATCATTATATTGAAATTAATACTACTGTTTTATACATAAATTATTTTTTGACTTGGGTCATTCGACACGTAATTGCCCATATAAGATATTTAATATTGAAATCAGATAGTTTTAAACCCACCTTTTTTAAATAAATACAATTTTATTAATTTTCATATAGCTTTGGATTTAAAATAGTATTGCAATATTAGTGTCAAAAGCAATATCCCGTTTAGGGTCGTTAAGGTGTTTCTATCGTTGGTGACTGTAAATAATTTAAAAAATAATCCATGACTTCGTAATTTCAGATCTTTATAGACGGTTTAATTCCAAGTTATTGAAAAAATGTTCATGAAAGGTAATGTTTTTATTGATTCAAAACAATAAATAAATAAATTAATTAATTTTTAATTATTTTATTTTTTAGAAAGCAGTAGCTAATATTGTACCCCCTATTAAAATACTTCTAACCGAATTAAAATATAAAAAAGGGATCTGGTAAGTTATATATGTCTTATTTCATCACGTGGTTCCATTAAAAATGTCGATTATTTGCAGAAAATGTAAAAAATGGATCTGACCGTTTAAACTTTGGTGGTAAATGTATTGGACATGAGAGAATCCTATTTTTATTGCTTCCTAAAGTATAACTGGTAATTTCAATAAATACAAAAGTATGTATATTCAATATTAATTATAAAATTATTTTGGTTTATTTCGTTGAAGGATTAATGCGTTTCATAATATAACTCTTACAATTTGATGGATTAATCATAAAATTGATGAAGAACTACAAAAATATTTAAGAGTCCAACGTTTTACAATTTTTGGAAGTATACCAGTCAGCAGTTGGAATATTAATACAGATTCCCTGAAAATTATCTTATTATAAGGTAATAATTCTAAATTTTTGATACATATGTACATTAGACCGACTCACTCTGTATGGAAAGCAAAAACGTGTTTTTGTTACCCCTCCCAAAATTTACCTTGCTATGTTTTATGATGATTCCCAAAATATTTTAAGTGACCGCTGGACCAAATTAAAAAAAGGTATTTTGGAATTATTTTTTTTAAATTTTTGTTTGTTTTGAAACAAAATATCCAATACGGGGTATCGTTTAAAAGGTATTTTAAAGTCGCGTCCAATGATGTATTAATCATAAATAACCGTTTGCTTATAATTGTCATATTCCAAAATATTTAAAATTGTTAAGTTTTTACTAAGAAAAATTAAATATATGCACAATTTTGCAAATTTTGCGCACCACTAGACTTGGCTTCAAAAAACCTTTTAAATGATACCACATACTGTATATATTGTTTAAGAAATGCTGTATAATTTAAAACAAAATAACTAAAAAGGGACTTTTTTGTAACCGGTTCAGCTCACGAACGGCCATCGATAGACTAGAAATATTTTGGGAACCATTATAAAACATAACAAAGATTTTTTGAAGCTGGATAAAATATTGAATTTAACATGAAGAATCGTGTTCCCATACGATATTTTCTTTAAAACTGTCCAGCTCACGAATGGACAACACTTAACCGAAAATATTTTGGGTAACATCATATACAGCGAATATTATGAGGGGGTAACTCAAGCACCATTTTTTGTGAGTCGGTCTAATGTACATACATATATTACTTTTTTTAGATTAGTTGTTAAATCAATTATATTTTCTACTATTTTAATTTCAATTAATTCAATAAAAACTATAAAATTTCATTTTATTTAGATTTATTTTTATAGATTTTATTTTGGTGAGTATACAAATAGAAGAAGAGAAAACTCATCTTCTAGAAGACGAGAATACTCATCTTCTAGAAGAAGAGAATACTCATCTTCAAGAAGAAGAGAATACTCTTCTTCTAGAAGAAGAGAAAACTCATCTTCTAGAAGAAGAGAAAACTCATCTTCTAGAAGATAAGATAGGAACACTTCTAGAGGATACTAGGTAGTCACTTCAAGAAGTGACTTCCTAGTCACATCTAGAAGAGTCTTTGGCAATACCTTACTTCCAAGAGTCATCTAGAAGTTTCTTCTGCGGGTCTTCTAGAAGTATCTTCCAAGTTACTATTAGACGTTCCCCAGCTCGGCATCAGTTCTTCCCGACTGGTGACAAGAATTCTTATACTTCCGCAACATCGCTGGCGAGCTTTTAGCACGTTTGGAAGTTTCACACGGGTAACTTCCGCAATAGAAAATGTTTGTAGGGAAGAAATGAATGACCGAAACTAACACATACAAAATGATTTTACTAACACACATGCAACATTTTTTTTTATAGAATTGTCGAAAAAAATTTTAATGGACGATTCTATCAACAATGACAGCCAAATGACCGCTCAAATGACTGTCACTGTGTTACAGAGTTGTATTTTTCGTGGTTACATTAATTCTTTCTCCGAAAGCCAAAGATCAAGAAGAAAAGAACTAAAAATATTACAAAGTCTTTAAATTATTAAAAATAAACAGAATTATTATTAACTAAATTTTAAAAAAGTGCAGGAAGTGGGGCAGAAGAAAAACAATTCGGAGTTCAATGGTAACATAAATATGTACTTTTGATTTTTATATTTCGATATTTATGTATATTTCTTTACAGACAACTTATTTCCACAAATTAATAGGAGCATCAAAGGACTTAAGATTCTACGAGACATGTAAAATGGTGAAAAGATTAGTTAGTATTTTATGTACATATATCATTACTATATTAATAAAATTAACAATATATAACTTTAAATATTAATAAATTGTGTTTTATTATAAACTAGTATATCCGTCATCATTTTTATTTGTTAGCTGTGATGGATATATCCATCAATCATGATTAGTCAATCGTGACTAATATTTATATCATCAATGATTTGTAAACAACAAAAGAGTGAGCAGCTCAAATATATGTTTTAAAGTCGATAGAATTCATAAGTGCGAGGGTGATGCAACATCACATGTACACAAATGTTTCCATCACTTTTTACATATTGCCCTTAAGAAAGTGATGGGAGCTTTGTTCTACGCAATGATGGGTATATTCTCAGTAGTGACAGTCAATTGACCGGTCAAATAACTGTCACTGTTCTTATAGGGTAACTTCACATAAACAGCCAACGGAACGTCACAGAACGGAACTTTCAGACTTACGAGCCTCGTGCCTTTAAGCTTTTGAGCCGGTTTAAGTCGACGGCTTGCTAAATATTATCGACCAATCTAACGGCGTCGACTAGCCGCCTCAGTAAGATTGTGTTTGTACTGTAAGTGATGTGCCTTTTGTTAAATAGTAGAAATCAACCGCTATAAAGTATTATATTTAAATGTTATCGATTACGCTTATCAAAGACACTTATGGGTTTAATTTTCCACTGACTACCAGATGACGCACTGTGTTAGAGACGTGTGAGAGTTTGTCTTTGATAAGCGTTCATTTAATTTTTTAATGAAACATAGATGGCGCAAAATAATATAAAATTATTAATAAATAAATTCTTAGAAGAGAAAAATTTTGACTTATGTCCCCAATCTTAGGTTGAAAGTCCCCAAAAATCCCCATTTTTTGAATTGAAATCCCCATAGTTTTCCCCAAAAAAAACATCATGATTGTTTGCGAGATATGTCTTACAAATTGCGTCATCTGGTAGTCAGTGTAAAATTAAACTAATAAAAAGTGCCTTGGATAAGCGTACATTTTATTTTTCAATGAAACATAGATGGCGCAATATAACATAATATTGCAGAAAAACATAAATTCTCCTCAGAGAGAGATACATTTTAAGCAGGGCATAGCAGTATGATGTCTTTGAGTTTCCAGAATGTCAAATCACATATGAAAAAAATATGACATTTATTGAAACCACATAGAAATATTTTCACGAATTGCCAGTCGCTGTCACCTCATCATTCAAGTTGCAATGAGAGTTGCTGCGAATAAGCAGATTTGGCTGTGCACCTCACACAAACACGTGTATTTCTTATGGGACCTTGGGTGCTGCGTATCCCTAGGCCCACTTTAACTTGACGCAGCACATATAAAAAAAATGATATTGCTGTACACAGCTAGACGAAATTTCTGTGCACAGCATCCTGCTCTCATTTGTCTTTTCGAGAGTATTTATATTTTTTAGTAAATAAAAAATATTATTGTTGACATACCAAAAAAATATTGAATAATCTTTTTATACCCGGTGGGTATACCCCACCATCATCAGTGGCGATAGAGGGTATATATATAAGTTTGTCATTCCGTGTGTAACCCCAAGAAATCTTCATCTGAGACCCAACAAAGTATATATATTCTTGATCCTTATGAAATTCTGAGTCGATTAGCTATGTCCGTCTGTCCGTCCGTCCGTCCGTCCGTCCGTCTGTCTATCTGTCTGTGTAAAACACGCTCACGTTAAAACGAAGCAATATAATTTAACCAAATTCACCCAAAACATTCATTATTATCCGGTACAGTTTGGTATTGAAAATGAGCAAAATCGGTTCACATCGGGAAAAGTTATGAATCAAAATTTAAAACAACTCCGAAAAAATAAGCACATTTTACACATACTACAGTAATTTTCTCGAAAACTATGCAAGATAATTTCATGAAAGTCATCACACATTCATTTCTACACAAGATCTTGATTCCTGCTGAATTGAATTCCTGAAAATTGCCAGAATCAGTCCATAATTTCATATACCTCCCATACAAAAGTACATATTCCCGGAAAATGAGTTTTTTGTTAATAACTTCCGTTAGAATATCTTCACAAAATTTTACAAATTAAAATCTTATGTCAATAGAATTCATTGGGAGAAAACATTTTCTGGATCGGTCCATAATTTTATATGGATATCCATAATTGTAAATAGCTCACATACAAGGTCCCTTCCCGAAAATCACTTAAACGCACATAACTCATTACTAAATCAAGATATCCATATACAATTTTGTACAATTATTGCTCATATGCACAGAAATATTACTATGAAATTTTTTTCTGATCGGTCCATAATTGGTCATAGCTCCCATACAAGGTCCCTTCCCGAAAATCACTGAAACGCGCATAACTCATTACTAAATTAAGATATCCATATAAAATTTGGTACAAGTATTGCTCTCACATACAGAAATATTACTATGTAATTTCTTTCCGATCGGTCCATTATTGGTCATAGCTCCCATACAAGGACCCTTCCCGAAAATCACTTAAACGCGCATAACTCATTACTAAATTCAGATATCCATATAAAATTTGGTACAAGTATTGCTCTCACATACAAAAATATTACTATGTAATTTTTTTCCGATCGGTCCATAATTGGTCATAGCTCCCATACAAGGTCCCCTCCCGAAAATCACTTAAACGCGCATAACTCATTACCAAATTAAGATATCCATATAAAATTTGGTATAATTATTGCTTACATATACAGAAATATTACTATGAAATTTTTTTCCGATCGGTCCATAATTGGTCATAGCTCCCATACAAGGTTCCCTCCCGAAAATCACTTAAACACACATAACTCATTACTAAATTAAAATATCCATATAAAGTTTGGTACAAGTATAGCTCTCACATATAGAAATATTACTATGCATTTTTTTCCGATCAGTCCATAATTTGTCATAGCTCCCTTACAAGGTCCCCTTCCGAAAATCACTTAAACGCACATAACTCATTACTAAATTAAGATATTCATATAAAATTTGATACAAGTATTGCTCACATATACAGAAATATTAGTATGAAAGTTTTTTCCGATCGGTCCATATTTGGTCATAGTTCTCATACTAGGTCCCCTCCAGAAAATCACTTAAATGCACAATATTCATTACAAAATAATGATATAGATACAGAATTTTGAAATTTTGTCTTTACATACATAATTGATCATAGCTCCCATACAAGGTCCTTTTACGAAAATCTCTTAAACGCACATTACTCATTACCAAATAAAGCTATTGATATAAAATTTGGCACAAATATTAGTTTGGTATACAAAAATTCTATTTCAAGATTTTTTCATGATCGGTCTATAACATGGGTGCGGTCGGTCCCATGCAAGTGTCCCTTCAGAAAATCACTTGAACACACATTACTTATTACTAAATTACGATATACATAGATACAAAATTTGACTGAAATATTGCTTTTATGTACAGAAATTTTACTTAAAGAATTTTTTACGATCGGTCTATATTTGGTCATATCTCCCATACTAGGTCCTTAGGGGAAGGCTTTACCATATTTAATATTCAAAAATATTCATTATTGTCCTAAGCAGTTTGGTATTGAAAATCAGCAAAATCGGTTCACGACGTAAAAAGTTATGATTAAAAATTTCAGACTACCTCGAAAAAAATAAAGATTTTTTCCCAATTCTTCAGCAGTTTTCACAGCAACTACAAAAGATAATTCGATGAATTTTGTCACAAGTCATTTTTCCCCCAGGGATCAATTATGTTCAAAATCATAACAATCGATCCAAAATTTCCCATAGCCCCCATACAAAGGTACATATTTCCGGAAATGGATTTATCGTTAATAACTTCCTCAAATATATCGGTATCAAAATTTTGCACATATAAAATATAATATGAACAGAAATCGTACCACTAACGTAGATTGTTATCGGTCCATAATTGGTAATAGCTCCCATATAATGTCCACTTCCGAAAATCACATAATCGCTCATATTTCATTAACTAATAATGCTATCGGGGTAATATTCGACGCGAATATGTTTTGTGTATATATAAATCATTCACCGAATTTTTTTCGAATCAGTCCACAATTCGACATAGCTCCCATCACTTAAACGCTCATATTTCATTGATAAATAAAGTTATCGAGCTAAAATTCGACATAAATATGTTTTGTGTATGTGTCAATCACTCTACGAGTTACGGGATAGGCCCGTAATTGGTCATAGCTCCCATATAAGGTCAACTTCCGAAAATTAATTAAACGCACATATTTCATTAACTAATAAAGCTATCGGAGTAATATTCGACGCGAATATGTTTTGTGTATATATAAATCATTCACCACAATTCGTCATAGCTCCCATATAAGGCCCTCTTCGGAAAATCACTTAAACGCTTATATTTCATTGATAAATAAAGTTATCGAGCTAAAATTCGACATAAATATGTTTTGTGTATATGTCAATCACTCTACGAATTACTGGATAGGCCCGTACTTGGTCATAGCTCCCATATAAGGTCAACTTCCGAAAATTAATTAAACACACATATTTCATTAACTAATAAAGCTATCGGGATAATATGTTTTGTGTATGTAGAAAATATTATGAGAAATTTTTCCCGAATCGGTCATAATACTATGCGACAAATTAAATACCTGGGAAGTGATACTATTTTTCTGAAAGATGGACCCGAGTAGAACAATATGTTTTTGAAATTTGTCAAACACCATCAAAGTCTTGAGTTACGGGTAAAAACCCGGCTTTTCGTACCTTTAGGCACTTATAAGTCAATAACATAGTTGAATCTGAACCAATTTTAAGTATCTCCACGGATTTAGAAAGCAGAATGTGAAGCCTTTATAATGGCATATATAACGTTTAAGTAACCTGGAGAGATATGTGTGTATGTATTTTTTATTTTAGTTTTGCACCCTTATCCAAGTTTGGAGATGTTTTTTGAAAGTATTTTATATAGGAATCGTACTATTTATTAATTGATTAGAAACCCATGTCTATTCATGAGAAAAACGCCACTTTGTTTTTAAAAATCCGTTAGAAATTGACGACGTTATTCATCTTTTTCTTAAAACAAAATTGTTCTTAAACTCTAGTCCCCATGCAAATCCTCTTTCAGAAAATGACTTGAATTCCATAATTCTCTTAATTACGTCAATATCACGATGAAATGCAGCATAAATAATTTTTATATAAATCTAAATATTTCCACCAAATTGTATGAGGATGGGCCTATATTTAGCACTAAACCCATATGAAACATCTTTCGAAAAATCAGGTATTTCAATTTTCTTTTATTCTGTCTCTATTTGTAATTAATCACAACTGCCATATAATGATCATTTCCGAAAATAACTTAAATGCACAATTTCATTGACAATAAAAGTTATCGGTATAAAATACTCTTTTTTGTCATACGGATGGAATTTCATTTTACTTTCTTATTAGACTTGTCGTACGTAAAGTGTGATCGTCTGAAGGTCCCTTAAATGATTATATCCGGATAAAATTCAACATGAGCATGTTCTGTGTATAGATAAATCATTTTGCTAAACTGTTTTCTAATTGATCCATTATAAGTCGTAGCTCCCATATAAGGAAAAAAAACATCGTTTCAAAAAATACTAAAACGAATATATTTCATTAAAAATATCGACGTCGGATAAAACTCGACAGAAATATAGTTTGTAAATATACATCCACCTAAATTTTTTGGCATCGACAAAATCAGTCCATAATAGGTCATAGCACCCGTAAAAAGTCCATATCCGAAAATCACTTATCATACATTTTTTTCGACCTAATCAAAATAAGTTCCATTAAGTAATTACTATATGATGGTACCCTCACTACGGAAACAAAACCTATGAAGAGTTATCTAAAAACTAGATACATTGTTAAATGGGTTTTAATAAAAAGTAGTTGCTGGTGGAGGGTATTTAAGATTCGGCATAACCGAATATAGCACTCTAACTTGTTATTCAATAATATTGTAAAAGTTCGAGATTACTAACACGTTTTATTATTAAAAGCTAATTGAAGATTTATATTGAACATAACAAAATTGTATGTGTCAAAAAATAATTAAATGTTATGGAAAAATTGTAAAATATGTAATACCTTGCATACATATGGGCAATTCCATACGATTGTATGTGACATTCGCACGCCTTCAAAGTGGTATAGATTTTGTAAAATTAGCAGTACTTGGAAAACAATTTTGTCATTCTGTTCCATTTTAAGAATACTATATTTGCAAAAGGAATCATCCTATTCGGAACCTTGTTTTCGAAAATATGGCGATATCATACGTGACAAAAAACGGAAGTGTTTTTAAAGTACATGTAAATATTTACGAAAATCTGCGAATTCTGTATCTTTTTTGATTTAATTTCTTACACTATGGGACATATTTTTCATTAGTAATCCATAATTTTTAAATAAAAAAAAGTAATATAATTTTATAATGAACATTTTTAAATATCATACGTGACAGATTTTTCTCCTGATTTTTTTAGGTTATAAAATATATATTTTGGATATATATGCATACACACACCTCAACAAATCAAAAGGAGTAGGAAAGTGCAGTCGGACATGGCCGACCTATATACATGTTTAAGCAATTTATAGATAAAAATAAAAAACTAGAGTTATATGGCGACTAGGGTCAAATATGGACCGATCCTCATAAAATTCCATGGTGTGATTTTAATTCATATAAAACTTATTTGTGCCAAATTTTATCATAATACTACTGATTAGAGATGAGTTATGGACGTTTAAGTGTTTTTCTGAAATTAAACTTTGAATGGAACTAGGGTCAAATGAGTTCCAATCGTTATGAAAATCGGCACAAAGGTTTAGGCTTATAAACATTTTAGATCTGCCGATTTTTGAAGCGATAGTATTATAATTAACAGAATTATGAGCTTAAAAGTAATATTTTCGGGTCCGTTTGTAAAGAGGCGAGGTGTAAAAAAGGACCGATTTCAAAAATTTTCAACAGTCTTCGTCTTTGGTGCTATAAAAGATCATATACCAAATTTTGTTGAATTATACTTATACGTTATACGTTATAAGGGCTTTATTTTTTCAGTCGTGGTTTACCTTTTCATGGAATTGACCATATGTATATTTTTTAATTGTGATAAATTCCATAAATTTCGTTGGTAAGTACTTAGTTCTTTACATAACATTACTTACTAAGTAAAAACCTTTGAAGTAAATGCTTATACAATATACAGTGGTGGAAAAAATAATAGAAACGACCTTATTTTGCGGTAAAAAGTAATTTTTCTCTTAAATTATCCGTTAGAATTTTATGTTTTGTATCTTAAATAACGATAATTCACCCAGATTTTGGGCAATATTTCACATTTTGGCAACTCAAACCGTTCTTGGTGGTTAAAAAGGGGCTTAAATATCAAAGTATCTTGATGGACAGGTAAAATAAGTTGAATTTAAAACTAAAATTTCAAGAAATGCTAAAATTTCGAAAATTAATTTTAAATTTAGGTATAGTACTTTTTGGGAATTAATACTAGTATATAGACCCAATACGATCTATTGCAAAAAATAAAACTGAGTGTTTTTAAATGAGGAAAATAAAATATGTTTTTTATATCATTACCTTTTCTAAAATCTAATACATACGTTTATTTTATAAAAAAAAATTAAAAAGAATATTTTTTCTGATATTTTAATATGGGGAGAATCCATATCAAAACGAACAGAAAACAGCTATTTTCGGATTTACCATCTCCGATTTTAATAAAATTATGGTTTGAAGGTGTTCCTCAAATCAATGACTTTTTGATCGGAATCCCTTTCCAGACCAAAAATTTAAAAATATGTTAAAATTGTCTAAACGTGTATACATATAATTGTCCATAACTTTTAAATTCCTTTAAGTACAGGATAATTTTTGATTTTTGAAAATTAAACAAACAGTAAAAATATAAAGTGGAATCAATTTCAATTAATATAGAAAATGCCATTTATCTCTTAAACTGCAGGACCAATTAAAATAAATTGTACTAGAAAATTATTAAGGACGATTTAGCCTTACTGCAACTTTACTTTTTTAACACCCTGTTAAAATACAAGTTGAGGTACGTGGTGTTAAATGAGAGTACTTCGATTATAAAACATATATTAAAGCTTCACAAATCTGCAATTAAGGACCGATTTGGCAGAAGTTGAATTTTTCTTGTAGTAGACATTACGGGTTTTATAAAACTTAATAGTAGTACTAAGTTATAAATAAAATTTAAAAATTATTTTAGTTTAATTGTTTAACTTTTGTCCACTACTTTATTTAAATTACATCACAATGGACCTTATGGTCTCCGAGTGGATATACACCGTTTTTACGGTGTATAACCCTTCTTAACCTATTTAAATTACATATATCTCTTAAACCCTTAAATTTAATTAGTATTGCAATATTTTTTTGATCTCATTTATAGATGCTAGAAGCACTAAAATAATTTTTGTAGTCGAAGAGTTCACTTCTAACTCGCTGTCTTTAATTTAAATATTGTGATGACAAAAGATACTTTCAGTAAGGCCTGATCGTTTTGGTTAATAACTCCTAAACTACACGAGTCTTCATCGAAAACATCGAAAAGTTTTCACTAGAATGTAGAAGAGACTATAAGTATCCTCATACCATGTATTTTTATAATTTTTAACACGAGGCTGTCTGACCTATTTGACATTGAAATATACACTGTGAAAACTGACCTTTAACCTTTTGGAAGTAAAATATTCTATTTACACGATTTTAAACACAATATCTTTGGCTTTAATATGAGATTAAAAAATATGTTGGACTTTGAGTAGTTTCAGAGTTATGAGCAATTATGTGTATGAACTTTTAGGAAATTTTAACATATTTTTCAATTTTCAAATCGCGATATTTTTACAGTGGAATGAGTTTCCATTTGAAAAGTCATTGATATGTGGAACATATTATATATATTATATGTGTGGTAAGTTTCATTAAAATCGGAGATGATAAATCTGACTGCTGTCCGCTTTCACATGGATTCTCCCTATGGTAGAGTGCATTTTATCTAAACTTACGTAATCGACCTACAATTCAAACTGAATTTTAAAATTTTTAGATTTTGTGAACTGTTTGTGTTGAATTTAACTTATTTTAGCATCACTTCACAGGTCCATCAATAAACTTTGATATTTATGTCGCTTTTTAACCACCAAGAACGGGTCAGATTGCAAAATATGGAAGTATTGCTCGAAATTTGGCCCAAAAATCAGTGAACTGTTATCTATAAGTGAATTCAAAACTTTTTTTTCTCGAAAACTTCTCAAAAACAAATTTTTTAGATAATTGAACCATTAGAAGTCATTTCTTTCACTATCAAAACTTTGCATATAAGAAAACTTGAAAGTCGGGTCTCTGATCCAGCTGTCAGGATCCATATGATCAATCAAGCTTCGAAAAAAATTAAAGTAAAAAGTATACTTTTATATTAAGGATTTCATTAATAATTAATTTTAAAAATAAATACAAAACGCAGTTTAAGAAATCACAGCTTGTGTCCCCAGTGTAATACTGTGAATCGTTTCTATTATTTTTTCCAATGCCAAATTTTTTAAATACCAATAAAATACGATGGAGCAAACAAACCTATATACTCCATATATTATACCAAAGTTGGCTTAAATACCTTTCATTTAAGATACAAATCATCAATTCTAACGGATGGTTTTTAGAAAATTTAGTTTTCACCACAAAATAAAGTCGTTTCTATTATTTTTTCCACCACTGTATGTATGTATATGTTTGTATGCCTGTTGTGGCCCACTGGGCAATTCGACAAAGGAATCAACGCATCCGAAAAAGACAGTGATTTCCATTTACGTCTAACACCATCTGGTTGGCTCTATTTCGTCTTTTTTCACGGATGTACTCTTTGTAAACGAGGATGAAGACAATCGCCCTTTAGTGTCCCATGGGTGACAATTGATTTCCTCGTATGAAAAAATAGCTAGTCACCTGGACACTCGGTGGCTAGAGCTAACCCTAAGTTGTAAATTAAATAGGTAGTTCGGAACTGTCCGAGCGAACTGCTGGTCTGGTCGAATGTCCCAGGCATTTTTTGTTCAAAGCTCGATTTGAACGAATTTTACATATTGTTTTTGGTGCAGGCCCCTACTGATTGTTTGTTCTGCGAATGCCTTGGATCGACCTCGGGCAATTCAAATTCTCAATAAAATCGTCGTATCTAAATAAAAAACATCCCTATTATGGGATAGTATAGTTAAAATTTTAGCAATAATCATTATTTGCAATCTCTTATAAAACCTGTTAGAAAATTTTTAGTTAATAGTTTTTTTTTTTCAATTTTACTTTTATTTTACTAGGATCGTTTTTAAGAAGATTTAATCATGCGTATTCTTAATTAATTTTTTTAAATCATATTAAATTTTATGAGATAATTATTCTATATAATTTACTGCCCGTTTCACAATATCGAAACAACCAGACATATTCTGAATAATGAACTCCCTGGGAGTTTGTTGCCTTTTCTATAACTAAAGCATACAAAAGGGAACAAACTCCCTGGGAATAATATAATTGGTCTGAACATTTTCGTTCTATAAGAACTGAACTCAAATTGAAAACAAAAACAATTTTAAATTTATTTATAATATATCACCGTCCGACACTCAAAATTAGTCACGAACCGGATGATATACGTCTGAAACTATAAATTTAATGGATAAAAACTGCGTTTTTAGTTTTTCATTTAGTGATCCTGTTTCCTTTTTAAAGGACTTCAAAGTTTTAAAAAGTACATTTTTTAAAAAATATTTTAAAATACTTCTACTGATCAAACAATGCTTAATTTAGTATCAAGCGAACAAGAAGAGTTGGGAAATGCATTCATAATTCAAATCTAATACAAAATGGCTTTAGTTTTTCATAATTATTTTTGAGGAGGATTAAAGAAAATTTTCAACATTAAGAAAAATATTATTAAAGAACATTTTGTTAATGATTTATCTCTGATACTAAGTTTTGTATATATGTATGTATGTATGTAATATGTATATCATATAAATGGGGTTTCAAAAGCCTTTTAATAAGAGTTTTTTCAGAAAAAAAGTTTTTTTTTGCTATTTTTTTTTTTCGTGGAAAAAATTTTTTGTTTTCAAAAACAGATCTCGTTGGTATGAAAACGAAAAAAAATATATTTTATGTTTTTCGTGGTGTACGGGACATACAATTTGTTAAAGTACTTATATTTGCAATTTTTGAAATTTGTTATGAATATAAATGATTTTTTTTTTAATTTTTATAATGCCTCTACTAAAATTAAGTTATAATGTCAACGACATCATATACAAAAATCTGACTGAGATCATGGGGATCTTAAGAAAATGAACTTCCAGTTTAGAAATTTTGTCTTTGATGAACAAAAAGAATTCAAAATTTCGAACAAATAATAAATTGTTCGTCGAAAAATAATTTTAAATTTAATTTGTATGAAAATACTGTTGATTATTTCACAAAAAAATATTCTTGAAATCCCCTAATGGTCCCATTCTTTACATGTGATCGCTGAGGTGTTAGTATTAGAAAAATCGAAGATACCTTTTTTGAGATATACTTGATTCAAATATGTTTTTGAATTTATTATCCTTATTTAAAAACAATAAATTTTTTTTCTCCAAAATTTGAGACCAAGATTAATAAAATCAAACAATTTGTTTAGAGATTCGCTATAATCTAAAAATTAATGATTTTGAAAATTCTTTAGATCTTTGAATTTGATATTTATTCAAAGACTATTTCTCCAAGTCGGAGAGGGTAAGGTGCGAACCCTGTTTGAAATATTTTAAAATGACCCTTATATAAAAAAAAATAAACTAGAATAAAAATAATTATTAATATTTTTAAAAAAATAAGAAAATCCCCCCAAAAAAAAGCGCAAAAATTATAAAAAAATCCCCAAATTATACGAAAATGCTCAAGTTTGCAAATTGGTTGAAATGGTAGAGATGTATTTTTTTGATTGGAAAATTAAGACCTTAAAAAATTAAGACCTAATTTCACAGTGTTATTTTTCACCCACAGGGTGAGCTTTTTTACGTCTTACACGCCGGTAATAATTTTTGTACATGGTTCTGTCGGTGCGTGTACAAGCACTTTGCTGAAGTAATCGAGCTATCTAATCTCTAACCATTGTTACACCGTTGCTTAACTTAGGAGATGCAAAAACATCACTTCCGTTTACAACCACGCAGATGGAATGGCCTCTGTTCAGAGACGTAATCGGTAGACCGAAACACGAACCCATCAATAAATCTGGTATTAACCCTAAACATACCCGGAAAATGAAGGAAAATTCAATGGTAACACTTCCCAGCAAAAACATATTTTATGTTATACTTTACAAACGAAAGATGTACAAAAGACACTACAAAAACATATTCGAAATACATACTTATAATTTTGGTGAAAAACCAATAAAATTTACATAAGCGTATCATTGAAAAAATGTGGTTTATTTTTGGCATCCAAACATCGAATTTTTACTGCTTCTTAAAATAAGATTAGATGTAGTTCAAAGTTTTCAAAATTGAACAACATCCCTCCAACGACATGCTAATGCAAAATTCATAGGTTTTTCACCAAAATTGGAAGTACTTCAAGTATGTTATTTGTTGTGAAAAATCGACTTCTTTTTCCTCACTTTTTTTGCTGAGTTATATAAGATACCTTACCTTACATCAGTCTTTTAACCAACATTCTCTTCCCTTGAATTTTAAACCAAAGATTACAGTCCCGGCAGACTAGGGGTACTGGTAGCAACTCTTTTCTACGGGATTGCAATAACACCAAAATGAGGGAAGAATCATCAAGGTCCAAGTTGAGCGACCCTACAACTGTTATGAATATATTAATTTTTTATAAAATAAAATACATTTTTGATGAATTTTACTTCTATATGGATTTTAGAGTCAAATATTGTCCGATCCTCATAAAATTTGGAGAATTTTATTTTTATATAAAAGCTAGTATTTATGGACGTTTAATGTATTTTCTAAAGGGAAGTTTGTATGGGGCTAGTGTTAATTGAGGGTTGATCACGACGAAAAAACATTTCTTAATCGAATCAGAAAGTGATTCTGAGTCTATCGACATATTTTAAGGTGTAACCCAGCTAGCATTTTTGACCATATTCGAGGCATTTATCACTCTTTTGCACGATTAAAATGATCATACATGCCCTCATTTTCTGATCATAAATGATACTTTCGTCGGGAGAAAATGGTATCCTATCCGCAACTCTTCTTCGCTCTGGAACTGCCTGAGTTAGAGGGGTCAAAGTTGGATATTTTGGTCACACAGTTTTGTTTTAATTAGTGTAACTTTTCACCTATTGGTCCTAGAAAAAATTGTACAATTTTTTTCAGTTTTTCTGAAAAAAATTTTAATTATACATACATATATAACATTTTTTTTTTAAGTAAAAAATGTTTTTTTTTTTCAAAATGGGCTTTATAGTCGCTTAATGGGATGCTAGTGGAATATCTGTCAAAAGAATAATTTTTTAACTCAAGAATAATATTTTTTCAATATTTGGCACTTCATTTTCCACTATTTTTTCAAAATGTACGTTTTGTTTTCTCAAACGAACGTTAATGCCATTTCCTTTAAGAGCTTTGTGGTCACTTGGTGGGATGCAAGGGGCATATTTTCAGATTAATGTTTGTCTTACTCCGTAAAAACATTGATGAAGTCGAACTTTCTTATATTTCCTGGGCTTATAAAGCGACAGTTTTTAAAACTTGACCATAGAAAATTAATAAGCGTGCTTTAACTCAGGCCGACTTTCTTATACATACTGGCTTCGACATTCTTTTATATTCCAAAAGTATATTTTTGGCTGATTTTTATCACCTCGAGGAATGTACGATTTCTACTTTTTTTCCAATTAACGTGTTTTCCTTGACCTTAACGCTTCTATTTTCAAATTATTTTCATTGTCATACCTTCTAATAATGTCATGGACGCAGTCATATTTCATATTTCCTCCTATTTGAATAATAAGATGCCTTATTTATATAGTCCCGAGAGCGCCGCTGGATCCATCTTCATAAAGACACCATGAAATACACAATAGAGGAAAACTGAATACATTTTCATACCCTACAGCACTTTAGTGGGGAGAGTATATTGGATTTGTGCTGATGTTTTTAACACATAATAATATTGGTAATATACCCACCAGTATACCAATCGGCTTAGAATAATTTTGTGAATCGATTTAGCTCTGTCCGTCCGTCTTGTAATCAAACTACAGGTCGCAATTTTGAAGATAATTCAATGAAATTTTGTACATGATCTTCGATTGTCCCAGGGATGAAGGCTATTGAAAATGGTTATGATCAGTCTATTACTTTACCTAGCTCCCATACAACTGAACCCCCAAAAAGGGCTTGTAAACCTTATAATCAAAGAACAGGTCGCAATTTTGAAGATAATTCAATGAAATTTTGCGCATGATCTTATATTGTACTACAGACGAATCCTATTGAAAATGGATAACATCGGTCCAATATTAACGTCAGCCCCCATACAACCGAACACCCCGTATATCGACATAAAGCTGCAAAACCAAGTTATATAATAGCCTTGATCACCGTGATGAATTTTTTGATGATAGGGCCCCATTACAAAGCCTTCTTCAAAATATGACTCAAATATACACAATTTTATTTAACAAAAAATGACTAAAGTAAGTATATTTCAGGCAAGGTACAATTCAACTTAAATGCTTTATTATGAACACTAAATCACATTTTATTTTTATTTGTCCGATTTTGCGTTTGATTTTAAAAAGTTTATGTGTCTTCTTTAATGTAGAATGTTTCTTTAAAGAGAAGCAAACTTTTGCAAATTTGTATCAGAATAATAAGCTAGTATACATACCACTTAAATCATACAAATAGTTAAAATCTCAAAAAAGTAATTTTTAAAATATTTTTTATTAAATTTAAAATTAATAAAAATCATGTCCGATTTTGGGTCTGAGTCACGGTATATATGTACTTATGTATATACATATGTACAAAAGAAATAAAATGAAAACGTTAATTTCTTTAGAAATTCGTATTTATGTATGTACATTGAACATATATATATGTATGCACATTCTACATCATATATGCATATGTAAAGTCAAAAATAAATTTATTTAACATTAAATTTATTATCTGACATTTTATTGCGTTTAATATTTTCAAAATTATTTTTTTATTGCAAATAATGACTGATAAATCATTTTAAATTAGTACTTAAACAAATTTATGACCATAAACTGGTATCAAAGATGCAAATACATTTAAATTACAATTAACAGTCAACAATAAAAGCAAGAGCAACAATTTTAAGTTAAATGTTGTTGACACAGTGAACATAAAATAATTTTTTTAACACACTTACATATTTCTACCAGTCTAAAAACACAAGACAGTAGTGTAAAAAAAATCCATAAAAATTTAGATTAATAAAATGCCAGACATCAACTGACATGAACTCATATGAAGAGTATAGAAAATATTCAAGAAATTGATGTTCCGCAAAGTTTGAGTCTCTGAAAACACAGCTTAGTGAAGTCAAGTAAATAATTTCCTCAGATTTTCGAGGAATTTTTTTAATAAATATTCATTTTTACAATCACATTATTAATATCTAGTTTGAAAGAAGGATGTATGTTACATCAAATCAGAAGAAATACTCCGATGCTTCCTGGTGAGAATAGAATATACAACCTCCGGTTTGACCGACTAGAACACTAACTACAAATGTACCGGAGGCACACACATTATTAAATTACTCATACATAATGTATAAAGTGACATAACTTTTTACGTGTTAAAGATGATTAAAATTATTATTTTTTTTTTTTGCTAGGGTTGGGGTCAAATAAAGCCCGATCATTACGAAAACTAACAGTATAATTTAGACTTAAATAAAACTATGTTATGCTGATTCTTGTAGAAATACTAGAAAAATTAATATAATTATAAGCTCAAAAGTCGTATTCGGCTGTATGTAGACTAGGTGAAGGCTACGTCCATGAGTCAATAGAAGAGCTTATGCCAAATTTCATCCAATTATCTTGATAATTGAGAGCTGTAGCGTGCGCACATGGATACACATACCGACGGACAACGCTTAATCGATTCAGAAAGTGATTCTGAGGTAGATATTCCGCAGATTAAAATAATTTTTGTATGAAAACTGTCAATATATCGTCACGATAACAACTAACAAGACATTGAGAAATATTTTTAAATATAATTAAAAATTTGTATGAATAATGTTCTTTCTGACTATAAAAGTAACTTTTTATAGTGTCACCAACTACATACGACATCAAACAAACTCAAAATAAAGTTCTCATTAAATTTGGTTTTTCGTTTATTTTTGTTTCATTGTGTTTTGTTGGATTTAATTTGTTTTTAAATTGCACATTTTTGGTGACATTAAAATGCCACCAAAAAAAACACAAACAACACAACATTTGTGCCATTCTATGAAAATAAATGAAAAGTTTTTTTTTACCGTTTTGTTCAAAAATCCCAGTTACAAGAACATGTACTCCAATGGGCTTTTTCACTCTGCTAAATAAATGAAATGGAAATGTAGAAGAACAATGCACAGAATACAAAATATTCAGAATTTAAAATTTACAGCAGAAGAAAAAAAAAAGAAATTGACACGAAAATCTTGATTAAAATTTCCAAATATGTATGAATGAAGGAAACTAAACAGAAAAACGGGAATAAAATTTAACAGGCATACAACAGGTATGAAAAATTGTGTCGCCAGTTTCTGGTCTTTGTGTATAAATAAAGAAAGTGGAAGACCTCCCTTATGAATTTGTATTTAAATTTCATATACAGTTGTAGATATTTTAACTCCTTCATTTGGAATTTCGTTTGAAATCGAAATTTGAACAAAAACTAAATTTGCATTAAATGTAAATAAATGAAAAAATGGTTTAATATTTTCCATTTCCTTTGCTTATTTGGGAAATGTGTTCATGTGTAACTGTTGCTATGGCGCAACTTAAAATTTTGAAAAAAAATCGATCAATAAAAAGTTTAAACTTTTTTTAATGTCTCCTTAAAGTTTTAGATAAAATTTCTATATTACTTCCTCCCTAAAAAATAAATAAAACAAGTTGCGAAAAAAGGATTTTGTATTCAGTCCATGTACATCGTTTGTATGTGTATTGTTGCAAAATGAAAAATAATAAAAAAAGTAGACAAAAAGTGAAACAATGAGGAGACGTCACTCTTTCAATGTTCCTTTTTAACGATTATTGCCGACCATTAAAAATAACAAGCTAAACTTTTTCACAAAACATTCGCTATAGGAATTGGTGGCATCAGCATCATCATCTACAAAAAGAACAGAAAAAAAAGAAATGAAAAATAAAATTATTCTCATCTGATGAAACTATTCGCACATGTATAAAAAAACAAATTTTAAACGTAAGAATTTTATTAAATTTTTTAAAAACAAATTAACGCTATTAAATATATCTAAAGATAACTCATCTTTAGGAAAATTTGATTAAATATTTAAGAATACTGTACTAATAATTATATTACAATAAAAATATGCCCTTAAAACATATTTTTTAAATACAATTACATTTTCTGTATATCTTATAAACAATTTTAATATGATAGCTGCATAATTGTGGAAAATTTCAGGCCCTTATTTCGTTCCGTTCGGACTCTATAGCTCTGTCAACAGACAGACAAACGGACGGATATTGCTAGAATCATATACATAACATATTCATATGAATATACATATAGTATATAAAAAAGATACTTAAAGAATCTTATTCAATGAGGACAATGTATGTTTAATAATCATGTGTTTTGAATTCATATTATAAAACATAAAAAGAGTATCATTTGAAGAAAGAAAAAGTACCAAAAGTGGAATAAATTCTACCTTAGTGGCAAGTACTAATAAAAACAGTAAACATTTTCCCCATTTCGCTTAGAAATATACTTTTTTGAGAATTAAGTTTACAAAGTGTTCCATGTTTAAATCTCTATATCACAAATAAAACTCAAACGATTCAAATCTGCATTCATTCGTTCCAGAAAAATTGTGCTTTCAAAAAGTACCAAAAAAATTTACTCGAATTTGCCTCTATATAGCCCATAGTACAATAGCTTATTTTGTGTGAGTAAATAAACTACTTTTCCAAATTTTATATAAATTGGCTCAATGAGTTTTAATGAAATTAAATTTCCCTTTTTTCCCTTTTGGTACTTTTTTCCCCAGTAAAATAGCAAAAATTTTGTTTCAATAAATATTACAGAGTTAGTCCGTAATTTAAAGGAATATTGCAATAAATCGAAAAAGTTTTCTTAATGTGCTAAAAAAAAGTACCAAAAATACAGTTTTCTCCCTTTTACACCCCAAAAGAACTGAATTTTAAAAAAGTACGAAACCTGTGTCTCCTAATTTTGGGAGATATATTCAAAATATTTACAAAAATTGTATTTTGTTTATTAGTTAAAAAGTTATAAAGGGCCAAAAAAGGTACCAAAATCACCTTTGTTACACATTTGCACCCCTTAAAAGTACGAATTTCAAAAAAGTACCAGACACCCATCTGTTTATTTTAAGGGTAGATACAGGTACATTTAAAATTTTTCTTGTATCAATAATATTAGGTAAGATAATTAAGAAAACCTGTTTTACCCGTTTTTTCTCTTTTTTACCCCTAAATGTACAAGTTTCCAAAAATTTTGAAGTCCTATTATTGAGAACTTTTTGATGTCGATTTTTTCAAAATTTTATTTATGTGGCACATCGATTTAGGGCAATAAGTTCTTCATACATAAGAAATACAACATACCTACATATGTATTTATTTATTAATTTATTTGTTTAACAAACTTAAGCGCAACAATCTTATAATGTGGTTTTCTTTATACGTATGTTTGTACGTACATATGTATGCAAGTCATTTAATAAGCGCATGTGCATCAACGCCCTCCTTTAGATATAAAATTCGGTTACATCGAATTATTTTATTGGATTTTGAAAATTTAAAAAAATAGCTTTAGTGTTTTAAATTAGGTTGCATAATTATAATTTTATTATACTTTACTATATTTTTTTCAAAATTTAATACAATACAACTATTACAATGTGGACACTTAAAAAACACAACATCCAAGGCCGCCCAGACGTCATACTGAAATTATAATTCTTTTTAATTAAAGTAGATTTAGCTAATACTGTATGTACTTATGTATCTTTTAAATAACATGACCGTAAGAATTTCAGTTATGTTCTCACGGAAAGTATAAGCTTCTTTGAATAAATGAATGTGGTACATGATCCAAATATTATTCTTGAAAAAAAAAATCTTTTTGATAGATGTACCAACTCATCCCATTAAGCGACTATAAAGCCCTTAAGGGGAATTGTATAAGCTTTCTTATGAGAAAAAAGGTCCATTTAAAAAAAAATTATTTAACAAAAAATAAATTATTTTTTTTGGAAATATTGAAAAAATAGCTATCTAAAGTCCTTTGGCAAATTTTTCCTAGGACCAATATTTTATTTTGCCAAAAAAGTTCAAATAATCGGTCATTAATGGTATTTCGCAGGGTAGTTTATAGTTTAATTTGTAGTTTAGTTAAGTATAGTTGGTCACATTTTTTCGTACACACAAACTAAGAATTTTGTGTATTCTTGTATTGATTTTAGTGCGCATTTATGTGCGCATTATCGTTTAGACGATAGCGATAGTATTACGAGAATTGTTATCGTTATAGAAATGGTTTTGATGATGGTAGAAAAATAAAAACGAATATAAAAAGTATAAAAAACTTTTTTCTTTTCGAACACTTTATTGGGAAGGGGGCAATGCTGAATTTGCAGAATTTGTGTGTATTCGTGTGTTTTGGTTGTTGGCTTTCTCCTGTCGTTTTTAACTTGTTGGAATTTCTTTATCTGCTTCATGCTTAAGTTAAGATATTTTAAGAAAAAAAAAAAAAAAAAACTGTAAAAAGTGTTAGAAATAAAAAGTTCTTACAGAGGGGGAGGGGGTTAAGGATAAACTGAGCAAAAAACAGATAGAATAAAGACAAAAAAACTGTTTAAACGAAGTTTTTTCTTGATAATCGTTTTCTTATTGGCTGAAGAACTCTTTCTTTATTTAGTAACGTCAACTCCTTTCTTTATGTTATAGAGGAAGCAAGATTAAGGCAAATTTCGATATTAAAGAAAGTATAAGTTCGTCGAAACAATTTTAAAGGCTAAAAATGTTTAATAATAAAAACATTTCACAGAATATTTAAAATACCTTAATTTCAACAACTCGCTAATCTAATAAAATACTTTAGTTTGTACCACAAATTTACGAATATATAGATTATTTAGAATAATTATGAGCAAATTGGGAGAATACCTATAACAATTTTGTATATTCATTTATTTCCATTTTGAATAACAAAAATGGGTCACGACCAATTACTATAGCATCTAATTCATAGGAAAATTGCTGATTTGAATATCTTATTATTCCTTAGTTATAAAAAACTTAAGTAATAAAAACATACATAAAATTCTTCTTATAAACCATTGATAACTTAAACTATAGTTTTTAAATACCACTCTGGTATATGTCTATACATACATATAGACATATATGGTATATATGTCGGGCGAGGCCGACCATATAATACCCTACACCTGTTACAAAAATGAAATGTGATTTCGTTTTCATAATAAAGCATTGTAGTTGAATTGTACCTTGCCTCAGATATACTTAAGCCATTTATTGTGAACATTTAAGTCAAATTTTGAAGGGGACTTTTTATAGGGGATAGGGACAAATGAGGCCTTATAATTATAAAATTCATGAGGGTCATCAAGGCTAGTATAGAACATGGTTTTACAGCTTTTTGTCGAGATACGAGTATATTAAACATAATTATGAATTTAGAAGCCCTATTCGGGGGTTCAATTGTATGAGGACTAGGTGAAATAATGGACCGATCTTAACCATTTTCAATAGGCTTCGTCCCTGGGACAATAGAAGATTATGTCATTTCATTGAATTATCTTCAAGATTGCGACCTGTAGTTTGATTACAAGGTTTATATGGGCGGACAGACATAGCTAAATCGACTCAGAAAATGATTATAAGCCGATTGGTACACTTTAGGGTGGGTATAGGACCAATATTATTGTGCGTTACAAACATCGGCACAAAACCAATATACCCTCCCCACTAAAGTGGTATAGGTTACAATTTTAATCTCCTTTATTTTAATTTACTCCTCTGTACTTGCGAAAGTATGTACTTCTAAATCAATATAAATTCTCATTCAAAAGATATCAAAACATACGCTTCACCAAACAAACAGAATCATCATCAGTGTCGACGTCGTAATCATCATTATTCTTTGTTTGTTTTGAAAGCAAATAACAACAGGAAAAGTTCATTAATTTTACTAAAAGTAAATGAATCTAGTCTGAATGTGTGGAGCAGACAAAATTATCAAAATCACTATATATGGGATTTTGATAGCACTAATTGCCCATTAAACGCGCACGTAACCAAATCTAAATGTCATTAAAACTTTGTCAAACAAAGACAACAAACATTAATAAATACAATTACAAACAAAATACATACATATAATATCCATATACATATATATCTATATATAAACTTTATATGGTATTTTATATGTGTTTAGGTTTTATAAAAGTACAGCAGAAAAAATATCTCGTAAATCTAATTAATAGCCACAAAATTAAAGCTCCAGGACATTTTGTATTGTGACACATACTATACACACTTTATACATAAATTCATACATACATACATTCATTCTATTCATAGTAGATATTTATCCATTTTCTACTTGCTAGAATAGATACATATAAACTTTTTCTCTCCCACACACAAACACACTTCTACACTTAAATACGACTTAATAACACTGAATATTAACAATAACAACACTACATATGCCTGAAATTTATATCAAGGATATCCAACGAACAACAAACCATTCAAATACAAACCTATTAAATGTCAGGTGGAGGGGCAAACATTAAACCAATTTCCAATAAACTTCAGAAAAAGGGATGCAGATTTTATACACCTAGAAAAATAATGTATGTACAAATTAAATAGGCATCCCCAATCAGTGTGGAACAAAAGTAAAATCTAGAAGGGCTTTGTAAAGTATTCCAATTTCTGTAAGGTTTTTTTATACATTACAAATCTCAAAATTGGGCTAAAAATTTTTGATGGTAAATTAATTACCGTTTATCATTTAGATCTTTTTAAATGTTTAGTCATTTGAATATTGTTCATGGAACGGTCATGTAGGCTATTAATTTGAGACACCACAGACATACAAAATGTTGTTCTTTCGATTGGTGGTAATTTTCACACTGGATGCCTCCAACGACCCTATATAACTAATGTAATGTTGGTAGCCCGCAAGTCAATGTCTTTCAAATGTTTATCTAATTTTCCCAGGTTTCTTTTTGCATTATTAGCCAGTTCACTTCATCGGTCTCTTAAAGGTTTTTTAATACCATGGAGGTAATTGAAGTCTTTTCCAGCCAAATCTATGTGTATAATACATTAAATTTTTCATGTGTAATTTTGTTACCTTTCCAACTCTTATGGATATGTATGTATTTGTTTACTGGTTATAGGTGTTTTTCAAACAATGTTTTAACTGAAATTAACATTTAATGATACAAACTACAACAAAAAATCCAAACCAAAATTTAAACCTCAAAGCAACGAGTTAAAGTTCCAAGTAATCTGCTATCCAAAACAACAACAGCATCAGACCTCATCACTCCATCTCTTTTCTATTTAACCAAAAACTTAGCAGCAGAACTATAGACAGAATCAGCAGTAACAGTAAATTTATATAAAATCACAAGATATTTAATGGACATTTTCTAATACATTCACCAATTAAGGAACGTACTACATACATACAAGTGCTGAATGTGTATATGAATAAGAATGTATGTATGTATATCTATCTGTCTGCATGAGTTTAGTTTTCGAACCCAAAATTGGACTATAACATGTATGAACTTTGACTGTTTGTTGGCTGGTTGGTTGGTAAATGCTTAAAAGTCCATTGTGGAATTTGTTAAATTCATATTTATGATTATGATCTTCGGCAAAAATAGAAAACCAAAAAGCAACAACCGACGGCACAAAAATATTCATTCAAATTCAAATAAATTTAATTTTTAGTCTCAAAGTAATTAGAAAGGATTGTCTTTCTATGCATGTGTTCGTACATAAATGCATACATACTCATCGCTCATTTACTACAAGACTGCACAGTGGGGCAGAATGGAAATTTTTTGGAAATAAATCTGGCATTTCTAAACGGCTGATCCGATCGGGATAAAATTTGGCGTGAGCGTAGCCAAGGAGTATTCGAGTTTAAGTTTTGAAGATGAACCCTGCAGATGCCCCAGGGACGGCGCTGTGGCGGCTCAAAGTAGGGTACCTACGACATGTAAAATTTTTAAACTCGTGCCATTTTTTTGTTTTTCACCCAAAGATTTTTATATTTTGTGAAAGCGCTCGACGAGATCTTGAAAAAATATGCTTGGACATACTACTTATCTCTTATAATATCCGAGTTATAGGCATTTAAAAATTTAGTGATACAAAATTTACCATACCTTGGTCCGCCTTTTTTTGAATACCGGGCGTAATTTTGGACCAAATGGACTCAATTTTTCTTGTTAGTTAGACAACAAAATTTCCAATAATATATAAAAAATTTCAGATCAATATTGTTTACAGATCCAAAAATATACGTTTTTAAATTTAAAAATTCAAAAAATGGCGTTTTTTTGCCAAAAATGTGTCTTAACTCTTTTATTAATAAAATAAAATTTTTATTAAGAACGTATAACAATTTTATAGTTTTCTAAAAGGTATCTTTACGCAGAACGCTTTGGCGTAAAAAACTTGTCCTATTTTTTGAAAATGTTGCTACCGCGTCCTTCCGAATATGACCTATTTTTTATCAAAACTTCAACTTTGGGCGACATGTTCTAAAATCCCAAAGCTGGGATCAGAAAACTGAAAGCAGTTTTGGAAACCTCAATATGTTTTCTATTTACTCCAAAAGTATTTTCCCAGCCCTGAAAGAAATGTGGACCCTATGGGCAAAAAAGTAAAAAATCCCATTTTTGGGATTTTCATTCCTATTTTTGGGAATTGCGGGATGCCCTTTGACCTTTTCAATTTTTTTTTTTGTATATTCTTATTTGAAATGACAAATTTAACAAGCGTTGAAAATTTCATTGAGTTTTGTTCATAAATAAAGATTTTGTCATATATTACATATTTGTTTAATTTCTAAAACTATGATTTATATCAAAATTTTAATAGGATCGCAGATAGCTACAACAATTTAGTCCATATTTATCCCTTAATATCATTTTTTAGTTAGATATGGAAATTCTCGACCCTTTACAAAAAATTTCAAGCCAATATCTCAATTACATTCAAAAATATGTTCATTTAAACCTGTGTCCTTTAATTTCATCTTTTTCATATTTTAGTATTAAGTATGACAGCACATATTTAAATCTTATATTTACCTATTTTCTATTTGTTTGCTTATCCTTATAATTGAAAGGTCTTATTATGCTTAAATTTTCAAAAATTTATAACTATTTTTACCTAAATTTTTTCGACAGATCATTTCGTTCTGTTTCGTTTATGATCATGTAGGTAAAAATATACAGGTAATGATAATTTCGATTCATTCACTAATAAGAAATATCAATGACTGAATTACAGGTTATAGTAATATAGTCCTAAATGTTAATAGGTAGACAATTCGTAATTTTTTACTTTGGAATACCTGTATCGGAAATGACAAGAATTGGTATATAAGTAAACTTCTCAGATTTTAAGTACCATATTTAATAAATCTACAATGAAGATTACATTAAAGTACGAAGAGTTGTGTTCCGTTTTATGGAGTATATCTTCAAAAGGGCCAGAAAGAATTGAAGACATTTCAAATTATATAAAAACTACATATAGTAGAAAAGTAGACAAAACAGGCATATCAAAAATTTAAAACTTTTTGATGTAAAAAGTAAGTCTGTGGATGGAAATCAAAAGAAATTTCGATTAAAATTTTGTAGTTGGATGGAAACTACTACGGAAATCTCAACTTACATCACATCAATAGGAGCGCCTTGCAAGTCATACGAAGACTTATGTTCAAGGTAAAAAAAAGAGGGTCACACAAAAACTTTTTTCAATCTCAAATGAGGAAATTGCTGATACATTTAACGAAATGCTGAAAAAGGAAAACCAACATATGGATGTCGTACATATTGCAACTATTCTTCCTAATGCATCACCAAAACGACTTAAGCGAATTGTGGAAAGTATACCAACTCCAACATCATAATCAAATTTTACTGAAGAGGAAGCAATAGCGCTTATGTTGGAACTGGGTCTCAGTCGAAATAAGTACCAAATATTAAGGAAAGCTCTGCATGAAAAAGGACACAATATATTACCATCATACAAGGCGATCCAGGAAAAAAAAAACAAACTATCCTATTAAATCAACAAAAAATAATGAAGAATTGAAAGAACTGAGAACTGCGGAAAAAAGCAGAATCCAAGAAGAATTTAAAGTTCAGATGGGATTAAACATCGACAAACCACTTTCAAGTTGCGGTAGTACAAATGACGGTAATACGTCGAGAAGGTTTTTTCGTGATTTTGAAATTACTTCAAAAATAACTGGAATCGACAAGGAGTTGCTTCGAAGAGTTAAAACTATTTTAATGGCACTGAATAGTAAACATAAAATTAATTAAAATCAATTTGGGGAATACACATCTGAAATTTCTAAATTACTTGTATCTCTGTATCCATGGAGGGAACTAACACCAACAGTACACAAAGTATTGTGTCATGGTCAAATAATAATTGAATCGAATATTCTTCCACTTGGAGAGTTAACAGAAGAAGCCCAGGAAGCGAGGAATCGAGATTTTAAGCATGTTCAACTATTCAGCTCAAGAAAATGCTCCAGGCAATCACAGAATGAAGATATTTTTAATAGTTTACTTCTATCTTCTGATCCTGTTCTTTCAACTATGCGAAAAAGATGGATTTGTTATGAAACTCTATCATCTCAAAACAAGGAAGATTTAAAGGACTTATATTACCTTCTGGATATGTATACCGATATGACAGATTATTTTATAGAAAATAAGTAGTGTTAGGAATTAACTATATAAGTAGGTTGTAAGAATTAATTGTATTATGTTTAAGATAAACAGTTCAAATAAAAAAAGCTATTATACTAACTGATGATATTGTATTAAATTGTGTTTTATATTTCGATGGGATATTTGTGTGGGGTGATTTAGGTGTTGTTGTGCGTGGCTCATAATAAAATTATAATTTTTTTTATTTTATATACAATATTATAATAAAATAATTAACTAAATAATTTTTAAAAATTGTCCAAATATTTTATTCAACACCAAATGTATGTTCTGTCATACTTAATACTAAAATATGAAAAAGATGAAATTAAAGGACACAGGTTTAAATGAACATATTTTTGAATGTAATTGAGATATTGGCTTGAAATTTTTTGTAAAGGGTCGAGAATTTCCATATCTAACTAAAAAATGATATTAAGGGATAAATATGGACTAAATTGTTGTAGCTATCTGCGATCCTATTAAAATTTTGATATAAATCATAGTTTTAGAAATAAAACAAATATGTAATATATGACAAAATCTTTATTTATGAACAAAACTCAATGAAATTTTCAACGCTTGTTAAATCTGTCATTTCAAATAAGAATATGCAAAAAAAAAAAATTGAAAAGGTCAAAGGGCATCCCGCAAATCCCAAAAATAGGAATGAAAATCCCAAAAATGGGATTTTTTACTTTTTTGCCCATAGGGTCCACATTTCTTTCAGGGCTGGGAAAATACTTTTGGAGTAAATAGAAAACATATTGAGGTTTCCAAAACTGCTTTCAGTTTTCTGATCCCAGCTTTGGGATTTTAGAACATGTCGCCCAAAGTTGAAGTTTTGATAAAAAATAGGTCATATTCGGAAGGACGCAGTGGCAACATTTTCAAAAAATAGGACAAGTTTTTTACGCCAAAGCGTTCTGCGTAAAGATACCTTTTAGAAAACTATAAAATTGTTATATGTTCTTAATAAAAATTTTATTTTATTAATAAAAGAGTTAAGACACATTTTTGGCAAAAAAACGCCAAAAATCTAAAATTTTTTGAATTTTTAAATTAAAAAACGTATATTTTTGGATCTGTAAACAATATTGATCTGAAATTTTTTGTATATTATTGGAAATTTTGTTGTCTAACTAACAAGAAAAAATTGAGTCCATTTGGTCCAAAATTACGCCCGGTATTCAAAAAAAGGCGGACCAAGGTATGGTAAATTTTGTATCACTAAATTTTTAAATGCCTATAACTCGGATATTATAAGAGATAAGTAGTATGTCCAAGCATATTTTTTCAAGATCTCGTCGAGCGCTTTCACAAAATATAAAAATCTTTGTATTTGGGTGAAAAACAAAAAAATGGCACGAGTTTAAAAATTTTACATGTCGTAGGTACCCTACTTTGAGCCGCCACAGCGCCGTCCCTGGGGCATCTGCAGGGTTCATCTTCAAAACTTAAACTCGAATACTCCTTGGCTACGCTCACGCCAAATTTTATCCCGATCGGATCAGCCGTTTAGAAATGCCAGATTTATTTCCAAAAAATTTCCATTCTGCCCCACTGTGGACTGGCATAATCTAAAATTCTATTTTTTTGAACTGGGGGCTGCAACCATGCGTCATACAGTCTTTCACTATTATTTTCGGTGTAACATCCAAATTTTTCACGAATATTAGAAACACATTAACCTCTACTATCTGCATCTGGTTTAATTTTTCAAGACCCTTGATCTGTAGTAAAATATCATTAAACATTCAAAGCCATTTTTCTCGAAACTACTTTCTTTGGATTATGCCTGTCTTGTATTAAATGAGCGATATGTATGTACATTGTACATACATATAAAAGTGTCATATATGGAATCAAATAGATGTATGGTATTTTGGTTAATGTTAATTGGTGAGCCATGTTCTTAAAAATGTGTAGATACATAAATACTAGAGTTGTCAATTATTCGCATTTAAAATTATTCGAATAAAAATGTACTATATTTTTTTTCATTCTAGTAGTCGATTAAATTTAAAAAATTATTCGATTATTCGAACGAATAACGAATAAAAGTTTTTATCGAATAATTTAATAAAATATATATAAAACATTCCACTTAAGATACGGGTAAAAAACGGGTTCCCGTTGTGCGCTGGTTGTTGGTTTGTTGGTAAAAAAAACAACATAGTGTCCACTGTATTATCTTTCAATATTCTGAAACTCAGTTTCCTAGCCGTAATTCCTATGAATTTCCCAATCAGTGTTCGTGAGAAATGTTCCGCTTGACCAAGACGTTCTATCTGGTCTCAGTGTTTCAAAGTCATATTCTGTGTCTGGTATGCGATCAGGCACGTCCAATGTGTCATAATAGGACTAAGACCCCAATTCATGCCTATAGTTCTCCTACATATCGCCCATTACCAATGTGCTTTTTTGATCCTATCCTATAATCTGAAGGGTCTCTGTCTATCACCGGTATCTTGCCCAGGAAGTATACTTAGAAATTGTTGTCTTTCTTGTGAAAAGACAGATACTTGAAGAAACAAATTAATATTTATCGCAAATTTTATGTTTTTACTAAATTGGACATGCTGAACACAAATCAGCCAAAATATTTAAAATCGGTTTAATAGCTTTCGTGGTATCGCTCATTATGATACAAATTTGATTAATTTTATTGCCGTGTTTAACCATATAACATTGATTTAATAATCTGTTGCTTTTTCAACAATATGGTTTCCATTACTTCATCAAGTTGCATAAATATAATATTTATTGATATTAAATCAAATAAAAAATTTATATTTCTATGAAAAATTCTCTATCTGAAGGCTGGAAAAAAATTTCGTAGAAATAAAGGTCTGTCTGATATAAATTTGTGAATAATTTTGCAAATAATGCAAAATTTTAAATTCCTTTTATATAACGATTTAGAATATGTTCGTAAAAATATATAGTATAAGAAAAAATTCAAAAATTTTCAGGAAATAAACAGTTTTTTGCTCTCCTGAAAACTTGTATTATTTTAGATAGAGACTATTGAACATAGTCCCTCGATATTTAGATTTTTTTCCTCGATTAATCGAATAATTTTTATTCGAATGACAACCCTAATACTTGTTGACAATTAAAACTTCGTGTATTGAGCTTCTACATTGTTTAAAGGTACTTGTTGTGTGGTTGACCGTATTGGATAATATCGTTCGAGAAATGTGCGAACACCACAGCTTTTAAAATTGTAAATAATTAAATTCGAAAAAGTCCATGCTATGTAAAATATTTACATTGAAGCAGTTTTTTTATTGGATATTTGTCAGCTCAAAGCATGAAGTAATTTACGTTGTCGTCGAACACTGCATTAGGCAGTTATAAATATGCTTTGTATATACTTTTATTTTTTATTCACGGATTTCAGATAATTTTATAACGAAAAAATCAAATGGTTGTGAAAGTGCGGTATCTATAGCCATTCTTCAAGACTGATTGGTTGAAATACAAAAAATAAATTAGCGTATGTAATAAAAAAGAGCCCCTCAATCGAAAGAGGATCGCAAAAATCAAAACTTCCCATACTATTAGCATACAAACTTTTCCCTTTGGAAGGTAGCTAGTAACATTAAGCAACCAGTAATGGGTCAAAGTCGGATAAGAACTTTTTCATAGATTTTAGATAACTTTATAACGAAAAAATTATATGGTTATGAAAGTGCGGTCTATCGTTATTCTGCAAGACTGGTTGGTTGAAATAAATCAAATTAATTAGTGTATGTAAGAGAATTAAAAGAGCTCCTCAATCGAAAGAGGATCGCAGAAACTACCCATACTATTAGCATACAAACTTTTCCCTTTGGAAGGCAACTAGAAACTTTAAGCAATTAGTAGTGGGTTAATGTCCGATAAGAAGTCTAAAAAAGCATAGTTGTTTTGGTTTTCACCCGAACCCGAATACTTACAGAACACATAATCGATTAAGGCTACTTAGAGCTGATTTGCCGCTAATCTGATTTGAAGACAATTTGCAACTATGAGAATATTGTTTTAGAATTTATTGTAAGATCTCATAAATAGAGACAGAATCAATAACACATACCGACAACTAAATTATACTCTTCTAAAGGATTATCTTCTCCTGAAAATTGAAAAAACTATTTTTGGCCACATTTTAGAAGTTATTACAGCCCGAGGTCAACTTTATTTATATTTTTTATGCCGCCTGAAAGTCATACAAATGCTTATGTATATCGTCTTTTAAATACATCTGTTATATCTAGTTCCTTCCTTAAAATATCTTAACCTGAAGTTTGAAAAAATTATAAATTCAAAAAAAATAGAAAAAACTTCAGCGGACGATATCTTAAAAACAGAAGATATATGTACATGTGTACCTAATTTTACGGCAAACTTCTCTCAACACATGTTTATAACTTATATAAAAGTCTTGAAAATGGAAAAAAAAGCTTGGTAAGCTATAGACTGTATATTATTGTATTAATTGCCTATAGATGGATTGTATCTTTTATTAAAAATTATTCACCTCTACTAGGAATTTTAATCTGGTTTAAACGTTTTTTCATAATTAGTATAATACTAGCTATACCCAGTGTGCTTTGCTATCATAAAAGCAATGTAAATAGAAACAAGTAAGAGTGTTATATTTGGCTATGCCGAATCTTATATACCCACCATCAAACCTCGTTTGACTCGAATGAAACCTACTTATGTCGAATTTCATCTATATACTCGTATTTTTAGGCCAGTTATAAGCGTTAAAGTAATTTTCTGAAGGGGACCTTATATAGGGGGGTAGGGTCAATTATGGGTCGATCCTCATAAAATTTGGTAGACAGAATTTGGTTCGTATTAAATTTATTTGTGTCGAATTTCATCGCTACACTCGTATTTTTAAGTGATTAATGAGCGTTGCAGTCATTTTCTGAAGGGGACCTTATATGGGGGGTAGGGTCAATTATGAACCGATCAACATAAATTTTTTTTTTTTTTAGATAGATTTTGACTCGTATGAAACTTACTTATGTCGAATTTCATCTATGTATATACTAGTATTTTTAAGCCAGTAATGAGCGTTAAAGTCATTTTCTGAAGGGGACCTTATATTGACCCTACCAATTATTATAGTGATTTTGGATCACAAGAAACTTACTTATGTCGAATTTCATCGCTATATTCATATTTTTAAACAAGTTATGGCTGTTAAAGCTGCTTTTCGAGGGGCCACTTGTATGGGGGCTATCCGAAAACGTGGACCGATATTACCCATTTTCAATACCAAACAAACCTTACCTATAAGAAATATTTATGTGAAATTTAAACCCTCTAGCTCTTTCCATTCGGACTCTATCGTGCTTTCAACAAACAGACAGACAGACGGACGGATGGACAGACGGACAGACATGGCTAGATCGTCTTAGAATTTAATGAGGACCCAGAATATATATACTTTTGTGGGTCTATGACCAATACTTCGATGTGTTACAAACGGAATGACAAAATCAATATACCCCCATCTTTTTTGATGGTGGGTATAAAAAAACTTTACGATTTTGAAGATTCTAACTATAATAGTTTTCCAGATATACATTATTTACATATTGGGGATGCCACGCAAATTATTGCAAGTTCGCCAATTTTTCCAAATGTTAATTTAGATTTTAATGTAACCTATGAACAATTTGAATAGTATAATATTTTCCCAAATGGGAGATACCTAGGTCCTATTGAAAGTCCGCCTATTTTTCTCTAAATCTTCACATGAATGTTAAAGTTCTTCATGTAAAATTTTTGTATTTAATTCATATGGGAGTTTCCAATTTGCTAGTCCGCCAATTTATTACCAAAATGTTCACATTGATGTCAAAGTATTTTTGCTCTAATAGTTTCCCCGACATTTAATTCTGTTTAATTCATATGGGAGATTCAAACTCCCTCTAATAAAGGTCCGCCCATTTTCCTCAATATGTTTAAATAAATGTTTAATTTCTTCGTGATAAAATTTAAAGATTTTAGGTCTAGAAAAATCGGTCCAGCCTTTTAGCTGTCTATAAAGTCCAAACAAACAAACATACAAACACACATTCATTTTTATATAAGTAGATGGCGGGTGCCATGCCCCCTATTGCTAGTCCTCCAATTATTCCACCAAATAATCATATGGATGTCAAAATTGTCCACAAAAAATTTGAGGACTCTAGTTGTACCATGTTTCGAGATATTCGACTTTTGAAGAAGTGGGAGTGGAATCCTTCCCACTTGCAATTTCAAAAAAAGTAGCCTATAGTTCCTTCCAGATATTTCAAGAAGATCGCTTTAGTGATTTTGCCTCCTATAAGGTACAAACAAACAAACATATATTGATTTTTATATATATAGATTAAAAACAAATAGCATATTCGTTTACGTGAAACGTCATTTTTTATGTCTAACTTGTAGTAAACAAGCAATATGTGATTTATGTGATTTATTTTTTTATAAAAAGCGATATAAAACGTAAAAATTTACTTCAATATCGAAGGTTTTGTATTTTTAAACTTCGGAAACATTTCTTATATTAAAATATAAGATTTACACTAGTACATTAGTATTAATTAGTCGTGAAAATGAGTTTTAAATAGCTTAATAAAAATGAAAATTGGTCCATAATTGATCCAACAACCCACATAAGGTCCCCTTTAGAAAAAGGCTTTAATACTCATAAATGAGTGAAAAATTCCAGTACAGCAATAAAAATCAAATCCTTTTGTCAAATTTTATGTGGTTCGATCCATTTGTGATAGAAGAAGTCAATAAAATGCTCTTGTATGGCTAGGAGCCACCATAAGTGGTAGGTTATGTGGTTACTTTGGGACTGTCCCGCCGAACTACTGGGTAATGACTCAACCTTCAATTTAAATTATCATTTTAACTCTTTATTGAATTCAAAAGATTTAATTTTAAAACTTCTATATTCAACTGCGTTTTTTAATTTATTCATCAGTAATTAAAACCGTTTTTACTCATAAAACCCGTCATCACATGGCATCTTAATTATCCCAAAGTGGAAATTTATTCGAGGTCCCAACATGAAAAATGGAAAACAAATAAATCGTTGTCAAATAAAACATTTTTATTACTCTTGTTCAATTGAAAGCCATATACTAAATTTAGTTTTGTATTTTACTTTTTAATTAGTAATTTACGTGGAAATAAGAAATAAAATTAACAGGTAAACGGTCTTCATTAAGGCAACGTGTGTCTGCCTGCGAAGAGAGGAGTTTTTAAAATTTAGCTGATCTGATCTTTGTGTCAGACTGTGGCTGGAAGCAGTTGTCGGTCGGGTATCGTACATACTATGTACATATATTTGTGAATATTTATGTAAAAGTAATAAATTGTGTTCAAAAGTCAAATTCATATTCATTCTTCTTATCTACAACTTGTACCTGAGTGCAGATCGTGTGACAAACAAAAGAATCTTTATTTATTCCATTCCAGTTGTATTGGTCATCTGTTTGAAAAGAACAAAAAATGTTTTATACAAATTAATTTTAACCGTTCTTTGTTTACGGTCAATGTTTTTTTATTCTTATTTGCCGGTAAAACTATTTGTTGTATTTTGTAATTAAGTGTTGTTGTTGCTGATGATTCCATTATTGTTTTCTTAAGATGGAGTTTGCGATGTAATTTCTCATAATCGATTGACCGACAGACCACATGTTGCCTTTAGGTTTAAAATGAATATTATGGAATTGATTTTAAATTTGGTTTTGCTCTAATTATTCAGCTGACCGTAAAAGACAAAATCCGTATTGGTTTAAAATTTCTGTTAGTGCTTGAGAAAAAAGAGAGAGATGAAAACATAAAGAGATGAGAATCTTAAGGCGTGGTTGAAAATAAAACATTTTGAATAACTGGTCGTTTGTATTTTATTTTACGCCATTATCATAATTAAGATGAGTATATAAATCTTTTTTATTTAATTTTTTTTAATGGCGGGAATTTATTTTAAAAGGTCATAAATTTTATAAACGTTTTGTATTGCCCCTGCTTGATTGCAGTTTTTACAAATGTATATATGTATGTATTATAAAAAGATCGTTATTTTAACATTCTTCTTCAATTAAGACCTCCCGGTAAGCGACAGATAATTTAGTTGTTTTTAATATTTTAATTAAGAGGACTGCATAAAATTATTTAATTGAAATATCTATACTTATATACCTACATATAAACAAATGTGTTTCCACTGATCCGATTATTTGTAGGTGTAGTACTTACATATAACAAATTATTTTAATTTTTTCATATTATAATTTGATATAAAGCCGAAATCCTGAAAATTCAGATCTTAAAATGGATTTTTTAAACTTCAAATTTATTATTAAATTTCGAATTTATTTACAAATGAATCCTATGCCGGAATTTAGTGCATAATTTTTTAACTACAAAATTTTTTCGTTAAATAGTAAAAATTCGTAAGTGAACAAAAATTGTTATGTGGTATTCTGAATTTTATTTCACCGATTTTTTTCGTTAAAAATAATCATTAGTTAACGAAAAATATCGGCAATGTAATGACCAATAAAAAGTTCACGTTAATAATTATATATTTTAATTATATTTCAATACAAAACTTTTCGATATTCTTATATTTTTTCCGATCTTTGTCGTTAAAATATTCTAATATTCTTTACGATATCGGTAGTTAAAATTAAAAAATTACAGAATTGCGGTACTGATGTGTACAATTTATTTTTCAAACAAACAATATTAAATATATTTTGTAATTGTATTTATTGCACAGTATGCAGTTCAATGTTATTTGCAATCGGGAAAACGTACTGATCTGTGATAAACAGTTAGTAGTACCAAAGAATATTTATTACAAGAATACGCATCCCATCGTGCGGGTTTTTATGATTTGAAAATTTATCTTGTATGAGACGCACATTCTATGTATTAAATATTCTTTGGTAGTACGTACATATATCGTAATCTGAAATGCAAAAGGGCGTAACAAAACTTTTCAAAATTTTACAGGAGAGACAAAAACTAAATAAAATTAATACTATTTTGGTTTAAAATACAGTGACTGTCATTAATATTCGGTGTTTTATTGCGATATATTGATATTGCAATTTAAGCTGGAATTTTAAGAAAAATAGGTACATATATATTTTTTTGTAATTAAATGAAAATGAAAAACAGTTCAAAATACGTTATTCTTGAGATATGATAAAAGCAAATAAAATAGCAAAAAAATATAACTTACCAAAAATTAATGCTTCATTAATATTCGGTTTTTTCTAACTTGTAATATAATTTCTTAAAATATGATTTTAAAAATAAAACTTTTATCTGTTGGGCTAGCCATTATTTTTTACAAGTTCAGATAGACAATTTGGCATATTAGAGATAATATTTTCAAATAATCTACCCTGATTTTATCCCATTCCTCTTGCAATCTTTTTTGGGGCTCCTTTTTTTATGAAATTGGACTTGTACGACTTTGCCAATCTAAATGCTTCCATAAATTTTCTATGGAATTAAAGTTGGAAGATTGGGCTAGTGTTTCAATTATAAAGCAACCAAAGGACAAGATGCCTTTGATGTTTAAGGTCGTTTACTTGGTATAATTTAAATGTTCATTCAATTTCCGTTTTTTCTGCATATTACTTCAAGTTATCAAAGTTATCAAAATAGTTAACTACAAATCTTTGTTCATGTTAATGTCGATAAAAGCTAGGTTTCCGACTCCATTTGATAATATAGAGCCCCAAACCATCACATGTCCTCCTCCGTGTTTTACTATGGGAGTAACGTTTTTCCAATCAGGTCTTCGTTTGGTTTCCGACACACACAGAAAAAATTATCAGTAGTTTATTTTCAATTAACATGTTTTTCTCTTTCTTTAATTTTAATTTAAGCAATTTTTTATTTGTCTTAATTATTTCGTTGTTTAAAACCTAAGTTTACAAATTTGTTTAAATTTTTTATTGATTAAATTAGTTTTTTAATTGATTGAAAAAAATTTTCTGGCCAACTTTTCTATTTTAATTTTTTTTTTTTAAATATTTTATTTTGATTTCTTATGCTAACAATGTTTATAATTCTTAAATAGTCAATACGATTTTAGGCATATAATATTCAAGTTTCCTGACAATTTATAAAACACTTTATATGTTCAAATTTGATACTAAAGTGATATTTTTTGTAAATGCTCAACGCATTGTTAAAGGTCAAGCATTCCTTTAACATTGTGAGTAATCAATTAATAATTTGATTGTTTTAATCATCAACTTAATTGGTTTTTAAAACTTTTTGTACCAAACAAACTAATTCATTTGATTAATAAATTAATAAAAATTAGATTTTATTTTTATTAAATATTTAATTTATACAATTAACGAATTAATCAATTTTAAATTTTGTCTCAATTATTGATATTAATTGTTCTGATTAATTGGTTATTTGGAAAAAAAAAGTATTTTTTAAATTTTTTTACAAATTTGATAATTGATATCATCATTTTGGTGATAGGTGCAAAACTTGCTTGATACAATTATTTTGATAATTGAAACATATTTTTAGTTTTTTCTGTGCACCATTGTTCTTCCGACACTTCAAATATATTAAATACGCTCTTATCAAACAAATATAACGTCGTCCCACCAAGTTAAACCTTTGTTGAGACGCTCATTCACAAATTTTAGTCAGTACGTTCCATCCTTATTATTTACTATCGGCTTCTTACTAGACACTCGGCCATTATATCCCTGACTTTAAAACTTTCGATGAATTGATGTTTCTGAAATTACTCTTTCACTTCAGAAGCACTTTTAGGTGCACTTAACGCGGATTTGTCTTGTTTTTTATAAGTTTTAGACACTCTTCTATATCTGTCAACTTTTTCAACTATTTCGTTTTTCTTTAAATAAATGCGGGCTTCATTTTTATGCCTTTGTACAATATCACCGACAGTATTTTGCTTCATATTTAATATTTCACCAATATTTTTATAGGTTTTTATTTTTTTCATCTTCATAATGCAAAAGTACAATTTAATCTTTTTTCTAAAGATGATTTTTTCCCTTACGACCGATTGTTTATTTTATAAAATACGATTCTAAAATAATTCCACGTGATACACGAGCTTATTTGAACACCATAATAAAAATTCGTCCATCATTCACACAATTTTGGAAAGGTTGCAGCGATTAATTTTTTCGTAAGAAGAAAAAACCGAATATTAATGAAGCATAGATCTATGTAATATTCCATGTTTTTAAATTTTTTATTATATTTAATGTATATAAAAAATTTAGTACGTATAGAAAGCTGTTAATATGTACAACAATAAGTACAAAATATTTTTTTAAATACCTTAATTTTTATTTAAAAATTAAGAACAGAAAAAACGGAAATGTAAAAACCGAATATTAATGACAGTCACTGTATATATAACATACATAGATAACTGATATGGAGAAGATTAGATAATTTAAAAATTTGTTTGTTGAAAATCGTTACTATGACTTTAACCAAATAAGCGTAGTACTTCCACCAAAGAAACCTTTGTGCCAAAGTAGATCGACGAACAGCCATGCTTAAAAATCCTACGAGACCATTGATGTTATTTTTAATTTCCTTAAAATTTGTGTTTCATTGAATCATTTTCAATAATAGATATCAGAAATTTTTTTACATTCTATTTCTTCAATTTTTTACATTCTATGAAATTATATTGTTTTCTTTTCATTGCTACTGTGATCAGATATCGGTCTATAAATTTGGTGTATAATTTTAATAACAACATAGCATCTTAATTAGCTATCAGTTCAATTTGCCGTTATTAAGAGGAGTTTAAAACATATAAACCAACATTTCTTTTATATTTTTCTAAATTTTTAAAATTGTATAATACAGTTAATCACAAAAGTAAGTATACAGAAATACTGACGATTTGTTTTATTTAAAAAAAGATATTATTTTTCCAAAAAACAAAAAAGTAACACATTTAATTATTAAAAACAATTATGATAATTATTATTCACTACTTTTTTTCTTCATATTTTGGTTCTTTGAGTTCTCATTTATGCTGAAGTTAAAAAGGTGCAAAATTTACGTCACAAAAGTAAGTATACAGATCATTTCAGTATATATTTGGTTTAATGATATTAACAAAATTTATGAAAATGTTACTTGTTTTAATATAATTACTTTTTAATAAAATATTTTTTACACAATAACTTGAAAAAAATCTACTTTTAGTTCCGAAATCTTGAAATTTGGGCCGATTGGCTCCGGAATTAATTAGTAGAACAGTTTTTTCTCATTTCTATGATTTTTTTCCATTTTAGACCTCGGGTTTTGGATCTGGTGGTCATTGAATCCTCCAAATGATGCATTGGAAATAGAATTTTTAACTTTTGAAAAGAGTTGTTATTTCGAAATTAATGTTATATGCATGGATTTGGCCATTTTGAACACAGTACGTTCTTAAAAAACCGAAATTTAACTCCGATTTCTTAAGACTTACAACATAAACTTTAAAATTTGGATAATTCTATATATTTCCTTTAATATAAACAGGTTTTCCAAATACTCCGATTTCCAAAGCATACAATAATGCTACCAATCATATCTTGATATACTCGATACAATAACCATGTTTTATGGATCGGACATTTTATTTGTTCTAGCAACAAATTAAGATGTATCCGTGTTCAAAATTGTTCAATTCGTATTCATACCACCAATTGAGCCTGATATAATATAAAAATCTTACTATTTTGGACAATAATAAATTTCGGAACCGATATGTAGTGTAAGTTATTGACATGGTCACCATTTGACGATTATTGGTAGTATTTAGGAGTGTGTAATGGATGATTGGAAACAAAAACTTGTTTTAATTAATGAAAACTAGTACACATATTATTAATATCGCATTTTAAGATATAAATTTTAGGAAATCGCCGTTAAATATCGAATATGAACGCTATACTATGTTAAAAACGGCAATGTTCCGCAATGGATTGCAATTATTGTAAAGAAACAATTAATTTAAAAGTTAAAATATCGTCTTACAATGCATCATAATGAACAAACGAGGGATATTATTGAATACCCGATCCAAAACTCCGGGGGTTTAAATAGCCAGATGTTCTTAAATAGGAAAAAATGCTCTTATAAATATTATTCAGATCAATTATCAAAAATTTAAATTTTTCGGAACAAAAAGTGAATTTTTTCCATGTTATAGTGTACAGAATATTTTATTATAAAATAATTACATTCAAACAGGTAAAATTTTCATGAATTTTGTTAATATCATTAAGCCAAATACATATTGAAATTATCTGTATACTTATTTTTGTGACGTAAATTTTGCACCTATTTATCTACACCTTAAATAAGAACTCAAGTAACCAAAATAACCCGGAAAAAAGTAGTGAATAATAATTATCATAATTGTTTTTAATAAATAAATGTGTTACTTTTTTGATTTTTGAAAAAATAATATCCTTTTTTAAATAAAACTAATTGTCAGTATTTCTGTATACTTATTTTTGAGATTAACTGTATATATAAAGTAAAATGTGAAATTTTTATCGTTTACATCCTTTACATGTAAACGAAAATAAAAGATTCAAAAGAAAAATTGCATACAAGTACAAATGAATTTTAATTTAAATTTTCTTTGAATTTATTGACTCATTATATTTAAATTTTTTATATTTTGCATATGTACATATGAATATGTATGGAACTACCCATGTATCACATCTATCTGCTTATCTGAAAATATGAATTCATGCATTATAATAACGAGATGTATGGGAAACCATTATTTAATATTATTTGCTTTTATTCTTTGTTTTTTAAACTGTATTTTTTAAATATGAATATTTGCATTTTTCACAATAATCTCATTTTCCACATGAATATATTTTTAATTTTGTTTAATGTGTTTCAATGTATGCATGTCTATATGGATGAGAGTGTGTGTGTTTAAGTACATAAATACATATAAATTCTTTTATTATAATTATATTTATGCAAATTTTGCAATACAAACTGTAGGAAAAACAAAAAATATGATAAAGAAAATACACACTAACTTACAGAAGGATCTGTTACCAATTTTCATTTTCATAAGCTTAAAGGCAACTTTTCAATAGTTATTAAATGTATGTGTGTGTATGTAGGATGGGGGGCATGAATACTTGCTGTTGCTGCCGTTTGTTCATACGTATTATTGAATGCAAAAATACAAAAACGCCTTATGGCAAAACTTCTTATGGGTCTGAAATGGTTGCTTCTTTCAATTATACGTAGGTAGTTATAGTCTTTTTTGCAACATAAAAATGTGTTTCGAGGGATTCATAACTATTTAGTAAACTTTCGCTTTAGTTTATTTTCATTTCACAAACTACCCTCGTATTTTTGTGTACGTGTATGAGTGTGAGAAACAACAAAAATGTTGGACGAAATATAATTTTCTTTTTTAATATTCTCGCATACACATTAAATTTATTTATTGATTCACATATTGAATGTGTTGCTCCTTGTAGATGATGTGGATGCTGCGTTTTCACTTCTCGCTCCTATTTTGCTACCCGGTTTTATGTAATCAGACCAGAGCTTAATAAGAATTCATTCGTTAATATTCAGATACGACTTCTATTCAGTTTAAGTGAAATTAATTCACAATTATTGTATTACAGATATTTAACTAACATACAAGAACTTATATTTTCAACAGCAGTATTTTGGTATGGTGGCGTGTCTATGGACGTTATTTGGCCTTTCGCCGGGCGAAGGGGTTTTAAACTCTGGGGTATTTCGAATACCGGATTCCCTAAATTAAGCCTTTTTTGATAAATGCACTCTTTGAATTCCATTGACTTTATGGCATTTTGCTCATAGACACTGTGATACTTTTGAAATTGTCATAACGTCCATTGACATTATGACACTGGACATTATGACACGCCACCTATGGGGTCTCATTTGACCATAGCCTCTATTCAAAGCCCCCTTCAAAATTCGACTTAAATGTCCACAATTTTATTCAACAATAAATGGCTTAAGTATATCTAAGACAAAGTACAATTGAACTTAAACGAAAACTAAATCACATATTTTTTGTAACAGCTACCGGAGACGAAGCCTGTTGGAAATGGTTAACATCGGTCCATTATTTCACCTAGCCCCCATACAACTGAACCGGACGAATAGGGCTTTTAAAGTTCATAATTATGTTTAATATACTCGTATATCGACAAAAAGCTGTAAAGCCAAGTTCTATACAAGCTTTGATGAACCTCATGAATTTTTTAATTATAGGGTCTCATTTGACCATAGCCCCTATTCAAAGCCCCCTTCAAAATTCGACTTAAATGTCCACAATTTTATTCAACAATAAATGACTTAAGTACATCTGAGGCAAGGTACAAATCAACTTAAATGCTTTATTATGAAAACTAAATCACATTTTTTTTGTAACAGGTGTAGGGTATTATATGGTCGGCCTCGCCCGACTATAATTTCTTACTTGTTTTATTTTATAATTGCCAAGGCATAGTCTTTCCAATACAATAAATATTTGAATGACAAACTTATATGAAAGTTTGTTGTTTAATTTCGGTTGTTGAACACTAATTTCAGTAGTTGTTTGAACACTAATTTACCGACTCAATGGGTCTCTATTTATAATTCTATAATGAAGGTGGTATTTTAGGCGAACACTTAATTAAACTGAAAAAGGAGCAGATAGAAAATATAAAATATTGGCTAATATATGTATTTTGATTTCATCGGTCCATAAGTTACGGAGATAGGATCAAAACTCCGAGAAAATCAATGATTTTCAAAAAAATATTGAATATATTTGGAACATCGCAAACAAATATGTATACTAGACTGACCGGATCTTTTATAGGGAGAAAAAATATCGGAATCTTGTTCGTCTTAACCCCACTTAATGATTCCTCTTTCCAGATATTAAGATAGCCGAAATTTGAGCTCAATTAAAAGACGTTAACACGTGCCGCTCAAAGTTTGAGAAAAATCCAATTTTTTGGCCAAAAAGCTAACATATGAGGCTATAACCCCAGAACGGTAAATAATAGAAACATGCTTAGTATCTCAAAACAAAGCTAATATGTATTGTTCTTCAAAATTTATTTTATTTACAAAATTTCAGTTATTTTAAGTCAAATAGAGATACAACAGCTTTTGTTTCCGAAAACTTGATCTGGTCGCGGTAGGAGCATACTTCGTATATTTCGATATTATGTGATAAATGTTGTTACTAGGTAAATATTTTTATATATTATTGTTAAAAAATCATAATGTAAATAGATTTAGTATTTCAAAAAGATATAAAACATAAAAATTGGTTGAAAAATGTAAAAGTTATAAAAAATTTCCCAAGGTTAATTTTATTTGTTGTTATTTTAAATATCGGACCATATACTATAAAAACCTGCAATTTTAATAAATATGACCCACAAATAAATAATATTTCGATACGTTACAATGAGAATTTCTAAATATTGCAAAATTTGACCTCAAAACTTTACGCCTTAGGATTTCCCGATTTATATATAACTGCAGGGACATATTTTATATTATATATGACATAATATTCCGTAAATATATTGTTTAAGATGTATAACAGTAAAGAATTAGGACATTTTTTCTCAAATATTACAAAAAAATAGTTTTTTGCGAAATTCGCAGAATTCAAATCGTAGGTACAGCTAAACTATAAGAGGTATTGACCTAATGTTTTCACTGTATTATACCCTAATCTATTGACCATAAATCCCTCGGTGATATTTCAAAAATTTTAAAATTTGTTTAACAAAGTTTTAAAAAAACTGCAAATGGAGTTTTGAAACTGCCGTGTAAAATTATGTTTTTTTAATCATAGCTGAGAACAGGTTCACGTTATCTTTTAAGGGCAAAAACTTTTATTCGAGTAAATATATATATTTTATGTAATAAAATAGTTTTATTACAATATTTAAATATTAACTTTTACATTTTTCGACCAATTTTTGTGTTTTATATATTTTTAAAATACTAAATCTATGTACATTATGATTCTTTAACAATAATAAATAAAAATATTTACATAATAACAACATTTATCACATAATATCAAAATATACCGCGACCAGGTCACATTTTCGGTGCAAAATCTGTTGTAATTCTGTTTGACTTAATGTAACAAGAATTATAAATATAATAAAAATTTTTAAGTACAATATTAGCTGAGTTTTGATGTACTAAGCGTGTTTCTATTATTTACCGTTCTGGAGTTATAGCTTCATATGTTAGCTTTTTGGGAAAACATTTGGATTTTTTCAAAATTTGAGCGACGAGCGGCAGGTGTTAACGTGTTAATCGAGCTCAAATTTCGGCTATATCAATATCTGGAAAGGGGAAATATTTTGTGGAGTTAAGACGAACAAGATTCCAACATCGACTTTTTGCGGTCACTCTAATTTTTACTAAGGGCATGTTTTTTAGGAAAAACCTATGTTTTCGAAATATATGCATAAAATGGTAAACAAAATTGTCGAACATATCACTTTGCCATTGAAAACATTCTTTGAAACTCTGAACATACAGTCGGCGAGAATTGTGATACACAGTGGAACTTTTAATTAATTGTATTACAAATTAGCATCTACTCATTTTAATGTTATAAAATCATTTATTTGGCACACAATTCTTTTCTCTTTTCCCGTACTGTATGAATATGTACATATTTCGTATTTTTTAACTTTTATAGAAGTTTTACTAAAATTTCATACACTTTAAGATGGCAAACAACTTTAAGAAACCAGTGGTTCATTTTTGTTGTTCTAACAAATACAGGGTGGCAAAAAATGGGAAAATGTACTAAGACACACGGATGCACAAAAAAACCCACCCTGCTTACTCGTAAACGAGTTTCTTTGCGTTTTTTACACTTGGCTCTGTATATTTATACTTTTCTTCATTTAGCTGCGTGTTGTTTTTTTAATGCCCAACCCAAGGACCCTTTTTAATAACTGAATGTGTGTGTGTCTATGTTGTTTTTCTCATTTCCTATCGAACATTTGCTGTTCGTTTGTGTGTATGTGAGTGTTTTGTTTTTCTTTCTTATAATGTTGATGTTTTTATTTTTATTTTCTTGTTGTTGTTTTGTCTGTTTGTATTATTTTCATTTTACTTCTTGAAATTCCATTCGAATAGTTTACTTAGGTTCATTTTCATCCATCCAAACAACCATTTGCCACTTCCTGCGGCCATTGTTGCCATTGTGTGCGCTCGTAAAAAAGATTTATTGCAGGGACGCGTTGTTCTTGGGGCACACGTATCGTATTCCAAGTAATCGTTGTTTTATTTTTTCCTCGTCTTCGGTATTTGTTTTTATTCCATGGGTATAATGTCTTTAACACAAACTTCTACACATACAGAGAAGTTTGCTCATTTATCTAGACATATTCAGTGTATGTGAGCTTTAAGAATACAAAAAGGCATTTTGGTATCTGGTAGAGCGAAGTCAACGGAAATGGGGTTGTATCTATAACATTGTGCTGCGTAGTCAATGTTTGTTTCTTGGATCTTTCTTGTTGTTGCCGTTGTATACATACATACATACATACATAAACGTCTTGCTACCAATGTATGAAATTGCCTTTTTGGGGATAATATTTTTATATAATTTTACCAGTAGCGTATTTGTTGTAGTAGGAAATAAATTGCGTACGTGAAAGTGTTCCCTTTTATAAAAGCATTTTAAAACATTTTAGTTCCTACTTATTATTATCCGTTTTAAAAAAATATCACACAAAAAAGAATCGCAAATAATAAAGATTTTAGACCTTTTAATCCTGTGAAGAAGTGAACTTGAAGGAATCGTCTCTGGAAGCATCATTAAATATAAATTCGGCTTACCAATGATATAATTTTAATTTTGATATGGTCTTTCAATAAGGAAAATAATACATGTAATATAAATGTTGTGAATTTCAAAAGTGTAGGCAAAACCTCAGAATAGTGTATCAATCTGATCATTTTGAAATAACCTTGTTGGTACATCCCACTAAAGTATATACGTCTCTGCTTCAAGCCATTTAAATTCTTGTTGTCTTTCATGCTGTTTCTTAAGAAAATAAATGTTCTAGAAATGTAACTGTGTGTGTGAGGAACTAAGAATTTGTGGCACATTTTTTACATCTGGGACTTTTTCTTGTAATAATTTTTCAGCTCCAACTACTTGCTTTCGACTATGAGTTTCTCGGTCTTTGGGTGTGTGTGTGTGAGTGTATGTAATCAAGTGAACTTTGTAGTTGTAGTCTTTTAAACAGACAATCAACCCATCTTGGAAGAGATATGTGGACTATAAAACAAGTCTTTTCCTACAGCTGTTACGGTAAGTGTTGTATGGGTTCGTGTATTTGTGCAACATTCATTTACTTCGTGCTAATGTTGATTATATTTTATTTTGTTTCATATTTTCTGTATTATTTTTTTGTAATCTTTAAAAAAATATTGCACACACTTACGAAATATTTTTCATTTTGTGAATGTGAGAGTATTTTGTCGCATTCTCTCTTTCCTGTTTCCTTCTGTTTGTCCCATTAAAATCAAAATAAACAAATTGTAATGAGATTTTCTTTTTTGTTGTTTTAGCTTTAAAAGCATTTAACATGATGAAAATTACAATTTGAAATTAATATATCGCCAGTTGCTACCGTATAAGATGAGATTTAATAGGAAATTAAAATTGCAAAAGTTCTGATTTTACATTTAAGGAAATATGTATACATTTTTTCGTTAAACTTCCAATTTAATGTCTCACCAAATACCAGAGATTTTTAAATAATTCAAAAAGTATTTTTATCAGCTTTCAACTTTCTTTAAAATGTTTTACCGATATTTCTTATTTTAAATACAAATTATTTCTTAATCTTTCGATGTACATACATAAATATGAATGTATGTGGAACTAAAACCAATTTGTAAATAAAGTAAAGTTAATAAATAAAGAAGGCCTCTTTTTGAATACAAATATTGTTGAATGTCCTTCATAATGAATTATAATCCTATCAGTGTCGTTTATGTTTTTTACGTCGTTTTCTCTAGCCAGGTGATTTCTTTAGCCAGCTGCTTATCTAAAGACAACAACAACAATAATCACCTAGACTCGTGAGAATAACTAATTATTAATGTTCATTATTAACATTATGTTTTGAAGGTCGCATTAAAAAACGCAAAGTTAATGACATAACAAAATATTAATTCATATTTTACGCATAATAAAATCAATGTCAACAATTTGTAATAAAAATCTAAAAACATAAATGCAAAAAAATGTAATTCCTAAAAAATCGAAATAACAGGTAAACATATTTTGCAGTTAAATATTAAACTGGAATTTAGAGAGAGACACAACTAATAAATGTATCAACTTGACCTTCTAGTGACATAAAAATAACGATTATGTGTTTTGTTAGTTTTCATGCAAAAATATCCTTAAGTTAGACTTGTTTTTTATGGAAAATTAAAATTTTGAAATGTAATTTCTCTTAAAACACATACAAAAAATGAAAAATGCGAAACATTTGATAAATAAAACATTCGATACCTGTTTCATGGTTACGTAAAATTCCATTATCGTTTTCTTTTTTTTTTGTGATTCTCCCTTTTCTTAGTGGTACAGAAGGAAATTTTATTTCTTTTTGTAAAATGCCTTTTCTAGACATTTACGAGTTGAAAACGCAGAAGTAGAAGCAAAAAAAGAAAAACAACATTAATGTGAATAAACGTTCCTTAATCTCGTTTATCGCCTCATATATCCTCATAACGGTTCGGCATGCACCAACACATTGAAAAACATATAACATCCATTATAATAAACAACTAAAACCCAGGCCAGTCTCCCACTCGCTCTGTCAGGCAGTCAGTAAGAGCACAAGCTTTTAAACACCTTCCCCACAAAAACACAAACAAAACAAGCGGCCCCAAAAGAAAAACGTAAATGTTGAATATGGGAGATTTACGAAAGGCAAATTCACACCTATCAAATATTTGACAAAATAACGGGACATTTAAGAACTGACATTTTGATTTTCACGTATAAATTTAAAAAACAAAGTCTTTATTATTTGTTTTTGCCAACATCACGTTTTCTTCAAATATTTGTCGGATGTGAACGTACCTTAACAAACTCGAAGTATGAAAAAATCTAAACAATATTGCCATATTTAATTTGTATTTGCTTACGATAACGGCATGGAAGAATCATAAAGGAAAATTATGTAACATTTCCATAGGTCTTATAATTAAGTCATGTTTCCTTGATGAAAGACCCTCATCTTGGTGTATTGCAATCCCGGGGTAAAGAAGTGCTACCAGTACCTCTAATCTCCCCGGACTATAAACTGGTGATGTCACTTCACTCCTCGGCTAGTCCTTGGTATGACTAGTCGACGTTCAGTTGGTTGAGGTTCCTTCGGGATCCACGTAGTGTCTGTTTAAACCCAAATTCGCGGGAAGAGTTGCGGTCCAAAGACTGATGTACAGTATATTATTTTGGGATAAGTTCGGTGCTTTTCCCGAATAACAACAGATACCCCACAGAAAAGTGACTGTGGGACTAATTGTGTGGAAATAAGTTGTAATAAGTGTTAATTGTATATGACACAGGATGAATGTAGGGGTATAAGGGCCTTGCCAACCCGTATACCTAAAGTATGTTGTTCTCTTATGAGTGTGTCGGATAAATGAGAAGTGTGCTGGTGATGGATGAAAGGTATCTTATACAAGTGATACCATAGAATTTTTCTTCCTTGTCCAGGGATGTTCAGAGTAAACTCTGTTCATACCAGAATTACCATAGTCTGTCATTGTGAGTAAGAAAAAAGTCTTGGATTATTTGATGGATTCGTACATCGGTCTATCGGTTACGTCTCTAGGTGCTGTTGGCGACTCAGAGGCCATCCCATCTGCGTGGTTGTAAACGGAAGTGATGTTTTTACATATCGGAAGTTAAGCAACGGGGCAACAATGGTTGCCCCGTTGCAAAGTGCACATATACTGGACCGGAACTTCCAGAGACGTAAATTGCCACCTGCGTGTAAGAAGCACAATGGGGCGGTGTTGAGTCGTCACAAAAGCTCACCCAGTGGTTGAGAAAGACCAACGTGAAATAAGGCCTTCAGGGCAGATGTTCACGTTAAACACTTCGACATTCGTGTACTTTGATATAAGTTTTTATATATAATTTTGGGGATTTTTAAGACAGTTTGGACAGATTTATGGGAAAACCCCTATGCTGATTACAAAAGTACATATTCTTTCTTACGATTACACAAAATATTATATTATTTACAACCATTTTCACCACCTTTAAATTTAAAAAATAACTAGACATTGTGAAAATGGGCATTAATATAATATTATTGAATAACATTTTTGCAGCAATCAAGCCTCAGTGAATACATTTATACAATTGTGCTAAAATGTCGAGCTCATAGAACCAATAATAGCAAAACGAACAAGATTTTATACAATATACATACAATTTAATGTTCTCTCTCCGAAGCTTTTCTTGAAAAATAAATCATTATCCTTAGCATTATGTTTCCATAAGAGCTAAGGATCAAAATTACGCCAATTTATTTTACAACCCCTGAAAATTCCAAGGGAATTCTGCAATTTTATATCTTTTTGTATAACGTATAAATTCGTTCTTTGGGTTGATCCTTAAAACTAGTAATCAATGACATCGTTGAGTAATAGGACGATATCTAAATATATTATTGAAGTGAATTGTCCCCCATTTTTAATAAAGAGATTTTGGTTTCGTTCAAAGTCTCTTGAACGTTCTAATTACCAAGACTGAGTGGCATCGGAAGTCACAACACTTGGGGCAATGTATATTGAAGTCTGGTTTTGTAAATATACCGTAGTTTCCGATTTTTATAAGTCTCGTACTGTGACTAATCACATTATTTTAGAACCTTTCAAGACAATATCCAATCGAAGTAAGATACTAAACAAACGTATCAATTGAAGTGCGACTTAAAGATTTACAGAAACATCTTCAGAGGATTACAGGAACAGAAAGGTTTTTACATCAATGTAGCAATTTTTAAATTTATGAAGATATTTTAAATAAAAAATTACTTCTAAAAAAATTATGGGCATTTTAATTTTAAATATTTTTACGCCATTTTTCTTAATTTTCTGGCAACATTTTTATCATTAGTTTTTCTTTGTATTTCTTAAGGTCCTTTTTTCATTCCTGGTTAACTGCGATTCGTCGCTCTTTCTTGGAAGTAGGAGTTAGTATATGTGTTCTGCATAACAAAAAAGCCAAAACAAAAATAAATACGAATCTTTCACATTTTTTTCGCTTATCCCAATGGGATTTTAAGGTCATTAATGTGAATTGCTTTTTTGGGAAATTATTTGTACCCCATACAATGCCAAGAATTTCAACAACCAGATATACTACATATACAGCAGCTTTCGCATTCAGTCGTATCTTTACAACAGAAATTTAATGTTTTATAAATTCACATAAGGAAACCATTAGCACCTGAATTATGAAAGCAATTTTCATGCATTCTCTAAAAAAATAAAAAAATGGTTAAATGTTCCATCCCATATTTGCGAATATGTATTGAAAAATAATTTTTTTTTTTGAATCAAAAAAATATAAATTCAAGATAAGAACATATATTTTTAGCAAATGTTCATTCAAATATGAGAGAGAAACTTACATGCATATGTATGTAAAACTGACGAAAATAATTTGAATCCTGAATACGTTCACAATTTAAAGTTATTTAAATGATATATGTAAAGTTTAAAGTTTTTGTTGATATTGCTTCACAATTATTGGAAAACTTATGGTACATGATCGTATCATAATCAAAATTAATATACATTTACCAAGTATTACACCGTCCGACACTTAAAATTAGACACGAACCAGACGATATAAGTCTGAAACTACAGATTAAATGAAGCAAAACTGCGTTCACAGTTTTTTATTTCGTAATCCTATTTCCTTGTAAAAAGACTTCAAAGTTCTTCTTCTGCCAAATTTGGTGTCAAATGACCTAGAAGAGTTGTAAAATATTTTGTGTTAATTTTATTTTATTCTGTCAAGATCAAAAGATGTCAAAAATGCCCTTCAAAATGTTTTCTGGAAAAATATTATTGAAAACCTAAATAGATATTGAAGGATAAAAATTTTAAAAGACATTTTTGACATCTTTTTATTCTGACAGTATAAAATAAAAATAATACAAAATTGATATCAAATTTGGCGTTGTTTGAGTAGTAGAAGTATGTATTTTAAAATAGTTTTTGAAAAATGTACTTCTCCAAAAGTTTTTCTCCATTAAATTTATATTTTCAGACTTATATCATCCGATTCATGACTAACGATTCTTTTCTCTTTTTGTCGGACGGTGTTATATTTCGATAAATTTTCAATAGAATTAAATAAAAAATTTGAAACATACAGCAAACATTTGGAATAACTTTATTAATGACCCTTGAACATAAAAAAGTTTGAGAAACTCTACCGCTAAGCGTTGATGTACTCATGTCATACTCAATTCAATTCGACACCAAAACAATATTTACTTGTAAAATTTTATAATGTTTTTCATGTAAATTCCAATGGGATTGCATTGGTTGTTTTATTCGAACATGTCACTAATAAAATTTTATTACAATTTTATATCAGACCATCTATAAAAATGTTACGGAACACGTACCATGCATCCCCCATAATGGAATTTTGTATGTGGAAATATATATCCGTTAAAAGTAATAATAATTTTAAAGCTTTAAATGAAAAAATATAAATTTTTAAATATTTTAATATAATCTAAATAATATTTAAAGAAGCGGACATTTTTCTCAGATATAATATATCATAAATAAGCATTTTATGTTTTGTGTTCAAGAAATTCAATATGTTTACTTTTTAGGGTTTTTTATGTTCAGTTTATTAAATATGGTTAATAAAAAATCACATATTTTTACAAAATAGTAAATATTTACGAGTCATTTTTTAGGCACCACATGATGTATCCCTTTTCAATTAAAAGGGTTCCGTAACATGCCTTCATTTTCAATATTTACTTAAATGAACTTTTTTATGGAAAATATAATGGATTGCAAACATATGTATGACACTTTTTATTTTTTAACTGTAGGAGGGAATTATTCACTTTCACATTGTTAAAGAAAACATTTTACTTAAAAAACATAAGATATGCTTAGTTCAAGTTCAAAGGCTCTTGATACCATAAGGTTAAAGGCTCAGTTAGTTAATCAGCTAATTCGATTTTGGCTCACGGAAACCTGTGTCTTTACTTTGACCCAACAGCATTGGATTGTTGTCAAAATGAATGCCAAGGCAGAATTAGTCGATCATTATGGAACGTTAAAACTAACAGATCCTTAACACGTTAAAAAAAAGAAGTGCTCCACTTGAATATAACATCGTCAAAGTATCGTGTTTATGCCAATCTTTTGTGAAATTGAAGCATATTGCATAGGTATTTAAAATTATATCGAATATTTTAAATAAAATTGAGTAATTTTCCGTAATGTAAAGTACCCTCATTGTTCACTGAAGGAACTCCAACTAGCTAGATTGCAGCAATAGTTTAATATTTTTATTTTGATTTAAAGAAATGATTTTACATTTATTCCTAACGGAATAAATAATTTCTTCCCTTAGTGTATAATGTAATACCGGTCCATAAACTTTTCGAAATAACAATTGCTTTTGGATAAAATGTATGATAATGCACAGTGTGAAATGTTTTCATATTTTTACCGTTTTTTCATGCGATTTACAATGAAAATTTTTCCCAATTACTTGTAATCGTTTGTGGTAAGAACTTGTCTCCAATGAGATCACCGTGTTAAAATATTAACTTAAAATGCTAATGAAAGTTTTTACTGGGAACATTTTTACCTTTTGTCAAATTTTGTTGATATTTTTAATATATTTTCACCCTTTTCAGTTCAGATAATGATTTTTGTACCCATTTAAACTGCCTTTTTTCCGGCTTTTTTGCAGCAGTATATGGCACTTTTTCAAAATGTTTTCATATTTTTATTATAATTAGACTCATTTGACAAAATGAATTTTAAACCCAGCAAAACTAGGTAATGGCTTTCTATTGTAAATAATTAGTCTAAGCCTTACTAATAATGTGTTATATAAATAGTTTCTAATTCATTAGCCATCCTGCCAGTGTAGATATGGAAGCTGTATACCGTTTTTTCATGCGATTTACAATGAAAATTTTTCCCAATTACTTGTAATCGTTTGTGGTAAGAACTTGCCTCCAATGACATCACCGTGTTAAAATATTAACTTAAAATGCTAATGAAAGTTTTTACTGGGAACATTTTTACCTTTTGTCAAATTTTTTTGATATTTTTAATATATTTTCACCCTTTTCAGTTCAGATAATGATTTTTGGACCCATTTAAACTGTCTTTTTTACGGCTTTTTTGCAGCAGTACATGGCCCTTTTTTCAAAATGTTTTCATATTTTTATTATAATTAGACGCATTTGACAAAATGAATTACAAACCCAGCAAAAACTAGGTAATGGCTTTCAATTGTAAATAATTAGTCTAAGCCTTACTAATAATAATTTATTCATATGAAAGGTTCGAAGAACCCCAAATGAATGTATGCACAATTTACTTCCAAATGTTCACTTTTATGTTAATTTTAAGATTCTACCTCTAATTGTTTCTAGATAAACGAATTTTTGTATTTAATTCATATGGGAGTCCGCCAATTTGTTACCCAAATGTTAAAATGAATAAAAGTTCTTCGTGCAAAATTTGAGGATTCTAGATCTAATAGTTTCCCAGATAAACGAATTTTTTATTTAATTCATATGGGTACCGCGGCCCCTACTGCTACATCACATAGATGTTAAAGTGCTTCGTGCAAAATTTAAAGATTCCATCTCCAATAGTTTCCCAAATAAACGATTTTTTGTATTTAATTCATATGGGAGTACCAGGCCCCCTATTGCTATTCCGTTAATTTTTTGTCCTAAGTATTCATGTTGATACTAAAGTGACTCCGAAAAATTAGAGGAATCTAGCTGTTATATTTTCTCAGATATACTAATTTAAGTTTTTCTTTATATGGGAGGGGCCACGCCCACTATAGCTAGTCGCCCATATTGTCCCCATATGTTCATGTGGATGTCAAAGTTGTCCATACAAAATTTGAGGACACTAGCTGTTGCAGTTTCTGAGATATGTGATTTCAAATACTTATTATGTATGTGGGCGTGACACTTTGCCCACATGAAATTTAAAAATAAGAAGTAGCCTATAGTTCGCCCAAAATGTTCACATAGTTGTTAAAGAGCTTCGTGAAAAATTTAAAGATTCCAGCCCCAATAGTTCCCAAATAAACGTTTTTTTATTTAATTTATATGGGAGGTGCCACGCCCCCTATTGCTAGTCCGCAAATTTTTTGTCCTAAATATTCATGTTGATACAAAAATGGCTCCGAAAAATTGGATGACTCTAGCTGTTATATACTAATTTAATATTTTCCTTATATGGGAGGGGCCACGCCCACTATAGCTAGTCCGCCCATTTTGCCCCCATATGTTCATGTGGATGTCAAAGTTGTCCATACAAATTTTAGAACTCTAGCTGTTGCAGTTTCTGAGATATGTGATTTTAAATACTTATAATGTATGTTTGCCCACATACATACATACATACATACATACATACATACATACATACATACATACATACATACATACATACATACATACATACATACATACATACATACATACATACATACATACATACATACATACATACATACATACATACATACATACATACATACATACATACATACATACATACATACATACATACATCATACATACATACATACATACATACATACATACATACATACATACATACATACATACATACATACATACATACATACATACATACATACATACATACATACATACATACATACATACATACATACATACATACATACATACATACATACATACATACATACATACATACATACATACATACATACATACATACATACATACATACATACATACATACATACATACATACATACATACATACATACATACATACATACATACATACATACATACATACATACATACATACATACATACATACATACATACATACATACATACATACATACATACATACATACATACATACTACATACATACATACATACATACATACATACATACATACATACATACATACATACATACATACATACATTAACTCAAAATCCTACGGGGTAGGTAGTGTAATCAAGAAAAGTCTTTAGCAATATCTCACTTCCAAGAGTCTCTTCTGGGAGTCTTTCTTCCCGACTGGTGATTAGAATTCGTATAATTTTGCAATATCGCAGTCGAGTTATTTGATCGTATGAAAAATTCGACTTCCGCAATAGAAAATGTTTGTAGGGCCCATAGTCATCGAAGTCACCCTCCGATACATGTCTTGTACGTTTATTTGTATACTTGTACAAAAAATATACAATAATTTACAATTAATTTGAACATCTACGAGTAACAATAATTTGTGTTGCTTTTGCGTGATTTTATCTTTTTTACATCTAAAAGAGAAATAAACTTAAGGAATAATATAAAACAGCACGTAAAAGTTGTCTAATAGAGAATAATTCATTTAAAAATAAATATTTATGATTTGATTATTCACACGCAATTTAATTTTAAATTATTGCCACTTAATGCTAATTTAATATTGTTATTAACAAATCTGCCACAATTTTTTTACATACAATTTTAATTGTTATTTAAAATGCCTTTCAAGTTGTCTTTTGTTAGAAAATACCCGTAACAAGTTTTTAATTACTTATATATATTCAAATTAAACAAATTTAAAAATAATTATTTCTTAATGGCGATTTTAATTAATTGTCTTATTTGTAAACTCATTTAATTTTGACAATTATTGCTTAAGGTACTTAAGCCATTCAATTTTAATTATACAAGCCAACAAATTTTTAACCCTGAGATCAAAATATACTTTTCTAAAGGATTGAGCAGCGCCGGACTTAATAATTTATAAATAAATTATGAATAAAACATCAGGTTTTCAGATATCATGTTAAGATTTAAAAAATCCGTTTTTCGCCATATCTGAGACGCTATATCAGCGCGAAGACAGCTTTATTTATAAAATTTGATATGTCATTTGAAGGTAGAATCTCTCGTTTTTTTTTTTTAAATTTTTGTTGTCCTGTGTTATTTTATGTTTACAAAATGATTGTTTGTATTTTTTACATAAAAAAGTAGGTTCACATTAATAAAGAATTTGATGTTAAAAACATTACCGCTAATTCATAATTTTTTTGATAATTTTATATAAGTAAATACATATTATTAAACTGTGCACAATGTGCCTAAAATTTTCAATATAAAAATTATTTTTTAAACAATAAAATAAAAATCAATAAACTTCATCATAATAATCGTCATAAAATCCACCGAATACCAATGAATAATGAATGAATATGGGAACAACTGATTTATTTATATGTTTGTGTTAAAAATGTCTTATTTAAATGTAAATATCAAAAATAAAAGTGTTTTTGAAACAAGTTAGAGTGCTATATTCGGCTATGCCGAATCTTAAATACCCTCCACCAGCAAACTACTTTTTATTGAAACCCATCTAACTATCTAATTTTTAGATAACTTGCCAAAATTTTTGCCGAACTAACTTTGATTAGGTCCAAAAAAATGTATATTAATACGACAGTTCGAAAATATTTTAATAGAATGATGTAGCTATACACAGAATATGGGAGATGTGACAATTATGGACTGATCAGGAAACAATTTAGTATATAGATTTTTATGCAGAAAAAGATCAAGTCTAATTCTACTTCAATAGCTTTATTAATCAATGAAATATGTGAGTTTAGGTGACTTTAGGAAGTGGACTTTATATAGGAGCTATGAGCAATTAAGGGCCTATCCGGAAAAATTTCGCAGAGTGATTCATATGTGCACAAATCATATTTTATCAAGATATCTTTATTTGATAATTAAATATGTGCGTTTAAGGGATTTTTTGAAGTGGACCTATTACCAAATATGGACCGATCCAGAAAAAATTTGGTACAATGTTTTATATGCCTATCCGCAAAAAATTTCGTACAGTGATTTATGTAAAGACAAAACATATTTGTGTCGAATTTTCTCAAATTAACTTTATTTGACAATGAAATATGTGTGTTTAAGTGACTCTCGGAAGTGGACCTTATATGGAAGCTATGACCAATAATGGACCGATCCGAGAAAAAAGTGGTAGAATGATTCATATGTACACAAAACCTATTCAAGTCGAATTTTACCCCTATAGCTTTAGAATTCAATGAAATATATGCGTATAAGTGATTTTCGGAAGTGGACCTTATAAGGGAACTATGACCAATTATGGGCCTATTCTGGAAACATTTCGCAGAGTGATTCATATTTGGACAAAACATGTTTGTGTCGAATTTTATCAAGATAGCTTTAGTTGATAATGAAATATGTGCTTTTAAGTGATTTTCGTAAGTGGACCTTATATGGGAGTTATGACCAATAATAGACCGACCCGTAAAAAATTTATAAAATGATTTGTACGTACACAAAACATATTCAAGTCGAATATTATCCCAATAGCTTTAGAATTCAATGAAATATATGCGTTTAAGTGATTTTCGGAAGTGGACCTTATATGGGAGCTATGACCAATTATGGGCCTATCCGGAAAAAAAATCGTAGAATGATTAATGTTTAGGTAAAACATATTTGTGTCGAATTCTATCAATATAGCTTTACTTGGCATTGAAATATGTGCTTTTAAGTGATTTTCGGAAGTGTGCCTTATATGGGATCTATGACCCATCCGCCCGATCCGTAAAAAATTTTGTAGAATGATTTGTATGTATACAAAACAAATTTGTGTCGAATTTTATCCCGATAGCTTCATAATTCAATGAAATATATGCGTTTAAGTGATTTTCGGAAGTGGACCTTATATGGGAGCCATGACCAATTATGGATCTATCCGGAAAAAATTTCGTAGAGTGATTTATATTTCGACTAAACATATTTGTGTCGAATTTCATCAAAATAGCTGTAGTTGACAATGAAATATGAGCTTTTAAATGATTTTCGGAAGTGGGCCTTATATGGGAGCTATGACCAATAATGGACCGATCCGTAAAAAATTTGGTAGAATGATTTGTATGTACACAAAACATATCCAACTCGAATTTTATCACAATAGCTTTATTCATCAATGAAATATGTCCGTTTAGGTGATTTTCGGAAGTGGACCTTATATGGGAGCTATGACCAATTGTGGACCGACTGAGATCTACGTTGACAGTATAATTTCTGTTCATCTTATATTTACATGTACAAAATTTCGTGTTGATGTCAATATATTTGAGGGAGTTATTAACAATAAACTAATTTCCGGGAATATATAACTTTGTATGGGGGCTATGGGAAATATTGGATCGATTGTAAAGATTTTTAATATAATTGATCACTACCCTGAAAAAATAATGTATGAGAAAATTCATCGAAATATCTTTGGTAGTTTCTGAGAAAACTTCAAAAGAATTATGAAAAAAACTTAATTTTTTTCGAGGTAGTCTGAAACTTTTACTCATAACTTTTTACGATGTGAACCGATTTTGCTCATTTTCAATACCAAACTGCTTAGGATAATAATAAATATTTTGGGTGAATTTGGTTTATTTTCTTTGCTAAATCGACTCAGAATTTGATAAGGACCCAGAATATATATACTTTGTTGGGTCTTAGATGAATCGAATATCTTTACATCTTACACACGGAACGACAAACTTATATATACCCTCTATCACCACTGATGGTGTTGGAGGGTATAAAAATGAATCAATAAATAAATAAATACATAATATGTATGTACATATGTACAATAGGTTTGCCCATTAGGGTGGGTCGAAAATAGGCTTTTCTCTCGGATCGACTTCTAATAGTGAAATTATGTTATGTTAATATTATACAATTATTTTGAAGGTAAATGCGTTTATATGGGAAAAATGGCACTTTTTGGAGTTTTTTTTTTTTACAAAATGAGGCTTTAAGTATTAATTATTGCACCATTTTATAGAAAAATCGTAATTTCTACAAAATTGTCTTTCCAAAAAGATAGAAACACTTAAAATTAGTTAAAAGAGTTTTAAGTTATTAAAATTTTCCCCGAGAATTTTGTGATGCTGAAGACACATAAAAGAAAAATTTAAGAAAATGTTTTTTAATTTTGAAAAATTTTACAAAAAAATATTATGTTTATCTTTATAAGATTTATAAATGTTCTAGTACGAATTTTTGTTCAAATTGGATAACGCTTACTTGGTTTAGTCTGTGGTCAAAAATGGGCCATTATTTTAACAGCATCTCCAAAACTCCATTTTCAAACTTTAAAAAATTTTGTTAAATGGATTTTTAAAAATTAAAGTTTTCTATACTGGATATTATAAAGGATATATATAAAGATTAAACACAAAAAGAATGAGCTCAATACCTCTCACAGTTTTACCGTACCTGCGATGTGAAGTTGAAGGATTCCGGGAAAAAGGCAATTTTTGCCAATAATTAAGTAAATATATAGGTAATAATGTACCTATTGTTGCTTAATTTTGATCAAGTAAATTTTTTAAAGTTTGAAAAAGGAGTTTTGAAGGTGCTGTTAAAGTAAAGGTCCTTTTTTGACCACAGACTAAACCGCGTAAATACAACATAATTTCACTATTAGAAGTTGATTCGAGAGAAAAGCCTATTTTCGACCCACCCTAATGTATATGTATACTAGATCATTCACTCAGGTCCCTACACGTTAAATTTTTAAAAGTACCAAAAGTGGTATAACACTAATTAAAAAGTATAATTTCCATCCTTATCGACCAGGAATAGCCTTTTCCGTGAATTAAGTTTGAAAAAAAACACCGTTTTTAATTCAATATACATATGACAGATAAAACTGAAACGATACAAACCAGCATTCATTTCCTACCCCCAAATATATATAAATATACAAAAATCCCTACTTAGTAGATCTACCAAAAAGACATAACATAACATAAAAATTTAATGAATCTAGGTTTAGTCATTAGGGCTGTGCGATGATGAATCAGTCAATAAGTAACGCGACTCTTTTAACTAACGGCCATACCTAAATAGAAGGGTTGCGTTACTAGAAATTTGTTTTAATACCCTTCACCACTATAGTGGGGAGGGTATTATGCGTTTGTGCTAATATTTGTAACACCCAAAAATATTGGTTCTACACACTTAAAGTATACAAATCGGCTCAGACTCACTTTCTGAGTCGATTAAGCTATGTCCGTCTGACCATCCGCCCGTCTACATGTCTGAGATAATTTGATGAAATTTCGCATATGCTCTTTTTCCGACCCAGGGACGAAGCCTATTGAAAATGGTTAAAATCGGTCCATACAACCTCCATACATACAGCCCCATATAACCGTATCCCCCTAATGGGGCTTTTGAGCACATTATTATGTTAAATGTTTTAGTATCTCTACAAAAATCGGCATATCGTGGATTTATATACATACGTCTAAATTATACTCCCGATTTTCATAATGATCGGTCCATATTTGACCCTAGTCCCCATACAAAGTCTCCTTCGGATAATCACTTGAAGGTCAAAATTCAATTATAAACAAGAGTATCACGTAAAATTCTGCATAAATAACTTTAATGTAAACGTAAATCCCTCTACCAAAATGTATACATATCATATACTACACTATACATACTATACATATAATATACTACACATAAAATACAAGAGTCCTACCTATCAGAACGCTTGTTTGGGATAAAGTGTGACGATTATGTAAAAAGTGACTGCGATCAAAGCTGGTGTTCTCCAGGGACATGTTTTAAGATCAACACTTTACCTAACATACATCTCTGATTTGCTTATATCCGATAATTTATCCATTAGTTCTCATGTAAACTCATATATTTTGTGGAGACGTGGTTACACGTTATTTACACAAGTAAATGAACTTAAAAGTAAACATATAACGTTTTCACTTAGAAGAGGAAATTTCCTACTAGTGACACTAACAACGTGAACACTTGGACATGCGTCTTACTTGGCGCTGGCTAACACCCAGCATTCCCAACTAAGCCTTAATTGAAAAGTCATACTGTATAAGACGGTTTAGAAACAATTCAAAATTCTTAGAACCATGAAAGGGGAGCTCCATGGTATGTACATAAGAAATGAGAAAATATTATGGGTAACATCATATGATAAAACAAGCTCTTTTTTGTGAGTTCGTCTAATGTACTTAAAGAGATATGTATGTACATAATTACTTTCCGAAAACTAATCGAATTATAATTATAGATCTAAAAATTAATCCCACGTTACACATACATTATATATACGAAAATACAGATTAAATTGCATATAAATCCAAAATGATACTTTGCCTACACACGTACACTGACTGGCATATTGAATTATAATTTGTAATGGTTTGATTAAGTGTCAAGCATGTTGTTTAATGTTTAATATAAAAAATCCTCATCTCTTACCGACAACTATAAAAGCAATTCCATCTAATACTTAATGATATTTTTATATCTAACTAACGCACCGGTTCAAATAAACAAACGCACCCCAAACTTCAGAAAATCAACATCCACCATCAACATGGCCACTGAATTAACCATCAAAATGAATATACATCGCATTGAATGGAGTAATCAGTTGATATAGAAGAAGCAGAATATCATATTTATCGGGGATGAGGTAAATTGCCAAAACTATGTGCAAGATGTGCCATTATTGCAATAAAAATGCTTGTAATGATGACTTTAAGTGTCATTCTCTTAAGTGGATTACCTATAAAAAATTTATACAACAATAATATGTAGCAATAACAACAACAAGAGCAGCATCAACAAATACCAACTGCTACAAAGTAGTAAGAAGAAAGATGTTGCCAAAATAATAAACAACAACATGTACTATTCGTATATTGAGCATAACAAAGAATATGATACTTTTAGTAACGAATCCCATCCCCCACAAGAAAACAGCAGCATTGACTTCATCAAGAATATATTAAAGTATCAAGGGCAACATCAATGCCAAGGTAAATTTAATAGAAGTATGTACACAGGAAGAAGTGTACATTTTGATACATATGTACCGTAATAATTTTACAGTTTAGAATAAAAGTTTTCAAATACCAAGAATTAACACTATAAACATACCTACCTACTACATACATATATACTTCAGCTTTGGAATTTTGAATTCCCTGCTCAAGCCGCCTTCAGGCTTTTATTCTTGCATCTTAAAAAATATGTGAAACATAAAATCTGTGTATTTCGAAAAAGGGCATTGTCAAAGAATATGAACTCTGCACACGAGGTCAGTCTGAAGACTATAAAAAGTTTTGAGTTTCAACCATTAACCTTTCAAGGCTCTTAAAAAATGTATTCTCAGACGACACTTTGTTAAGCTATCTATTTCTGGGAAGTAAAATTGTCAATAAATGTGGAATTACGGACATCTTAACAAAAATATAAAAATATACTATATACTATAAAAATCAAATCGATATCGAACATGATCGTTCAATTGGTGACAGAAGAAATAGAACTCAGAACATCATTACCACTTGAATAAAAAACAAAAATGTTAAACGACAGAACTAGTTAACAGCAAAATACCCGACACATCTTTAAGAATTCGTATGATTGGACGCATCTCGTATTGGCCGGCCACGTAAGTTACATACTGCAGAAATTATTATGAAGAAGAATCAGTACAAGACTTTCTATATTGTCAATACAAACGCATTATACCGTTCACTATGGCGGTGCTGGATATAAAATTTGGTGACTAGATTAATATACATATTTCCTATGCATAATATTATAAATTTAATTTCAAGGTAGTAACAGTATAGAATATTATATAGATCATAGATATAGTAGAATTTTATCCATACCTTTCCCTAGGTTCAATTATGGACCGATTCTAATGAAAATTGGTGTATAGATATTCGATCTTATAAACTTTATATATATATATCAATTTCATCGCTTTACTGATAATTTTAATTATATAGGGACTAGATAAAATTTTGATCTGATGTTCTCCAAACTTACGATCACTTTGCATAAAATAATGAGTTCCAAATTTCGACACGATGAATTATTTAAAATTATAAGTTTTGTATTGTATTGGGTCCTATTGAGCTTAAATAGGCGGACATAACTAGATCGTTATAAAATCTAATTAGTATAAAGAATAGGTCCACATTTCAATATCAAACAGAATTATAAAATAAATATACTACTTTCCATTTTTAAGGGTGTGTATAAAAGAATTCTCATTTAACGACAATTATTACCACACTTTCTTGGAACGAATTATAATACTTTTGTGACATACTGTTTTACAGATAATGATAAGAAACTGACTGACTTTTTATATATGTTTGAGTATTTCTTCGAGAACTAAGTATTTGTGATAATGTTTCCTATACAGGTTAAATGTTTAGTTGAATGTTGTAGACTATGTAGTGGCGATATTAACATAGTTCTATGTTTGGGTGCGGAATCCTATATTAAAGTTTATTTTTTAATCCTTGGCAAATTTGTATTTAAACAAACAAAAAATCTTGATTTTTGCTACAAATTAATGATATATGTACATATATAATTAGAATTATTTGGAAAAATAAATCCAGATTAATGATTTATAAGCGCACTGTCAAGAAATGAAAATATTTTTGCTTATTTAAATAAAAATTCTCACAAATTTCGCTTGAAATATTTTGGGAATAATAACTTGCTTTTTTTAAATCCGATAATACGTATCCATCAGCCGAGTTTATAAAGTATTAAACCTATAAAACAATGATTGGAATCACTATCTCCATATACACACGCACTCACAAAAACACCCTTGCCACAACCACCGCCACAATCTATAAGCAACATGAACAACAACAATAAATATTGTGAGTAAGCCCAGGAGAAATGGAAGCGAAAACAAAACATTGGACCATTTTGCAGCCATTATGAATATCACCCTAAATGACTATGAATGGCATTGTGTAGGATATAATTTCACTGTAAGTCTTGACTTTAATGGCAGTTAAGTTAGGAAGGGATGGTTGGTCGATTCGTCGAGTTGAGACCATGTGAATGTACGTACGAGAGTGTACGTTTAAAAATACATACTTGTAATACAATGCCTAGAAGGGAGCACTTGCTGGGTACTCGTGGCTTAATACAAACATTCGTTTGTACAATAAATCTTTTTTACTGTGTTTATTTTAATTTTTTTACATGACCATAAATTTCATTGTCACAGGGGGATGTTGGAAAGAAACTCAAATATGTACGCAAAAGAAATTGTGGTGCTGAAAAAACTTCAGTTAAACTTTGCGTAGGTAAATGGGTTTTAGCAAGTGTTAAATAAATTTATTATCAAGAAATTGTTCTCCACTTTTTGCTGCTATTCCATGTTTTTGTACTTGGGGTAGGAAAAACAAATGAAAATTTATGAAAAAGTTGAAATTTTTAATTAAAAGAATAAAATTAATGGAAAAACTTGTTGGCATTCTCTATAAAACTTGTCCTGGGGAATAAATTATTTATTCATTAAGGTAAATTATAATTTATATCTTTGAATATATGTAAGTATTTAAGATTTTTTTTGAATTGATTTGTAAGTACCCTGTCGGAAATAAAGCGATAATTGTCTTAATGCAACTAGTACTAACACTAGAACAACAGACACTAATACAAATTGGGTAAGAGTTTATATGGAAAATTACTAGTACTAGGAGTGGTTGAATGGCGCCACTTGTAGACTGTTTTTTGTTTGACATGTGTTGGAAAAAATATGTAAATATTATAAATTATTAAAATATAATTTTGAAACATTTTGCATAAAAAACGATATTTTCAAACATATCCCTTCAAATGAGAGGATAAATAGTACATGCAAATTTAGGACCGGTTGCAAGCAAATTCCTATGTAATTACGTCCATTCAATTTAAAAACTGCAATAGGTTTAATATTTGGTTTATCGTACGGCAAATGTTTTTATAACGAAATGGAGATATGTACCTGAATGGAATTTTTGGACACAATAAAATCAATGATATCAACGTTGGTGATACGGATAGAACCAGAATTTCTTCCAACTTTCATATTGAATTGTTAGGTAAATGTATTTACAACATTTTCTTGTATTTCTTTTTGGTATCTTTAGAAATAAAACCATATAAAAAACTAGTTGTGTAGTAATTTTCACTTGGAATTTTGGATACTTTTTATGAATATTAATTAGAATTAGTATCAAACTGGTTCTAAAAAACCCAATTGGGTCCAAGTGTGCTAGTATAAGTCTCGAACTAATGATACTACTAATTTTTCAAACACACTCAATGTTAATTTGAGCATTATGATGGTATAGGAAAGTTTACAGTTGGGAACTAGTACTGGTGATTTTGGTAATAGTAAAATACTAGTTTGGTACTAGTTCCATTTCCTGCAGGGTAATGTTCTATTTATGGGAAATTTAGATTATAAATATATATATAAATATATAAATGTATATAAAAATATTAAATAACTTCTAACTACAAAGTAGAGCCTACCTCTGTCCATTTAAAACCTAAGGGAATACAATTTTTAAAAACATAATATTTTCAATTGAGAAGGATCAAAATATATATGTACATTAGGGTGGCCCAATATGGAAGTTGCTGATGTTCCCACCGAAAATTAAAATTTAGTTCATTTTAAGATACCATTTCTCAAAATTTTTGTCTTGACGCCAATATTTGGCGAGCGGGATCAAAGGATAAAAAGTCCTTTTTTAAGGTTTTTATGATTTTTTTCACATTTCGTCACGCATTTAGTATCATATGAAAGGTCTTTAGACGATTTCTCATTAATTATTCTATGAAGATTCTCTATCCCATATTTTTATTCTTTCCCAGCCGCGATTAAAGATAAAATTATCACCAATTAAAAATATTAACATTTTAATCATATTCATATTATTTTCCAAAATTACTTAATGGAATGTCCACTAAAATATAAAGTTCCTTAAACATTTTTTAAATTAGTTATTAATCCAAAATGTCACACTTTTTTGTTATACATAAATTAAATGAACTGTATTCTAAATAAATATAACTTAACTTTGTGAAATTTTTTATCTCCATTGATTTTATCGAAGAGAGAAAAACTGAAATTGCAGTCTGAAATCTGACAATCGTGTAAATTTTTAAGATTCATTTCTACATTGAAAAAATGGTCAACATATGACAATTTATTGAATCGGATTGAATACGGTTACATAGACTGATTATATCGAATCATATATACATACATATTTATATGCCGCGATATTTGTTGGTATATATAGAACGCTCACATTTACTTATCGAAGGAATTTTATTTTATTTAAATAAAATATCAATGGATAAACAAATATGTATGTACATAAGATACATACATATGTAAGTGTTACTCGGATCTTACACCAACGCATCTTATACAAAATCTGTTACTGAATGTTGCCCTTATTCATGGAAATTGTAGTCGTTAAGTCGTCAACTATTGAAAAATACACATATTTGTTTATTATTTGTTTATTTTTTTAACTTATGCAAAGAGGAAATAGGAAATACTGCGATATCAAACGGAAGAAATTGCCATAAAAATTCAACTGATGCTAACTGACATTACGATTGAAAAAAGAAGTCCTATTGTTACTGGTAGACATCTATGAATGTATTAATGTCGATATAAATATGTATGTATGTATCTATGTATTATTTGAGTTGAATGTATGACCAATTCTTCTTACGCCAGACTACATTAAAGAATGGTAATTTTTTTATTCATTTGAATGTGTTGATGATATTTTTCATTGTTGCTAAACATAGCAAGGGGCTACATTGGCATAGAGATACACCAGAAAAACAAAACAAACAACAACAGATACCATACCACCACACCACAGAATCTCAAGAAGGAGTCACGAATGGTTGGATGCATGGGGTATATGAACGGACGTAAGTATACATACGTACATACACTGTTGATGAACGGAAAGACAACACGCCAGTCAGACAAACAAACGAAAAAGTACGAGCGATGAGTGCTTCTGTAAATTGACAATTAATGTCAATTCAAATGGCTGTTAGTTTAATTGTATTTTTGGTTTCTTTTTCCAAATTTATGAGATGAAGTAAAATTGTTTGTTTTTGTATTCAACGATAATGGGGCTAGTGTTGTTTCAAATATATTTGTGTACTTTTTTGTTGTTTGTATAATAGAAAGGCAAATCAATACATTTTATATTAATGTGGGGGTAAGTTCAGTAATAATTTTGAACATGATCTTCTGCGATTTAGATGAAATTCTTGCATAAAAATTCTTCAGAATTTTTAAATTCGTATATTTTTCAATTAAAATAGATTTTATTAATTTTGGTCTCGAAATAATGGTTAATTGTTGCAGTTTGACAAGGAAAAAGTATGTTTAAATTATAATTTTTATTTAACCTTTATTCAACTTTTCAATTGTTTAAAAGTTTTCACAAGTATTCCCTAAAATAACAAAACTATTATATTATTACTATTTTTTTTAAGTTGCCAAAAATCCGAATGAGCAGAAAATTAAAATAGTCCTTATTCAAAAAGTAAAAAAGGGTAATGATTTATACTTAGCAACTTGCTTTTCAATAACTTCTACATACCGTCTGCATTACTTGGAAGGAGTCTAGTAATGACTTACAAATAATATATTATATAAGTACTTACTTTTTAGCCTTGACATTTTCTTTTCGAACTTTGTTTTTAAATCAAACGACAAAAATTGTTTTTAAACTAATAGTAGACGCAGTGGACGTATCCTCGTGGACAACTTTCTATTTCGGAAAAACAAAACTATGTACTTAACTCCCTATTTGCTGGCGATCGTAGTAAGTACCTACCTAAATTCCTATTTGTAAGCGACCGTGGTAAGTACTTGACTTAAAATGCTATTGCGGAAGTAAATTTTAGCAATTTAACCCCTAACTTTTTAATGTAAGTTTTTGCTGAGTAGATTTTACTCAGATGGGTCTTATTTTGTTGATTTGTGTCTAAAACTTACTTGTGTAAAACGCCCGAATAATGGGAACCCGTGCCGGAAATCGATTGAAAAATCTTAATTATGACTTTTTTGATTTCTTCAAAACTAATGGCATTCAAATTATATACATATCTTCTAGAGAAATTCGATGTGTGCTACACTAATAATACGGTACCCTAATGCATTCATGTTGAAAATACAGAAAATATAGTACATACAAACACACATACCCCTTACTCACACATTGTGTGTGCTTTCCCTGCCAGCAATTCAACTAACTTTTAATGCACAGTTAGCCGATTATTTGGTAGTTGTGATCCATACTAAAGCTTGATGTTCGTACAGCGCATTCAACGTTTTAAAGAATCGTACGATTTTGACTTCATTTTCAATGTTTATTAATCTGCTCTCCTTTTACTAGTTATAAATGGTATATCGATAATTTCCAATTTTACATACATATTATTATAATATTTTTATAGCGCTAATTAGAAGAATTTTATATGTATTTAGAGACCGATTTTATAATATTTTATATATTTTTTTAGTTATATTCATGCTATCCCAAAAATTTTAGTTTCTAAGATATACACATTTTTTACATTGCATGAGAGGTGCAACGATCGTTATTGATAGTTCACCTCAAATATTACTTATGTTACACTTATTCTAAATGTTCATAAATACTAGGGTGATCGATTATTCGACATTTTCCAAAAACCGGTTTTCGAATAGTTCAAATACTTGACATTTCAAAAAACCGATTGATATTTTTCAAATACAGAAAAAACCGGTTAACCGGTTTTTATTATAAATAACAAAATCCATTTTATTTCGAAAAATTAACGTTTAAATTTGATGGCCCGAAGTGATTTTTTAACGGTTTAAAAGATTATAAATTTAGATATAGTCGTCTGATTTGCATTATTTCTTTAATGTAAGAAAATTGGAAAAAAGTGGGACACTTCTGTTAAATATAAGCAACTATGTAATCCTAGTTTATTCTTAAATCCCTGTTTAGACAATTTTCATAGGCATTCCAACACATCAATAAGAGTTTAGCCGCCAAATAATTATTGTAATTGGAATATAATCTTATGATTGATAAAATTTTATCAAATAGTTATTCCAATAAATTTTAAAAATAAAATTTGTTAATTAATTAGGAAAATCAAAAAAGTTTAACGAAAGGTGCGTTTGAAATATATACTCTAGTTCCTGAACTCCAATATTTTTAAAGTTTAGACGAGCAGTACTATTTACTTCAAAATTTAATTTAAGTAATCCTTGAATACAAAGCAAATAAAAGTATTCGAAAGCGGTTTTTAAAAAGTAAAAAAATCGGGTTATTCGTTATTTGAAAAATCGACATTTAGAAAAATCAGACACTGGTAAAGCAGAAAAAAACGGTTTTTAAACCGGTTGAAAAACCGAGTCGACCACCCTAATAAATACTAAAGTTATTTGTACAAAATTTGAGGACTCCTTCTACTATAGTTTTCTAAATAAACGAATTTTAGTACTTAATTTATTTATATGGGAAATCAACGTCTAATATTCCAAATTATTTGCGAATTGTCTTTGAGAGGCAATTTCACTGGCGTATCATTTTTTTGCTAGTTAAACAATGCTGAAAGCAGAATGTACATATGTTTCTGAAGAAATACAGGCCATAGGTCATATATGACATTTTATATTAAATCCTTTAAATCGGAAAGGAAAATATATAGTTAAAAAATATTTTAAGTTACTGACTATAAATATATACATATTTGCATGGAAATCCCTATTTTTAAAGAAAGCATGTCAGCAAATACTTTTTTTGTGTAACTATTTCAGTTAAACTGAAATATTTGTTTCGGTCTTCAAAATGGACCGATGTTAACCATTTCCAATAGGCTTCGTTTCCTGTACCATAGAAGATCATGTGCTGATCTACAATGTTTACAAGCTCTATTCAGGGGTTCAGTTGTATGGGGGCTAGGTGAAATAATGGACCGATCTTAACCATTTTCAGTAGCGTTCGTCCCAATAGTTTGATTACAAGGTTTAAATGGACGGACGGACTAACATAGGGTATAGTACCAATATTATTGAGCGTTACAAATATCAGCACAAACCCAATATATCCTCCCCACTAAAGTGGTGTAAATATTAATTTATATCTTGCTCTAAGCTAAAATGTCGCAAAATATCTATTGCATTTAAAATTTCTTTAATCTTCTTCAACAAAAACTTCTTCATTTGGATCGTTACTAGTTAATTTACGATACATTTTTTGGTCGTAGTAGTGGTATGCGATTTGGAAAACTAATTTTTTTAGAAACAAATTTCGTGTGTGACAATATCGTGAAGATTTTTCATATAACATGACGGGTAGATGGCATATATACATATGTATGTACATGTGAAAAGTGTTTATATCAATCAATCTTTTTATATGAAATTGTTCGACAGATACATTTAAATCTAATAAAATTTACAATATAACTAATGTGACTATAACAGTGATGATTATAAACGAAAACGATATTTACATAATATGTAAGTAAATGGAATTTAAAAAACAATCATGTATGTGAAATTTAACACTAGATAATTACATGAAAAAATGGTTCATTTATCACATTTTTGTGATAAATGAACATTGAAAGCGCCTTTTTTATCATTTGGAGCAACTCTCCAGGACAAACATTTTGATATCTTAGAATGAACCAAATTTTAATTTTCAGCAACACCTACTTTTGTGCCACACTAATGTACATTAGCATTTTAACACGGTTGGGGGCAAGTACTTCCACGCTCGCTTACAAATAGGCAGTTAAAGAAGAACATTCGTCTAACAAACCGAAGTCCCTGATTTATTTTATTGCTGGCTCTTTTTATTATTAAAAAACAAAACAACTTACTCAACAACTTAACAACTCTTTGCGCGTCAAATAGTGTTTTTCACATACAAATTTAATTTTGTTTTCTTAAAACACAATTCTTAACTCACATAAAATATGCAAACAAAATGACAAAGCCGAAAATAAAGTACTTCTATATCAGATTTAAAGAAAGTCATTACTAGAGTATCTCTAAGTAATACAGACGGTAAGTAGTTGTCATTGAAAGGTATGTACAAGTAAAGTCATTAACAGATTATTGCTGGGTATGTACATATATATAAAAAATTTCAAATTTTCTCAGACAATTTTGAGTCAATTTTGCTTGTCGTTAGTTCGTAAAAGTGGGGCATTTGTGTAGTCGAATATCAAATTGCTGGCAGGGTTTCTTTGAATGTGTGTATATATGAACAAATTTGTCGTTAACATTTTATGTTTCCCCAACACAATGTTTTCATTAATTCGACTATTGTCCGCTTGATGGCGCTATCAACATGTAGTATTTTTGTTGGTGTTTTAAGCGTGCAGGTCAATCTAGTGGAATTAATGGAATTGAAATTCATGGTGCATGAACTGCAAGCCGAACTTTTTGTTGTTTGTTGCTTTATTTGTAGCGATTGGTATTTTTTTGTTATTTAAAATTTATAATGTCTGTGTGACATGGGCACCAATTGGTTTTCCATGCACCATTAAACACATCGAAATACAAGTAGTGCTTTTTGCAACATAATAATGGAAAAATGTACAAAAAATAATAGAGAGAAAACTCAATTGATAAACTTTATGTTTCGTTATGAACTTTAAGTTCTCCGCCACAGTTCCTCCTATAAACGTTTGCAACTTGTTAAATTCGTTGTAATGTAGCAAGAAGTGACTTCGAGTAAATTATTGCAATGAATTGTAATTAGTTCTTTTTTCGCACTTTTATTTTAAGTTCTTGTAAATATTAAATCAGTTGTACACGCTACATTCGAATATGTTAAACATTAACATACTCACACTTTTTGCTGGAATCACTTTAATACTTATGTTTAATTATTAATTTTTTTGTTGAATGCATCTGTCCAATAAAAAAGTTAGTGTTTCGAATCCTAGTTGATATCAGTAGTTTTTTCCAAAAATATCGATTTATACTTTTATGTAAAAACTATTACAATAAGTTCTATAAAATAACTTGTTAGTGATGCACTGAGTAAGCGGACATACTTAGCCGGGTTTAAGTCCGGGAAGGTCGGGTAAGCTCGTTTCTAACCAGTTTTTTGGAACAGAACGCGATAATATAATTATAGTTGTTTCACCAAATTGACAGAAAAGATTTGATCAGGACATTATTGGCTATAAGGTAGTGTTGTGGTATTTTGCCGGCCAAAAAAACTTAGAACCCTTATGTGCATACATATGTACCCACTAAACAATTTTTGCCGAATTCGTACCGACAGAATTCGTTACGAAAATCGTATGAAAGGTTGCTCGGAATTCGGAACTCTTTGTCTGAGGAAATTCGGAAAAATTTGCTGAGTTGTCGGTCAGAATTCGGTACGAAATCTGATATAAATTCCTGGGGAAATTCTAAAGGAATTTTCTACAAATCTGATTGAAGTCGACAAATGTCTGATACCATGTGTGACATTCTTTCGACATTTCGTCTCAAATATAAGAAAGTCTGATAGATGTCGGATAAATGTCTGATAAAATGTCCGACAGTTCATACAAAAGTCTGATCAAGTATAAGAAAGTATGATAGATGTCGGATAAGTATAAAAAAATGGCCTGACTATTTTGATAAACGTCTGATGAAAACTATTTTCATATATATAATTTATTGTGGTTTAATTTTATTAATTTTAATAATAATTTATAAGCTTCCATTATTCATGACTTCAAAAAAATTGCTTAAGAATTACAAAAGTTTATAACAAATTCCTCCGATCATTTAGTGTCAGAAACACTTAAATGAAAAATCATATAGTAGGGATATAGGCGAAACTGAAGGGATTGTCAAACAAAATTTGTTATTCTCTTCACACAGACGAGTTCTGAGAGAATAAAACACACTTGACAGAACTAAACGTACTCACAAAACTTCAAATTTTCTTCGCGAAATTGCGAGGATATTAGCACTTACTAGTTTTACTTATCACTTAAACTTAATATTTATTATTTTTTCCTTTTAATGTATTTAAAAATCCGAAAATAATTTATATTTTACAAACGAAAAAAAAAAAAATTTATTCTTTGACATTTCATTTTATTTAAAACTGAAAAATGTAAAGTTGTAAATTTTCGTATTGAAAATGAAAAAAGTATTTCACATACTTTTTTTCTTTTTCCATTAGTGCAGAAAAAAATAACAAAAAGACGTGTTTATAATATGTTTTAAGGTGAAATATCTTCTGAAAAAAATTAATTAACTAATATTATTAGTTAATTAACTAGTATATGAACTCCCAGTAATAACATACAAAAAATAACGTATCAAATATTTATTATTTAGTACCTTTAGAACAACTGTGTTTATTTTCGTGCTTGTACTAATACATTCTCACCAGTTAGGTTTTTGACTGGGGACTTAGGTCTTTGACAATCCCTTTCGCCTATATGCTACTATATGTGAAAAATATTAAAATATAACAAATTTTGGGAAATATTCTGATAAAACCATATTATATTTTCGAAATTAACTCAAATGTGAGTTTTTATCCTCATTAGGTAGCGTAAACCTATTTGGGGAAACCTAGTTAAAACTTTTAACAATTTTGTTAAGCAAATTTTAAAATTTTAAGAAGGGAATAAAGCTTGAACTTCGAAGATTTCGAAGAAAACCATTTTTGTTAAAATTTTTGAAAAACAGGCTTTATTCTTTACTGTTATGCATTTTATATAAAACTTTTTGAGAGTATACAATTCAATATAATAAGAAACATACATCTGAAGTTTTAGTAAAATCGAATAGCGTAAACCCATAAACTGTGAAGGTCAAACTCAAGCTATGCAATATTGAGCAATTTTCTTGAAACCATAGTGAACAATTATTTAATTTAAAACCGATTTAAATTAAACTTATTAAATATACACAATGAAAATAGTGGGTGATAGAAAACAAATAAGAGTGTTATATTCGACTATGCCGAATCTTATATACCCACCATCGAACCGTATGCCGCGAATGGAATGCTCCCCTATAAACGTTAAGTTGATATTATAAACTTATAAAAATTTGTCCAAATTATAATTAATGTCCGAATTATAAAACTCGGTAGAGAGATTTTGTCTTGTAAGAAACTTACATTTTTAAGCTAGTAAAGTGCGTTAAAGTCATTATCTGAAGGGTTCTTATATGGGGGGTAGGGTCAATTATTGACCGATTCTCATAAAATTCGGTAGACAGATTTGTGCTCGTAAAAAACTTATTTATGTCGTATTTCAGCGCTATACTCGTATTTTTAAGCCAGTAGTGAGCGTTGAAGTAGTTTTCTGAGAGGGTCCTTATATGGGGGGTAGGGTAAATTATGGACCAATCCTCGTAAAATTTGGTAGATAGATTTTTGCTCGTAAGAAACTCACTTATATCGAATTTTAGCGCTATACTCGTATTTTTAAGCCAGTGATGGGCATAAAAGTCATTAGGGGTAGAGTATAATTGTATGGACCGATCTTCATAAAACTTAGTAAAGAGAATTTGGCCCATATAAAACTTATTTATGTCGAATTTCAGCGCTATACTCGCATCTTTAAAAAAGTTAAGACTGTTAAAGCTGTTTTTTTCGAGGAGCCACTTGTATGGGGGCTATGCGAAAACGTAGACCGATATTGCCCATTTTCAACGCCAAACAAACCTTACGTATAAGAAATATTTGTAAAAAATTCCGTTCGGACTCTATCGTGCTTTAAACAGACAGATCGTCTTAGAATTTAATAAGGATCCAGAATATATTTACTTTTGTGGATCTACGATCAATATTTCGATGTATTACAAACGGAATGACAAAATTAAACAGATATCAGATTCAGTTTCATCAGCTAAAAATACGTTAAAAATAGTCGAATTGGTTTTATTCATTTCGTTGGCCTGTGTTATGGATCCAGTCTGAATGGCATATAAACTTATTTTGTGAGTTGGACCAATCTTAATGTTATAAAAAATGTCTGAAATCTGTAAAACGAATTAAATCTATTCAAGTTCTAACATTTTTGATAGTAGTAAGTCTTCGTAAAACTTTGTTGAAAGTTCAAAATTTAAGTAATGTCCTTCCATACTCACTTTTTCTCATATCTTGTTTTTGAGGTTCGTTGTTTTTTCGTATTCCTGCCTTTTTCTCTCCACACTTTAATACTTTTATTTCTTTAACATTTGACAGTATTTTTTTTTTGTTGTTATATATAGTTAATGTAAAAAGTTGAAAATAAAGTTTGTTGCATGCCACATACATAATTTCCTAATGCCAACTTTTAATGTTTTGTTTCACATATTGTTTTTTTTAGTTTTTGTTTCTTGTAAAAATACCCTGCAGTTTAAAAGTCAGATTTGATGTAGCCTATTGAAATCTTATAAAATAATATATTAAGTTTTCAAATTTCTATTCTAGAGTTATTTTTCTTGACAATAGTAATTATTTAGTAAGTATAGGTTGAAAGGAGGATGTATATTCCACCTCTCGCGATTGTTAACTTCCTCTAATTCTCTTCTTTTTATAGCGAGTCCATTTGCTCTTTTATTGACTATTATATCCGAGTGACCTGCCAACAATATGTAACAGAACTTGCCACTTTTACAATCCAATACGGATTGTCACCTTAATTGTCTCATAGCTTTGAAGAAATTAATCTCTGTTACCGTGATTCCGTGATAGTAAGGACTTCCGTCTTAAAGCTATAGCTTGTAATAAGAAAGAGGGTAGCATATTTCGGTTTCCGGGTTTGCAGTGTAGATCCCCAGACTCGTTTTGTTTCCCAGTTTTAAGCCTCCGCAAAGCAACAAAAATATGCTCTTGGGGTCATCCTTTTATGTTGACAGTGGACTTTGAAAATACAGGAATAGCACTCTTTTTGATCAGTTTAGATACATTTGACTCAGTTCTTCTGGCTGCAAAACATTGTTGTTGCTAATTTCATGACCATCACATCCCTGCTGAACTTGCTGCTCATGCTCTCTTTGAACTTCGAAACGATTGCGTGGTACAATATCTTATTGTTAATCAAATGTTCTACTGTACTCTTGGAATTTTGCTGTGCTATTGGTTACAAGCATCGTATACAACATTGCATAGATCGTCCTGTTGTATTCTCTTGACTAAGTTGGCGTAATATTGCGGTACTCTTCAGCGTCTAACTAACTTTGCGCTATGGTATGGGCTTCATTTCAAGTTGAATTGCCCGACGTCTTCAGAATATGTAGTAGCTTGTTTTTTTGTATCCCTCACTTGTAGGATTCTGATAAAGTAAGATAATAATATTGAAAAGCTGAGCTTGTTTTAAGCTTCCTCCAAGTACATCCTCAATCATACTCCTCTTTCAGTTCCGATTTTTTTTTTTTTTTTTGTTTTTTTTCCATTAATTTTTTGATGAGGTGAAACTGTTTCAGGGAGAGAACAGATTGGCCATCACAACGCCCTATCCGCCTCCCTCGAGTACTAATAATACTATTAAGTTTTTTTAAACGACAAATAATTTAATTTTTGGCAACATATTCATATCGAATAGAGACTTGCACAATTACAAAAAAAATCACTCCTTAGCTATTACTTACTATTATTCACTAAACGATTAGAAAATTGTTTTAGTCGTAGTTTCAATTGCCAAACTCAATCGTATACATATCTACATTGTACATATATTCCATTAACTGCAGGGTCAGGGTATAAACATGCTATGTATGTATATATGTAAGTGTTAGCAACGTTATACTAGTATAACAGCCAAGTTGATTAACGTTTGTTGGGCACGTAAACTTTTGTAGTTGATATCAAGTATAAATATTTTCTGATGAAAGTTTGTAACTAAGTTTTACAACAAAAGTATGTTTTGTGTGTTTTTAACTTTTGATTTATTTTTAGTTTTAAATACATACAATAAATAACAACATAGACAGACATATTTTAAACAAAAATTTTCATTTAAAAATATTTTTTACGAAGAATTTAAGCTTAACTAATAAAACAAATTGGTCAAGAACAAATCCAGAAATATTTAAGTATAAAATTAAATGAGCTGACTTATTTTAAGGTAAATGTCTCTCATTTATTACAAGACTGACATAAGCCAAAAAATGTCGTTTCGAAAAAATTGCTTTGAATGTTTAATGACATTTTACTGTTTGTTTTTTAAACAAATCAAGAAATTTGAAAAATTAACCCAGACTTAGATAGTAGAGGTTAATTTAAGTGAAAATTTTATTTTTATTTATCTAATATTCATGGAGGCATTATAAGTTTTTGCAAGCTCACATGGAAAAATAATAGACATATTTTAGATTTTATAAATCTATATGAAAGACTTTAGTATGACGCATATTCTGTAGCCCCAAATTTTGTATTATGCCAATCTTGTAGTATATGAGCGATATTATTTTATATAATTTAATTTGAACTGAATTAAGTATATACGAATGGACATATTTTGTATTTGGTGTACCTATGTATGTAACACATTAGAGGTGCCCAAATATATTAATTTTGCTTGGATGGGTCCCGATTGACTCGTATAATTCTTTTTAATTTTTCAAAAATTGTGCTATTAAAAGTTTATTTTTTTTTAACATTTCGATCAAATAGTCCAGAGGAGATTATCTATCCAAAGAGGTATAAAATATTAATCGAAGGTCAATCGAAGCAATTATAAAATCCTAATTTTATACTTTTCAATCGATTTCTGGTACGAGTTCCCATTATCCGATTGTGCTAAAATTTTACACGAGCAAGTTTAACAAAACAAAATAAGACCCATCCAAACAAAATCGTTATTTTTTTGGGCACCTCTAATGTACTTTATACATAATGTACATAAATAATTATTTAAGCAACAATTACCAAAAGTGCACATTATCGTAAAAATGCAGTTGCCAGAATTATTTTCATAAGTTTAAGTAAAAATATTACACAGTAAAAAAATATACATAAGTATTTACTCTGTCATTTAGGAGTATTCTTTAATCTACCCAGCAGTTCTACCAAACAGTCCCGAACTACCTATTTAACCTACCACTAAGCGTTACCCCTAGCCATCGACTGCCCAGGTGACTTGCTATTTTAACTTGCTTGTCCTACGAGGAAGTCAATCGTCACCCCATAGATTACGAAGAGACAACAAAAGCTTAAGTTTGTTTTTTTAAGTGTCCACTGTCTCGCTTACAAAGGGGACACCAAAGTGACGATTGTCTTCTCCTTCGTTAACAAAGAGTACATCCGTGACGAAAGACGAATCAGAGCCAACCAGGTGGTTAGGAAATCACTGTCCTTTTCGGATGTATGTATTTACAAGGAGTAGATCCAAAATCATATTTTTGATAGTTATTAGACATCAGTCTCTGAGATGTTTAAAGTTTTTGTTATTTTTGTCTGTGTATTTAAACAGCAAAAAAAAAGAAAAAATTAAGAATATAATAACAGATAATGATGACGAGGTACATCCTTCACATCCGTTCTCATGCAAACATCCAGACATATACAGGACTATATTGGACACGCAAAAAACAATTTGCTAAATCTTTGTTATAAGACTCATTATGCATATACTTTTTTATTTTAATTTAAATTATTTTGGCCATCTTTAAGGGCTGCTATATTAAAGAGAATAATTTGGCATCAACTTCTTTGAAACTTGAAAGAACAAGTGTACATAATGATTACAAGAAGAAATTAAAGTTTAACAAAATAAATTGAATTTTTAACGGAACGACATTTAGTTCCTGCCATTTTGTGGGGAATAATTCGAAATGTCTTATGATAATCATAAATTTCAAAAGCTTAAGTCAATAACACAAATCAGACTATGACATTTTATCCACCTACCAGGATACAAAGTACATGCCATACATGAAGTACCAGTACATTATATAGTAACGTTCATGGTATGTATAACGAAGATATAGAATTTATGCAAAATAACCCTTTTGGCAAATGATTAAACCCTTAAATTTGACAATACACAAACACTCATATGCTAAATAGACACATATGCATGATAATAAACGCACATAAAACCAACAAATGTCATTAAAATCCTTTTGAAAACCAGTTGAAAAGTATAAAATCCCTTTTTGTTTTCTCTTCCTTATTCACCCTTTTTCTTTACATCCAAAATATGGTTGGGATGAAACTATACATTCATATGTGAAAGTTTTATATGTAAGAACATTTTTGCCGTTAAATTAAAAAAGCTTTAGAAATTTCGCCACCTTTATAGTTGTTTGATACGAATAGGGGTATAGATTGAAAAATTCTTTGTATTTGTTAGAATTCATTATTTCAAAATTTTTACGTATTAGTTACTGGTTCACTTTGGACCTGTTGGATAAAGTTTTTCAGGTGCAAGTGTAACTTAAGAACTTATTTTCGATATTTTGTGTAAATAAAACTTGAACCGATTTTGCTACAAAACTTCTCAAATTTTTGTCAAATGTGCTAATTATATTCCTTAAAAGTTAACAAACAATATACATTTTCCCATTTTGAAAGTACTTTTCAAACTACCCACACACGTTCCGCAAGCAATCGTATTAAACTCATACGAGTTTCACTTTGAAAGTATAGAAAAATAAAATCCTTTCATTTTTCATTGTGAGATTACATCTGTAGTAAACACACATACAAATATGTATATGCAAACAGAGAAACTTTGGAAGGATGTGTGTCCTCGTGCTAGTATATTCCAACCCTTTTTAATCCTTTTGGCCATTTTATAATGTGTATATAGCACTTTATTATACCCCAATGTGCAATTACTGTGAGCATCAAACAATTTTATCATTTTTAATCATCAGAACAAAAACAATATATAGTAACTTACACAACTTACTCACACCAAACATGCATGTTTGTCTATCCATTCAACGGTGATGGTGACTTTTTTTGAATTAAAAATGATATTAAGTTATTATCGGTGACTTTGAATGTTACCGTTAATGTACTAATATTTTATTTGTGGACATTTTATATGGAAAAGGGAGAGATGATTTTGTTTTGTTAGGTTTTTAAAAAGTTTCTATAAAATTTAATATGAAAGTTGTGTATTTTTGCTACTGGTGGCAGTTTATTTGTTTTGAGCATCAAACGCCCTCCTTCATGATTCGTGTGAGCAGAATAGTTTTCGTATTTTTTTGGGGGGAAATTGTTTAAATTTACATTTTTATATACGAGCATTAAATGTTAATTTGACTTGTGCACTTGTTTGGGATTAAAATCCGTATGTGTTTGTCTACACTTTTAATAGTTTAAATCCCTCTTTTAATGAGTGTGAGTGCAATGTATTTTGTTTACATTTATATATTTTTAATCAGTTATGTTTTAATATTATATAGTACGTATTGATAAACAAAATGACTGACATCCATACGTTCATATCGATTACATAGACCAACAATTAAAAGATTAGAACATTACCCAAAGTTTTTAAATCTTTTTTAATTATTTCTCAGATAAGTGATTTTTAAAGCTTAAGGATCGGAGGAATTTGTAATAACTTTTAAAATTTTTAACCGATTTTTGTGTTTTATATCTTATTGGAACGATAATCGAATATATTTCAATTATTTTCTATTAAAATCCAAAAATATAAATTAAGTGTTAAAATTTTTGCAAAAACTACTTTCCACTTCAAAGCCGTGTCGCCACTAGTTATCGTAGTCCTATCACCCGAAATTTTTCCAGAATGCATTTTTGCTACTTTAAGTATAAGTCCACAGGCAAAGACAGCCACTATTCGCAACGCCTGAAAACTTACAAAATTTTGTACTTGGGACTCAAGTATACAGTCAGAAGGACTAAAAGATGAAAATGTGGATAATTGGTGGGTGATACGACTTTTTTATTTCCATATTCGGAATCAGCACACCAAATAACACTAGAATTAGTGAAAATTATTTAAAAAGTTTTTTCATCGTTGGCCTGTGTAATAAAAAATAGCTGTGTCAAAAAAATTTTTATAAAATATTTAAAATTGGTGAACCAATTTTACAACATTTAGACTGTTTCAGCGGTTCAAGAAAAATTGTATATCAGTTAGTACATACATATCGTCACCCTAACTAACAAAAAATTCAAAATCGATTTTAATGTTGATTCTAATGTATTGCATCAAAACAAATGTCCACACCAAAAATTGGACTCTTCTAACAAAAATTATCGATTTTAAAGGCCCTATCTACAAAAACATTTCAATATTAAAGGTAAAAAGTCCAATTTATCGATTTTTATATACGCCATTGTCAACTATCATAACAAATGATAGTTTTCACTATTAAACAATTTGTTTATTTACTACAAATAAATCGCGTTGATTGAAACAAACTTTTCAATATAAATAGTTTTTTGCTTCTCCTGTAAAATTTTAAAAATGTTAGATAGGGCCGTTTGCGTTTTAGGTGACGATATAAAAATATTTTGACGAATACAAAGATCAATAGATATCATAAATGTATACATATTTATTATATCGTCACCTGAAAAGCAAAAAGGCATAATAATTAATTAATTTTACAGGTGAGACAAAAAACTAAATAAAATTAAAGGTATTGTAATTATAAAAATGGAATTTTCTTATATTTATTATATTCATGTGAATAAAGTCGATCTTTTTGACAATAGAATTCTAAAAATTTGCGACAACGTGTATTTTGATGCAGTGGATCATTTCTAATCAAAAGGCCGATTTTTTATTTTTTGGTTGTTACGCCCTTTTGCATTTCAGGTGACGATATAGTTTCGTAAATCCTAAAAGGCATTTCTCTGAGTGATTTTGTTTAGGTCCAGGTAATGTGACACTTTTCCAGTAGTAACAACTTTGTTCATCCTATTGAAAGCTTTTATACAAACACTTAGTTATCCATTATTTAAAGATTTTACTGTATTTCCATATTGTATGAGACTGTATGATACACGATGTCTAATAAATATCATCTGATAAAGTAATTCCAATAAAATCTTTGTTGGGATAAATAAAAAACAAACAACAACGGCAGTAAAACCAAGTCACAACAAAGAAAAAATAATAAAAATTCAACATTAAGACAAGATCAAAATTTACGAGTCAAAAAAGTCAAGACACACATTGACTCGTTTTAATTTAATTAAAACGTCTTTCAAGTTAAAGCGAATTCATTTGAAATTTATATCTCATGAAATGCGTCAGATTCATGAACAACAACTACAAAAGAGAAATAAACGTAACCACGCAGTTGTAATGGAATGGATAAAGATGACAATGAGCAATGTCACACAATCAGTCAAACAACAATCCCCAGCAGTTGAACAAGGAGTCAGTAATTTCCACTAATGTTTAACGACTGTTTAAATTCATTCGTCACAAATTTACTCATTGTAAGGCAGAGCGGAGACAATGGTCCCTTCAGTATCCCCAAGTAATTCGGAGAATAGACATTTGAAATAGCAATTTTTTGTCTATTTATAGTCAAAGTACAGTTACAGTTACCAAAAATTAAAATAAGAACTGCAGGGTAACGACAAAATTTACAAATTAACGGTAAGTTTAATGGCTTGAGGTGATTGAATGTAGTAATCACAGTAAGTGAAGAAAATTAAGAGAGTAAAAAGTTTGGCTAGACAAAAATGTCTATATTGAACATCTCTATCGGATTATATGATAGTAAATCTAGTCGATTCTAAAATACGAAATCTTTATTTTAATATTTCTTTAGAAGTATACTTTTATATAGAGATAAAAAAAAACTGTTGAATGCTTTGTGACAACCTAAATTCATTTGCTACAAGAGTTTTGTAAATATATTTTAGAATGATTCGTAATTTCTGAGCTATTATTAAATATTGAAAAAATGTTATACATGTATGCTTTTGCTTCAAGCATTTTGGAGAAAAATATTTATAAATTTGAAATTTTAATTACAAATAACTTATTTTGTTCCTAAAACTTGTACAGTATACCATGATCATTTATAAACAAATAAATGTATTGAATAGCGAAATAAAAAATCCGAAAATTCACGGTCGGAGCAACGACGATATGGCCATAAAAATCATTTAAAAGTTTAGTTTTCTTTAAAAAATAAATCCATATGTAGTAACCTTTTCGGTTTATCAATGTCGTACAAAACTTTGGCTGGGACAACAATGCATGCATATGGATTGAAATTTAGACACAGGTAAGAAAAATGTGTAATAAGAATTATTGTTTTTCGTTTCTCGAATGCCAACTTCTTAAAATATGTAAATGAAGAAATAAATTTAAATCCTTTTTTGTTTTTGTTGAATCTTCCCGTTGCCATTGAATACAATTCGCTTATAAAGTCATACATTTTCATACAAAAGAAAAGTTTTTTCCTGCAAACTTTAATGTGTTTGTAGTAGTTTTGTGGTTTCAAATTAAAATCTTCCGTCGGTATTTCACATAGTATTTATAGTATTCTTATGAAATTGCACGTCGTGCATATAAATAGTTGTAAGTTAGTGAAACTTCCATACATCCCAAGCAGATCGAGAGTCAACCAGCCAGAGCAGCTAGTCATCCAAGTTAAACGAGCGAACGAACAAATGAAATGAACAAACTGCAGGACCATCCAAACTCGTACCATGTCAAAAGATTAAGACACAAAATTTTTTATTTGCTCAAATGCAAATAACATTAAATTAAATAAGTTTTTTCTTCATCTTCTTGCGATTTTTGTTTGTGCGTGGCCTAAAAGATGCCTGCTAAGAGGCAACTCATTTTATTGGCTGACTAAGATACACAAAGTAACCACATACTCGTACTATATCCAGGGGATCAGCAGAGAGTAGATTAAGTTACTTGTGGTTTTAATTTTAATTTAATAATTTATTGTTTTATTTGTGGCAATAATTTACTGTAAGAGAGTAATGTATGAAATAGAAATTTGAACAACAAAATGAATCAGGGTCGCAAAAAGTTGGTCTTGTTAAAAAGTACTAAAAACAAAAATGTATATGGGTCATTTCGTGTCAAGTGACTCCTTTGGACAATTTTTGCTAGATACAATAGGGAAAAGTTATACTCATTTGAATAAAACCCTATATGACCGAAATGTCCAACTTTGAGTTTTGGTTTTAGACCGATAGCGCTAAATATTTGTTTCTTGCCAGCTATCCAATAGTACTAACCTCGGTGCAAATTTCGTCAAAATCGATTTTTTGAGTTGGGTCACTAGATATGAAATTGCCCATATATGTACAGGCAAATGCCGGTATAACGAATGATATAAAGTCAGGCCCTTTCGTTAAATCGAAAAATTCGTTATATGTATCGGAATTATTTTTCTAGTAAACTTCAAATTTTATTTCAAATAATCAAGAACCAACACACACGTTTTTCCATTTTGAACATCTAGAATGTTTGAAAAATTTGCTGATGGATTTTTGTTTTCTAACAACTTTAATTTCCTGCTATTTCCTTAACTTAATTTTATTTGTTAGATCCAAATTCAATCTAAAAGATAAAATTAAACTCTTTTTAGGAAAAAACTGAACTTGAGAATCGATAACTTAAGCTACGTTCACACCTATCAAATGTTTGACGAAAATGACGTGACCTCTAAAAAATCTACATTTTGATTTCCTTAAAATATATATTTATTTGCACAAACATAATATATCTTTGACGACATCAGTTCAGAACGTCTTTATTATTTGTTTCGACAATATTTGCAATTACAAAAATCATGCAGAATCAAAAAAAAAAAAAATACAAAAATTAGTGGTTACGTCTTTTCATCAAATGTTTGATAGGTCTGAACGTAGCTTTAGTCTCATGCTAATAATTTCTAAACCCTGGAATAATTGTGCCATGTTGGGATATCTTCGTCCTCCTCGAAATAATTTATTTTGCTGTAAAATTGTATTAATTAAATGTATACGGTTTAAACTTTATTAAAGCTAAAGTTATCATTAAATTCACATTTAACGTATTTAGGCTTTTTAGATTATAGTGTATGGCATTTTGTTGATATATATGAACGACTTCTTCTACACAATGGGTATTTTTCCTCTGCATGAATTTAAATCCAATCAAAATCAGTTAATTACACTGTGATACAAAAGTGAAGAAAAATAAAATGCAGGCGTTCTCATATACCAATTCTATTTCGTTATAGTCCATAGAGTACGAATATATTTTTAGTTTTCCCCTATCACTTCATTAACTTACTTTTTAAGAGCAAAAGATGCGAAAAAGAACCATTTTTGAAGTTTTAAATTTGAAAAATCATAAGTTTAGTAGTTTTCATCCGATTTTCAAATCCGATATTTTTTTAATGATACAAGTGTTGCCTTTTAATCCAAAAAAAGAAATCCAAAATTTATGGTCAAATGCCTGAGTTACGATCGTTTAAGTAAAAAAAACTCACACTTTTTTAAAAAAATTTTATTTTCATCATGCTCTACTTTGGCCATGAGGCAGTGAGTTCATCTTTTATTACTTTCCTGAAGAGTCACATAAAGGAAGGTTTCTAAAACTTGTTATTTCATAAAAATCTATGAAAAACTGGATGATTTATGCCAATTTTTCTAAATTTTTGGTTTTCTCCATACAAATTAATTTTTGTATAAAAATGTTTATAAACATTTTTTAAACTTGTTAAAAAGAACACCAGAAACATGAACGTTTTTGTATGGAAGAAATATGCAATATTTTTATAAAACTTAGCACAACTCATAACCTTTTTCATCGATTATTATAAATTGACTATCATTGGAAACCCAACTTAATGTGCCTTTTTTCAAATGTAATAAAAGCTAAAGTCAACGTAGAGCAGTATGAAAATTCAAAATTGTGAAAAAAGTGTGAGTTTTTTTACTTAAATGGCCGTTACCAAGACATTAATCATAAATTTTGGATTTATTTTTTTGGGTTGATAGACAACACTTGTATCTTTAAAACAAAATATTCAATTTGAAAATCGGTTGCAAACTGCCAAACATATATTTTTTTTAAGTTAAAACTTCAAAAATAGCTCTTTTTCACATCTTTTGCTCTTAAAAAGGAACTAAACGAAATGATCGGGAAAAATTAAAAATATATTCCTACTCTATGGACTATAACGAAATGGAATTGGTATATGAGAACCCCTGCATTTTTTTGCTGTATCACTGTGTTATGTTTTAACTAATTTTATTTTTATCAATATCACGCAAAAAATTAATTTAAATATTAATAATTAAATCTAAATACCATTATTAATGCATTTTTAAATAAATATAGTGCACCAATTAAAATTCGCTTGAGAATCATCGAATGTTCATTGGTTATAAGAACTCATTTAAATGACGAACTATTTTTCCAAATACGAACCCATGCATGCCAATGACAAGCTAATGTAAAAATCATACATGTTTCCCCTAAATGTGAACCATTTCATTATCAGTTCAACCCAAGAATTTACTACTTTATTTGCACGTCTTTTTTTGCTGGGATCGAGTATAAAATTTCTTAAACGTTCGCTATATAAGGTAGTTAATGTTAAAAATTTGGCTGTTTGTTATACCGGGATTTGCCTGTCTATACAAAATGCTTTATACATTTTAAGAAAGTAAAACGTTCGGACAGTAGGCCCATAGGTGTTTTTTTTCGTGATTTTTTTAATAAATACAATTTTAGAGATTTTGATCCTTATGTCCTTTTAAATCTAACTTTATTTTTTCCAAACTTCTAAAAAATTTCTGCAGTTGGAAACATTTATTTTATAAAATTTTATTAAATTATGCCAGTGCAAGATTTCACTACATATTAATGAAAAAGTACACCTTTGACCCTTGTGACAAAAGGGTAGAAGTTTTCCGATCAAGGATTTTCTTTCTTATAGACTACTAGCTATATCCTGTGTGCTAGTATATACACATGTATGTATATCTGAAATATCAAAAAGCCCTTTTATAGATGTTCATACATGTTTCCAAGTTCTATATTGAACATCTTTCCCTTTTAATAAGGACCCTATAAGTTTAAATTTATGATTCTTTATGATTCAATATTACAGTAAATTTAAAAAAACAGTTGAAGAACGAAAAAGCACCAGACAGTGTCTTTTTATATTTTTCACCAGTAATTCCACTTATATATATTATATCTTTTTTATGTTTTTAATGTTATACAAAATTCAAAAAGTATTAGTAAAATAACAAAAAAGTACTGGAAAGCCTCTTTTTATAAATGTTCGTTCAATCAGGACACCGCGTATTTAATTTCAATATTTTAGAAAACTGAAAAAGTGACAGTTAAAGTACGAAAAAGTAATAAAATACCTCTTGTATTTAATTTCATGTTCCTAAGTTCAAATTTATAGAAAATTCAAAAATACTCCATTTTAAATTTTTATTCGGAAAGTACCTTTTGAAGAACGAAAAATTACCAAAAAAACCTCTTTTAAAGGTTCTCATTTACTCCTGGGTCTACATACTTACTTTCATATTCCTAAGTTCTATATTATAAAAAAACTCAAAAATTACTAGTTATATAAACGAAAAACTATCAAAAAGACCCCTTTTATAGGTTATCATTTACTCCTGGCTCTACATGCAAAATTTTTTGTTTCTAGGTTTATTATTATAAGTACTTTTGAAAGAACGAAAAAGTAACAAAAATTCCTCTTTTATAGATTCTCATTAACTTCGGGCTCCATATGCTTAATTTCACGTTGTTAGGATCAATATTATAAAAAACACAAAAAGTATCAGCAAAAAAACGAAAAGTTCCCAAAAATAGTCCTTTGTGCCGGATTTCCAAGAAAAACCCCACTACAATATTTAATGTTACTAAATCTGCCAATTTCTCCATTTTTTTAAATTTCCCATTTCCTTCTTTTGGTAATTTTTTAATAATAAACATTTTATTCAAAAAAGTCACATTATAGGAGTCGGAGCCCATCATTAAGCATTCTTTATGATTTAAAAGATCAAATTTTAAATATATACCCGTCAGCTTATTTTTTAAATGAGCGACGATAAGCTTTAAAATGTTATATATTATTTTTTTTAGTTATAACTCATAAAAGCTACCGAATTTGCCCATTTTTACGCTTTTTTACCCTAAGCATTCCGTCTTAGTGGATCTATTTGGTGGGAGACTTATCTCCTGTCCAAATTTCAGCTCTTTAGCTTCAACCGTTTAGGCTGTGCGACGATGAATCAGTCTGTATGTATAATTACATTACATTTCTCTATGCCTAATCTTATATAACCAACATTACCCAGTTGGTAAATTGTCGTTGACGTTTCGTGAACGATATTTTTGAATTTGTCCCTAATCGCTGAAGTTGGCTAAACGACAATATGTAAGAATTCTTCGTTAACAATAAGATTAGTGACATAGACCCCAAGGTTGTCATCTTTAAAACCCTATTAAAGACAAGTTGAGCGACTATGTCTTGAATATTGTCATATATCTAACCTTGTTGACGACTATATTAAACGTTGTCGCCAATAATTTTACATGCAGACAAGGCAAACGACAATGTCTTCAATGTCGTTATATAATTCAGTTATTGGCGACACTATGAGCGATATTGCCTTCAATATTATCCTCTATCAAACATATATGATGAGAGGATAAGCGACAATGTCTGGAATGTTGTCTTATATTAGACTCTGTTGAAGACAAGACAAGCGACATTTTGTTGCATCTTGTCTTATTCGCTATATTGCTATGCAAAAAATTTTAAAATAACGGTAAAATAACTGCGATATGATGAAAGACACAACTTAAAAAAAATATTTATTTGAGAACGAACATCTGAATAAGCAAGATTGATTTTAAGTTTTCAAATAAAGTATAATTGAGATATAATTAATAAATCTCCATTTTAATTGTCAAAATATATTTTTTCCAATTTTGGTAAGTAATATAAATTACTTTTCAAGGCGTGAAAAATTGTGGCGTTAACGACAAAGCTGGGGACATTATCAGCAATGTAATCGCTGACGATCAAGCGGTGGATTTAATCCTCTATAAAGTCGTTAGTGAACATATAGTCGACGGTTTCACTGTTATTGCGTGAACGACAAAGTGAGCGACATTGTCTCTCATTGAATAGTTCACGATTTTCGCGACACTTGTTCGAAAATGTCGTTGACGATTTGTTCCAGCTGTCCTGCATTTGTCTTCCAGGACTTGTTGAGGATGTCTTAAAGACGTGCCCACCTGGGTAAGCATGTGCCACTACGTTTTACTCATTTATTATATTTATTAAATATTGAATTTTATTATCGTGTATCGCATGTACATTAAGATGATTTTCGCAATACCGCCTCTAATTCGGGTAAGTCATTTTATCATCTAGTTACCTTTATGGCTGTAGGGTTATATATGGTCCGATCCTGATAAAATAACGTAGGTTGATTAACATTTCAATAAAACTTGTTTTCGTCAAATATACTAGTATTTTTTAGCTAGTTATAGAGAAAATTAAGTTTTTATGAAATATCAACATGTCTTTATTAATTTGCCATGACTGTATTTATATGAATTTGAAACCTTCTTCAATGTCGTTCCCATTTAGTTTGCTACATTTTTGCAAATTTTGTATAATTTTGTTTGGCATTGCCAACGAATTTCTTTTTGTGGAGTTTTCATTATAATGGAAAATATTCACTGAAGAGCACCTTTGTGTATTATTGTTTTTGACTTTTGTTATTTTGTCGTTCATGTTTTGTTTGATTTTTTTTTTGTATTTGTTAAAAGTCGCAAAAAACTGCTGAATTTCATGAATTTTTTAAAAGTTTTAGAACAATTGTCAAGAGGTTTTTTTTTGGCAAGAACATTAAGTCGCAAAATTGTCTTTTGAATTTTAATGGAACGTTAAGAATTTTAAAGTAAGAATTTTTGTATATTTATATGTTGAATATTTCAACTTTAGTACTAAATTTTAATGGGAATCAAATTTTTGCTACCGTTTTTTGTTCACTTTGAAGATTATGAAACTAAGAAGTATTTACTACCATTTAGAAAATTTAAAAACGCAGAATGATGTTCACCTTTTTAGGATCTTGGGCGAAAAGGGTAAGATTTTTTAATAGCTATTTAAAAACTATTCTACATTTTTCAAAACTATTCAATTATAAAAATTTAGGATTTCATTAAAGACGTACATGAAAATTAAATAGAATTCGACATTTTCTAAGTATCAAGAATTTCTAAATTAGTAGAAGTTTGGCCAAAAAAACAAAAATATTTATACATCAATGGAAAGGTGACAATAATTAGTTTGCAGTAAAAATACATCAAGAGCACATGTGCTTTTTTAAAATTCAAACGCAAGCCACTAAATGAAATTAGTAACTTTTTTGATCTTTGCAGCAAAATCGACAAGCCGTTCGAAAAAGAGCGATTTTGCAATTTTAAATAGTTTACTAAATGTGTTTAAACGGGTTTAAAGTGCATATATAATAAATGCTACAACTTTTAATTTGTTTTTGCTTAAGATTCTTGAAATCGTATATTTTAAGAAATTTTATAAATATTTCAACTAAAAATTTTGTTAACATATTTTTATCGAAAATCGAAATTTGAAATTATATAATAAAAAAAATATATTTTCAATTTTTTATTTAAATTTTTTTATTATCTGCCCACATTGGTTTTCTAGCTATCTTTAAAATTTTAATTTCGGATTCCAAATAGTTTCCGAGATATGACCAAAATTGTTCTATTATATTTACCAGACAATATTCAAAATATATAAAATGTTTACGATTTTTAATATTTTGAACACTTTTTGGTTAATATACACGAACATTTTTGCTAATATCTCGGAAACTGTTTGGAGAATTCTAAGTATAGCTAGAAAGCCAATGTGGGCTGATAACACTGTGCAACAAGAAAATCGTTTCTGAATCAGAACAACAAGAAATGAAAGTAGATAAAAATCACCAAAAGGTTTAAAAAAGTTAGCTTAGGTTTTTAATTTATAGGCATTTACAATTTTTCAATTTTGAGAAAAATGTATAGTGGTCTTTAATTTCTATTCCAATTTAATAGTTGTTAGTATATAATCTACGAAGTTGGTGGATTTTGAGAAGAGATTTTTTGTTGTAACATACATACATATGCATCTATGTTGTTTTAACCAATCAGGATGAAGGGAGTTCATTTCCAGGCAATCATTGTTTTACAAAAACTGATCATGCATTCGTGCAAAACAAGCCGACTTTGTACACATTAATTAACATTAATAAAATGTTTATAGTTTAAATATTTAATTTTAATAACCGTTAATTGATGATTTTAAAATTAACAAAGCGATTAAATAAATGGTGTATTTTGTTACCGATACGAGCATTTTACACTGATAAACAGGCCTGATAACTTTACACTCATACGAAAGTGAATACTACGTTACGGATAATACAAATAATTGTACGATAATAATCTAAATGCACTTAAAAACAACAAAAACATAAACAAAAGCAATAACAAGTGTAAAATTACCGACAATTCAAATTCAAAACAAGTATGAAAATTGTATTGGCGGACTGTAACGAATTTTTTGTACCGTAAAATGAATATTACAAACTGGTACATATGCATATGTAAGTAGTTTATCTTCATGGTCTAACACCGCACGAATTTTATATAATTTTTCTATATCCACTCTTAGTTAAGGAGTACGGATTCAGAAACATTTTTAGGCATGGACAGATACATAGAGCGATTTGAAAGAAAATTTTGACAAAATGCAGAAGCACTAATACTTAAGTAAGCAGAACAATCAAAAAATAACTCTCAAAGAGCTTTAAAATACATACATATACAATTACTTGTAATGTGTAATTGAGTAATTTATGTTAATTGTAATTGAAACTTTACCAATTACTTGTAAGTTAACCAATTACAATTATGTACTTGTAATTGTAATTCAGGTATTACAAGTGAGATGTAATTATAAAGGAAACATTTCACAATTTCATGTAGTTGTAAATTCTTCAATTGCAATTACAAATAATTGTAATGGGCAAAACTTCAATTACAATTAACTGTTAAAACTTCAACTACGATTACAAGTAATTGGTAAAGTTTCAATCACTATTACTATAACTGTAATTGAAAATGTAATCAATATATACATCTCAATATGATATATAGAATATAATACTAGAAAGATCTGAAAAAGAGAATTAGATGCAGACTTTGAATTTTATAATTGCGGTCTCAGCTTCAGGTATATTACGCTTTGACTGAGTTTTATCGCTTTATGATGAAAATTGTGTCAACATTGTTAATAAATATATGAGAGTCCCAAGCTTATTTATTATTAATGTAACAAACTACTTAAAGAAATAAATATAACATCAAATTGAAACGGTATAAAAAAGTTGAGGATCATTTTAGTAAAACAGCAACACATTAATGCAAAACTGTTGCTGCTACTAGCACTTCACAATTGCAGTTTACATGAATTAGTTACACTCATGCATACATGAGCTTATACTAACTAGTTCATATATGTATGTATATATAAATATATGTACGTATGTCTGAATATTTATAAAACCACGGTGCATGCAGATACTTTTGTATGCAAGTGTGTATTAGTAGGTGCTGCCATTTTTAAATGCCATTAACAATTCATAATTAATGCTAAACACGCAATTTACGCTAAATACTCGTTCGTTAGTTCGCTCTTATACTTGCAACAAAAATCAACAGCAATTTTAAACGCATACAAAATTAGTACTCACTGACAAGCATTAGTTCATTAGTGTTGCACTCGTGCGATGTTCAAATACAGGGATTTTTTGTATCATAAGCAAAAAACAAAAATAGAATAAATTATAAATGAGCACTTAGTTAACATTTGAGGGAAATCCATTTTGTTCAGTCAGCCTTTTGCTCATCCATCCATCCATCCATCCATCCATCCACTTAATGCAACTTTGTATTAAAAGTATAGAAGGTATAAACGCGTAAAAAGTTGCTTTTGAAATATTCTTGGCATTGGACTTTTTCTCAGAATTCAATTGGCTGAAGCGCCAATTATAAAATTAAATGTGCAATTTACAATGAAATAATTTAAATTAAAATATTAGCGCTAATTAAAATGCATTTATTGGTGTCGCCAATGATTTTTATTTAAAAGAAACAGATAATGCAAAACTATACATTAGGGAGACAATAAAATAACAGCTAAGATTTTTCAACATATTTGGACATATATTACCCGAAATCTTTGGCTGAAATTTCAGAATCGGTACACTGACGTCAAGATGTAGTGGAGTGTAATGTGTAGTTTAAACAGAAATATATGCTATCAAACGGAAACCGAACTGACTTAAGTATTATTAAATATTGGGGTATATATGTATACATACATATACACAACTGGTCAAACAATAGTTGTGTGCATTCAAAAATTCTGTGATTCTGTTTCAAATTAGAATTTCTTTCAGGCTTGGAACAAAAATAGGTTTATATGAGAAAACTTAAGATTTAAAGAAAAAATAGCGAAGACCGTTGGTGTTTTGAATATATATTAATTCGGACTATCAATAGTCTCAATATCTTCCATTATTTTTTTTTTCAATAATTGCTATTATCCTTATCATGTACTAGTTATTCGAATTTATCATTATAATAAAATACCACTATTTCAAGATATGGTTCTTTAAAATTGAAAAGGAATTTTATAAAATGATAATTAATGGAAGTATATTTTTGCTTTTTTACATATTCCAACTCCATTTTTATTTTAATTTGATAACGTGGTTCAGCCTAAAGTCTCAACTATAATGTGCATAAGAAGCTAGATTAAAGTAATGTCAAAACCGATCGAAAAGTCTGTCAAGTGCTGAAAAAAATTCAAAGAAACGGTTATTTTTTAATTTTTGTTTCTTTATTTTCTTTGTGCATAATAACCAAACAGCTGATATCGAAGCATCGCTTTACGCTTAAGCAAATAAAAGTTGACGAAACTCTCAAGTACATTATAGTTTGTCACATTAGTTTCATATGTATTCGCACAGTTGCTTTCTTGGACCAGCACACAGGAGATGATCCGTAATTGTGCAGTGCATTATATTGAAAAAAAGGTGGTGGGAGGAATGTTCGAGGGAGTAGTGTTTGTGGACATTTGATTTAAATTTTTATACATCGAAAGTGGCAGGGAATACTTCTGCAGGAACTTTGTTTCACATAAAAACAGTGCGGCTGAAGAAAGAATTTTCCCTGTAATGAGTTTCTTGACGAAAGACGTTTGTTGCGTATAGGAAACAAGTTCCCTAATTTCAGAGGAACACATTCCATTGTAGTATCGAAAGATCAGTGAAATATACCCCACGTTGCAACGGTGCTCCATAGAATCAGTAGAATTGGATAATAATGGCAAATATAAGTGTGACATTTACGAAAATAATAAATAGAGTAGGAGAAACAACGAAGCCTTATGGAACCCCTGAAATAATCACATCTAAAACAACTCGTATAGTGCGATCTCCAAAAAAGCTTGAAATAAATCGAGAGAAATTGTTACCAACACCAAATGTAATTAGTTTGGATATAAATGCACCATACCACACTCTATCAAACACATTTGAAATATCTTTATTTTTACAAAAATGATGAATGGAATGACATAATTTCTCTGAAGTGAAAGCCAGAATGTTTCCCGTAGAGCGACTTCTACGAAAGCCATACCGGAGCTCGTTAAGTAAATTCTTGGTCTCTAAATATTTGACAAGATCGAAGTTAACCATACTTTACATAACATTAGAAAGTTCAGAACAAATTGCTATTGAGAGATAATTTTCAGGCCTCTGCCATTTTAGGAATTGGCGTTACATTAGCAATATTATTATATTATATATTCAGAAAATTCTGATTTCACTTCTGGTTAAACCAAAAGTCTAGGTGTAATCTTGAAATTTTTGAATTCAGTAATCGGGAAAACCCCATTACTCATACTTTCGCTCAGATTTGGAAACGAAAAAAAAAAATTGGCTAGAAAATTTTTCCCCTAGTCCTGTGCACAACATCTGTTAAAGTGGTTGTTCCAAAACAAATTAATTCTTAAACCTTCTTAAAATTTTGTGAAAATTTTTAGACAGATTAAGAAAGACTCCAATAAGGAGAAAAAATGATCTTAGGAAGAAATTAGAGAATTGTATACTTTTCTATACATCAAAAATTTAATTTTATTAATTTTTTTAACAAATTAAATTTTTCAAAAAAATATTTTGAATATGTTTTGTTAATTAGTTATATAATACAATTTAGTTAATACGAAGTTGTATGTAAATTCATGTTTGGGGGGTGAGGAAGCGGATGCATAATTTTCTTTACCACTGTATAAATTTCATAATAAATTCCAAAGATCTGTTTTTCATATAATAATTAGATACATATGTTTCATATTTCTGTTAAAAAAGAAAAATCTGAACTAGATGGATCTTATGTAAAATATTGCAAATACTTTCGCCGTGACTGTAGAATTTATGGTAAATTTATTTAAAATACTATTTGGATAACAACACCTAAAAGTCATATTTATGTAATTATTTTAGTTTTTTCAAACTTCCATCAATATTATTAAAGTTTAAATAAAATGTACAACCATATAAATTCATACTCTAATGTTGTAATGTAAATCTTAATGTACAAGCGTGTTTGGCTTTCCCATCCTCCTTCAACTCCTCCTCACAGACTCTAGGCGATTTAGTGTAAATTAATATTACATGTTGTATGAGTATGTTTGTATGTATGTAAGTATTTTATGCGTCACTTGGACGAGACACTCGTATTTTCACATTTTCTCCGCCCACAGTTCCTTCTGGACAACGAAAATTTATTTAACTCAAATCAGAAAATCGTAAATCTTTTCGCTTGACTTAAGGCTTTCTGGTTCTTTTTAAGTATCCATGAAAGTGCTTTGGCATGCTTTACCATCTAGCCAGCCGGTTGAGCCAAGTTTAAGCCACTTTGATACAGAGTGTAAATTTACTATGTATGGTACGATTGAGGCCCTGTATTCATTCGAATGTGTGTTACATACCGATATATGTATCCAGCATCAGGCAGAATATTTTTTTCTTTTTTCTTAAATTTGATGTCCAAAAAGTTTTTTTACTTTATGTAAGTGGAAATATATGAGTGTAAGTATGTTTGTTTGGCACTTTTTCTTCTTTTAGCCTTAAATTTTATTCTCTTCGTGTTGCTGCTATTGCTATAGTTTATTTGGGCCTTTTGCTTTGGTTGTAACCACCAAACAGTCAGCCAGATTTAATTTTGTAAATGAAATAGAAACGAAAGTTTTGCCCATATAAATACATGTTAATTTCTTGTTCTTGTAGCCGAAAGAATAATGGTCATGTTCGGATGTTGTTTGTGTTTTCGCATAAAGTGTTGCTGTTGATGAGATTTATGTCTCATGAATTAAACCCATTGGCCAATACTGGAATGAAGTGATTTATGGATGTAACAATTTTATCATGAAAAAAAAAAAACAAATGCATTAGTAGTTATTGAATTTTATTACAACATTCTTTTTTCCTATTTAGGAGCATATTTATATTTTATGGAGGCCGCTATAAGAGAAAGAGAGACATTTCCAACAAAAATAAATGTTTATAAACAATTTATTGATATACTGAATCAGCTTTTCCGACATTTGTCCTACATTTTGGGATTCGGAATTATTATATCGGATAAGACTGACTCACTCTGAATAGAAAGCAAAATAGGTTTTTTGTTACCCCTCGCAAAATTTGTCTTGCTTTGTTTTATAATGATTCCCAAAATTTTTAAGTCCATTGCTAGAGCTGGATCATGAAAAAAAGTATTTTTTTAATCATGTTTTTAAATTTAATTTTTTAACAATATGTATATTCAATCTTGTCATTATAAATGTAATATTCCAAAAAGCTTAAGTATATAAGTTTATTCATTAATATTAAAAAAATATGCTGAACAATTTTGCGTTTTAAACAACGTTATATTGTAATAACTTAATAACTTAAAAGGGGCTTTTTTGTAACCGATCCAGCTCACGAACGCCCACCAATAGACTCAAAATATTTTGGGAACCATCATAAAACAAAACAAAGGTTTTTTGATCCTGAGTACAATTTGAATAAAACATTTAAAATTATGTCATCCTTAACATATCTACATTTTTTCTTGAAAACCGTACAGCTTAAGAATGAACAACTCCAAACCCAAAATACTTTTTTAAATTCTCCAATTTATTAAAAAAACTTAAAATTAAATATAGAAAAACAGAAAACTATTATTAAATTTCAAATCATATACAAAATGCGAACTTAAAGAATTCATCTAGTTAAATAAAGAACACGTATTGTGTATGGCATTGAATTGAAAATGTATCCAAATTTATCTTCGGCTTTAAATCACAACAAATGCGCCATTTCACAATAATCCAGTAGAACCCTATAAAAGCTGTTTATGGTTTAGCGCTCCTTGTGCGCCCATAAATTTACCAAGAAACTGCTGGAGCCACACCGACACATTAAAATGCGATCCATACCAAACAAACTATAGATAGACAAACCCACACTCACACGAATCTGTTGCATAAACATGAAACATTGGAGTCAAATGCTGTAGGGAATGGCAAAACGAACACTAGTCTAAAGAATCAAATAAAATGAAAACAAGAGTAAGATGATGATGACGAAGAAGCAGAATAAGTGGAATCAACGTCTTCTATCGTTTGTGAGTGTGAGTGGAAAGAAATCAACGTATATAATTTAGTTATAAAAACAAACTGCAATAGTTAGTTACCTGAACACGCAGATTAAACGGATGGATGAATAAATACTGTTCACATTTACAGCAGAAAAAAAACAAGAGCTCTATATTGGGTAGCGCCGAATCTTATATACCCATCAAAATAGTGTGTTCTTAAAAAAGTTAATGAAAAATTAAAAACGAAATTCATTTAAATTTAACCGGCACCAGCACCTACATAACCCTTCTTGTCAGCACCACCAGGTGCACGTCTGTAAGCAAAGCAATCTTCAACAGTGTTGCTAACATCACGGGAACGAGCAACAGCAGATGGGCGGGGACGTACAGTTTCGGGTCTAGTGGGACGCTTGAGAGTAGCGGGAACAATCTCAGGAGGCAAGTGCTAGTAGCTGCGCAAGAACTCAATACCTTCGTTGGTCAAGTAACAGTAGTAATGTATCCAGGCGAATTGTTCCTTAATCAAGCCACAGGAGTAGAGGGACTACACTGGTGCTTTGGAGCATGGGTATCAGGGTGGGTCGATATTAGGATTTTCTCTCGGATCAACTTTTTATAGTGAAATTATGATGTAGTTTAACGTCAAATGGAAGACTGTAACATATTATTCAATTATTTTGAGCGTAACAGCCCGCGCATCGCCGCCAAAGTTTGTAAATGCGTTTATATGAGAGAAAATTACACTTTTTGCAACCCGATTTTTAAAGGGTTAATGATTCTTAATTTAAAAAATTTTATCAGAAATAACTTTCTATTGACTCGAAAATAATAATCGCAATTTACTTGATCAAAATTAAGCAAGAATTTGTAATAATATAATTTTTACTTAATTATTGGCAAAAATTGCCTTTTTCCCGAAATCCTTTAACTTCACATCGTAGGTAAGGCACATTTATGAGAGGTATTGAGCTCATTTTTTTATGTTTAATTCTTATATATACCCCTTATAAGATCCAATATAGAAAACTTTAGTTTTTTTTAAACCCATTTAACCAAATTTTTTAAAGTTTGAAATGGAGTTTTGGAGATGCTGTTAAAATAATGGCCCTTTTTTGACCACAGACTAAACCGAGTAAGTGTTATTCAATTTGAACAAAAATTCGTATAACATATTTATGAATCTTAAAATGGTAAACATAATATTTTTTTATTTTATTTTTGTAAAATTTTTCAAAACTAAAATTTTTTTCTTATATTAACTTTTATGTGTTTTCAGAATCACAAAATTCTCGGGGGAAATTTTAATAACTCAAAACTTTTTGGACCAATTTTAAGTTTTTCTATCCTTTGTATGATTTTACTATAAATATATATTTTACTATAAGTATGATTTTACTATAAATTGGTTCAACAATTAATACGTAAGACTTAATTTTTTGAAAAAAAAAACTCCAAAAAGTGCCAATTTCTTCCATATAAACGCATTTTCAAACTTTGACGCCAATGTGGGGGCTGTTACCCTCAAAATAATTGAATAATATTTTACAGTCTTCCATTTGACGTTAAAATACAACTTAATTTCATTATTGGAAGTTGATCCGAGAGAAAGGCCTATTTTCGACCCACTCTAATGGGTATATTTTATGGCTACGATAACACCCTGATTGAAGAGGTATTCATAAATAGCGTTTGACATAAACATCTTTGGCGTCTTCTGTGGAGCAGTCACCGGAAAGAGAAAAAAATGCCATGTGACTTAGTAACAAAGAATATTTAATATATTGAATGTGCGTCTCATACAAGATAGATTTTTAATAGTGGGTCGTGATACATACAAATACGTGTAAATCATAATAACCCGCACGTCGAGATGCGTATTCTTGTAATAAATATTCTTTGCTAGTAACCATGGGATTGGCCAAGAAGGAAGTCAATTGACACTTTGGAGACAGTAAAAACACATCACTTCAAATACAAAAGGTCAATTGACTATGCATTAGATAAATTGTGCAGTAAAATGCAAAACTTGGTGTTTAAACTTCTCGTTGTTGTTTATTTACAAAGTTAATGGAGAATTTATGTTTTCAAATTTGTTCTTAATTTTTTCTTGTGTAATTACAATTTATATTTTAGTTATTTATGTACATATTTATGTATGTCTTATTATTAATAATCATTGCAGAAATTTAGACCAGCTGAGATAGAATATAAATATGAATAAAACTAAAATTGTATCGCGTGGTTAAATAGAATTAGTATTCTACAAAAATTTAAATGCCTCGGGAAAGATAAAAACTTAAGACGATTACAAGACAATTTTGTATTTTGCAATTAAAAACGCATTTACCGACCAAGGTTAGGAAATAATTCAGCCGGTTTGATGAGTAGCTAAATGCCTGGTTGTCTGTTTGGATCCTAATACTTTGGTTCAATCGAAGATGGTGCAACCAAGATATGTGGTGCTAGGGTGTGGTTTGTAACAATGTGTTGGAAAATGTTTTTAATAAACATTAAGATGAACAATTTCTCAACTACTGGGATCATAAAGATACAATTAAATGAAATTGCTTTTTTACACAGTGCCGTTTAGTGTTGTTGTTGCTGATGCAATATTTAATGCGTCAGCGCAACATGAAAAAACAATGACTTTGAGTGCAACAGAAAAAGATACTCTACTACATACAGCAATTTTTAATTGAATTTTGTTATCAGATTCGTTGGAGATTTATGCCAAAGATTTATTGGTCAGAGATTTTAATACATACAATTATTTTATTTTCAACTTTTTTATTATTTATAAAAAATATCAATTTCATACATGTTACATGATTCGTTTGTTTTTTCGTTTCATATATTGAAAATTTATTGCAATTTTTGTTAAATGTCAACTTTCGATTAATTTATGCAATCAGTGACAGTAGTGTACGGGTAAGTTTATGAGAGGAACTAAGTTACATTGTTTTGCATACCATATTAAATAAAATATTTAGAATTGCAATTGAATTACTTCTAGTTCATTTTGCAAAAACAGTAATAATGAGTTTACATTGTTTTTGTTTAGTCTACGCAAATTGAAAATTGGTTTTAGATCTGCCGATCTGTTCAAAAGTTATAAGAAAAAATTCAAATTTTACGTGCTTAAAGCTCAAAACTCACTTTTTCTATTTAGAATGTATTAGTCTGAAGGCCACTTCATATATTTTTTAGTTCGAGCAGAATATTTTTTCTTTATAAGTAACATAAACATTGATTCATTGACGCACATTTGTGCTCCAAAAAACTCAAACCATTTTGTATATATTTTAAAATATGAATAAGTGTGCTGCACATTTGAACACCCTGTTTTCTTTGCACAATCTACTGTTGTTTGTTGCATGCAGATTATGCAGTGCAATTTGCCACTGTGCATCGCTAATATACCGCACAGCAGTATATACACTAAAATGGAAGCAACCATATTATGCAGATTCTACACAATCATTCATACATACATACAACATTCAACCATTGCTTTTATAATTCTGATTTCAGCTCTTTTTTAATTGTAAATATTTTTATTGGATTTTTTCACAATTCGTTATGACTCTTCGATTTTTGGCTTAATAAATTTAAACACTATGAGATTTATTAATTCGAATTGAAAAATTCACAATCCAACGTGAACATCCATCCCATCAGTTCGGTGGAACTGTTCCGAAATAACCACTTAACATACAACTAAGGGTGACCCCTAGCCACCTCACTACCCAGGTAACTAACCATTTTAACATGAGCTTGTTCTACGAGAAAGTATATCGTCACTTCATAGCAAACAAAGAGACGGTCAAAAGCTAGTCATAAATAGCCAAAGCATTCTTGGATATCAGTCTTCTTGGACGTGTCCTAGAAGGGAGTCAAGTGTCCCCTAACAGTTAATAGATCTATAGATGTTAAAATCATTAAAAATGTTAAAAATAAAAATATTGTTTTTGAATATTAATCATGTTATATAAGGGAATATGATTAGGGCACAGAGGGAAAAAGAAAGAAGGAAAGAAATATTTCAATACCGTTGTCAAAGTATGTATATACATACGTACGACAACACTATGTAATGTTTACAACATTGCAACAATTCGTTGTCGGAATCTAAATTTTATACACATCCGTTGTCTAAATGTTAACAAACGTGGTAAGCTCACTATTGACAAACAATCCGTTGCCAATAGTGAGATTACCACGTTTGTTAACATTTAGACAACAGATGTGTATATATATTTCGACAACGAATTGTTGCAATGTTGACAACGTTGCGTTGTCAGTAAAGTGACCACGGTCACCGATCTTGCTTACGTAGGGGACAATAAAGTGAAGACTGTTTTCTCTCTCGATTACAAAGAGTGCAAGCATAGGAATTACAGTTAACTGTGTAGTTAACTATTAGTGGAAATGACTGCCTTCTTCAAATGCAATGACTCTTTGTCGAACTGCTGGGATGACAGTAAAAAATGGTTCATATTTTATATAAATTTATCATCATTGCATACATATAAACAAACATACATAGTACATAATTTATTTACATACCTACACATGTGGGCAGAAAAATAAGTGTGTACATAATTTTATTTTAGTGCAATAGAAATTATAAAAGCTTACTGTGCTATGAAAAGCTTAAATATAATTCTAAAATTAATCCATAGTATTTAGGAATAAATTTATAAAATGTACGATTATAAAATTTAAAAACATTAAAATTGTAACAAAATATTTGTATATTTGTAGCAAATTTAAGACATATCTAGGTTATGATAGCCGTTCTTTTAGATAATCGAAAACCCTTTCCTTTAAGACAACGGTTCCCAAATGGGGGTCCGCGGACCCCTAGTGGTCCGTAGTAAAATCCTAGGGGGTCCGCGAAGACGAACGAAAAAAACCATGAATAAACAATATTCTGCTTTTATATGTATGTACAAATATATCCAATTTTTGTGCAATAATCCCAAATTTTTTGGTGACTTTTTGAATTTTATTTTTTCGGTTGTTTATCAGGAAGAAGCTAGTCCCTACAAATTTATTGTATAACTTTTATAAAGTAAAGTACTGCGTGATTTGTAATTTTTATTTCCTGTATATGTACTGAAATAATGGTTTTTATTTCAGACAAATAATACTCTGCCTTACAATTAAATTAGGGATACTGGTATTCCAGAGTATGAAGTTCAATTCAAATACAAGCTTATTACAGATTTAAGTTTATCAAATTGTAAGCAAAAATGTTCTCGTTTGAAAGGACAACAATTATATATTTCCAAAACAGAGGTGACTCTTTATGCATCTCTTTATAAATATTACAATCCGACGTGATACACAGATTTTAACTTGATTTTGTCGACCAATACATATTATTAAATTAACATCAGAAAATCCATAGCGTTTCGCGTAAATATGTAGCCAAAAACCATGAAGTAAAATAATTCGTTGGTATTTTAAAATTCAAATTTAAGTTCCAAATTCACACTACTTTAACAAAGAGTTCAAATCATATATTATGCGGATAACGCATTCCGCAACAACATAGAAGAAGTCCAACTTTCTTATATTATTTTCCCGAAAACTTAGCTCACTTACTCAGTTCACCCTTTGCAATCGCAACAAATTTTTGAAACGTGACTCCTTAAGCACATGTGACAATATTTGATAAAGAAACCTTTTCGCTACCTTGAAGAAAAATGAACATGAAAGATCTCACGATCATAAAATTAAACATCATGTTAACATATCAACAAAGAAGTCATTCTATCTTCAAAACATGCAATTGAAAACCTATCTGAAATATTATATATTCTCAATGTACGGGAAAAAAAATATGTATGGGGGTCCGCGAAATTAAATAAGCTCTTCAAGGGGTCCGCGAAGTAAAAATCTGTGGGAACCGCTGCTTTAAGATAATATCATTTAAAACTAGGATTGAAGTGACAATAAAAATACATAAATGTAGACATAACTATGAATGTATTTGTTTTTGTCCACATGTGTATTTTTATCTGTATGTATAAATTTAATGCAACATACATACAAAATTACACAAAAGCACAAGTTGACATTTGATTCATTATGAAATTTGCATAATTATCATGCCGCTCACGGCCGTTGCGTTAAATGAGTTATTGGAGAGTGTCGTAAAGTCAATTTCAATTCGATTTATAAATCAATTTTGTATTCGTCGTACATGGTTCGAATAACTATTGTATCTACCAATTTAATTGCACTTTTCTACATCCCCACACAGTGTGCCTTCGTACAATCTAGCTAGTCCCTGCGAGGCGCTGCAAATGATTTGGAAAGTAAATTTATGAATGTACAGCTGTGTATGTATATGAATGAGCCTGATGAATTTATAGTTTTAATAGATTATGTTCTCTGAGAGAACAATAAATTATGGAATAATAAATGGGAATTTAAATAAAATTTGCAAACATTCAGTCAAAAAATCGAAATAGCAAATTGTTGGCTGATATATTAGTTTAATGAGTATTAAAAAAATAAAAAATAGTAATAAAACTTTATTTTATAGTTGGCAGAAGGTTTGAAACATAGAAATTATAATACCCATAATGCAATTATTTACACGAGGTACCATTAGCTTATTATCTATGACATTATTTTAACCCGTAACAATTATATTTATATCAAACAATTACAAATAGTTTAAAAATTATAATAATAACTAAATAACACAGTGAGACAAAATAAACGAAAATTGAAATACCTGGAAAGTGATACCATTTTTCTGAAAGGTGGATCCGACTAGAACAAAAATATGTTTTTGAAATTTGCCAAACACCTCCAAAATCTTAAAGTTACGGATAAAAAACCGGGATTTCGTACCTTTAAGAACTTATAAGTAATATAACATAGTTGAATCTGAACCGATTTTAAGTTTCTCCGCGGATTCAGAAACAGAAGACACACATATATATATAAATATATATATGTATATATATATATGTATATATATATGTATATATATATATATGTATATGTATATATATATATATATATATATATATATATATATATATATATATAGAATTTCATAGTGATATTGATGTTATTAAGAGACTAGGTATAAACGGTATAAATAAGTTTAGCGATACTGCTGATTCTTTAGACATTACGATCTTATTTTACCCTAGTCCCCATACAACCCCTCCTTCAGAAAATGATTTGAATTACATAATTCTACTCCTAATATTAATATCTCGATGAAATTCAGAATAAATAATTTTTATATAAACATAAATCCTTCCACCAAATTTTTCGAGGATCGCCTCATATTTAACCCTATCCCTAATATAAAGCATTCTTCAGAAATCAGTTTTTGAACAATTTTTAAACAACAGAAAAAGACCAACAACGTCGTCAATTGCTAACGGATTTTTAAAAACAAAGTTGCGTTTTAATCATAAATAAACATGGGTTTCTAATCAGTTAATAAATGGTACAGTTCCTATATAAAATACTTTCATAAAACAGCTCTAAACTTGGACAACGGTGCAAAACTAAAATAAAAAATATGTTTGCTGGTGAAACTCACACATATCTCTCCATGTTACTTAAACGTTATATATGCCATTATATAGGCTTCAGATTCTACTTTCTAAATCCGTGGAGAAACTTAAAATCGGTTCAGATTCAACTAAGTTACTGACTCATGAGTGGTTAAAGGTACGAAAATCCGGTTTTTTATCCGTAACTCAAGATTTTGGAGGTGTTTGGCAAATTTCAAAAACATATTCTTGTTTTACTCGGATTCACCTTTCAGAAAAATAGTGTCACTTCCCAGGTATTTATTTTAGTCGCATAGTGTAATTTAGCCCACTAAGGGCGGGTTTTTCTGATAAAGATAAACTATATTCTTTGTTTAAACTAAGTTTAATCTATATTTTGTGTTATAAATAAGAAAACACAATCAATAAAAACAATAAAAAATCTATTCTGAACAACAAAAACTTAATTTTTTAAGATAATATTATTATTGTTTTTGACTAAAAAGTTGGCAATACTAACAAAGTTAACTGCTCTTAAATATATAACTGAAAAACACAATCATCGGTTAAAGTCCGCCTAAGTTTGTTCCGAGTTTAATCTAACAGCAAGTTAAACCTAGTTTAACTAAGTAGTAAGAAACCCGCCCTAAGTATAAATTTAGGGGCTAATAAGAATACATGACACTGCTTTTATTTTATAACATATCGACTAATTTTTGGTACAAAATAGGTAAATTTAAGAACGGTGTAAAGCAAAACTTTTACAGAATATGACATGGTCAGCATAAAACCAAAATGATCTCCGAAAAGATACCTTTCAGTTAAATATGAATCAACAATATTAGAGAAAATTTCATTTTAAATAACTTTTGAATAAGATTAAGCGTAAATGGAGAAATTTTAAATTTCAGATCGGTTGGTGTCAGAATCAACTAAAAAATTAAATATAAATATTTTTGGAAGTAATCTTTTCTAAGCTGCACCCAATAATTTATCAATCATCCTAAAAACATGTATAATATGATTGGTTTCCCGGTTTAACGAATACTCAGTTTAGCGAATTCGCGATTTAACAAACGGGTAAATTATTTCCATTGAGTACTTTATATTACGAATGAATGAGTAAATGTTGTACTCGATATATCGAATTTCTTAAAAAAATTTCTATAAAAAGAGGTGAAAATAATACGGAGTAATCTCTAAACTTCATTATTAACCAAAATCAATAACATATTAAGATTTTATGTAACTTCAATACCCAATTCAATGGATACACAAATATAAAAATACTGTAAAATACTTAGAATTTCACATCGATTAAAATGGGGATCAAATCCGTAATTTGTTTTTTTTTTTATAAGAAAACAATTAATTTTCGAAATCGAACAACTTTACATAATTTTAATCAAATTTTTCATAAAATATTTAACTTTTGGTTCGATTCTAAATTTAAGGAAAAAAAACTAATTTCTTTCTTTTGCACACTGCATAAAAATGCAAAGGAAATTGCCAAAAACTTTATGGGTGCATTCAAAAAGATTTAAAAAATAGACTTCCATCCTTCCATTACTCTATTCTTATCATTAAATCATAGTAAAGTTCTCATTCGGTTTAACGAATTTTTCGTTATTACGAATGGACATTATATCTTTCGTTAAACCGGGAAACCACTGTACATGCATATTAAAGATGTTAGTTTTGAATTTTAAAGTCTGAAGTTTTGTGCTTTACACAGAGGGAAAAAATATACACGCCTGGTACCAAATTGGCTTACCACGTTTACTAATTTTAGACAATGGATGTGAATCAAATTTAGATTGCGACAACGGATTGTTGTAATGTTGGCAACGTTGCGTTATATATACTTCTTACTTTGTATAAAAGTTGTGACATTCAAAATGGATATTTCGCCCATTTGCCCCTAAATGTTTGTATGGAGGTAAAAGTTCTATATATAAAACTATAGGAATTTATCTGTTATAGATTCCCAGATATAAGAAAATTTAGCATTTAATTTATACTTATTCTTCAACCAAACTAGAGCAACTTGTGTTGTAGTTTTCTAAATTAACTATTACTTATATTATTATTTTTTTGGAAACAATGAAGAAATTGCTATCTGACCTCCTTTGGACAATTTTTGCTAGAACCAATAGGTGAAAAGTTACACTAATTTGAATAAAACCCTGTAAGACCAAATTGTTCAACTTTGACCCCCTCTAAGTCCGACAGTTCTTGACCGATAGAGCTGAAAATTTGTGTAATTTCATCAAAATTTTATGAGTTGGGTCACTTGACATGAAACTCCCCATATGTAAAGTACTGCTCAAAAATATAGCGCAAAATATATGTATTAGGTTTTTATTCTTTTTATACCCTCCACCACCATCAGTGGTGATAGAGGGTATATATAACTTTGTCATTCCGTGTGTAACACCAAGAAATATTCATCTGAGACCCAACAAAGTATATATATTCTTGGACCTTATGAAATTCTGAGTCGATTTAGCTATGTCCGTCTGTCCGTCCGTCCGTCCGTCCGTCTGTCTGTCTGTCTGTATAAAACATTCTCACGTTAACACGAAGCAACAAAAATTAACGAAAATCACCCAAAATATTTATTGTTGTCCTAGGCAGTTTGGTATTGAAAATGAGCAAAATCGGTTCACACCGGGAAAAGTTATGAATCAAAATTTGAAACAACCTCGAAAAAAATAAGCATTTTTTACACATTCTGATGTAATTTTCTCGAAAACTGTGAATGATAATTCCATGAAAATCAGCATACATTCGTTTCTATACAAGAGCTTGATTCCCGCTGAAAATTGCCTGAATCGGTCCACAATTTCATATACCTCCCATACAAAAGTACATATTCCCGGAAAATGGGTTTTTTATTAATAACTTCCGTCACAATGTCGAAATCTTTACAAAATTTTACAAATTAAAATCTTATGTCAATAGAAATCATTCAGAGAAAAATTTTCTGGATCGGTCCATAATTGGACATAGCTCCCATACAAGGTCCCCTCCCGAAAATAACTTAAACGCACATAATTCATTTCTAAATCAAGTTATCTATATAAAATTTGGTACAAGTATTGCCCTCACATACAGAAGTATTACTTTGACATTTTTTTTTTCCATCGGTCCATAATTGGTCATAGCTCCCATACAAGGTCCCCTCCCGAAAATCACTTAAACGTGCATAACTCATTACTAACATAATACATCCATATACAATTTGGTACAAGTATTACTCATGTGCACAGAAATATTATTGTGAATTTTTTTTCCGATCGGTCCATTATTGGTCATAGCTCCCATACAAGGTCCTATCCCTAAAATCACTTAAACGCGCATAACTCATTACAAAATTAAGATATCCATATAAAATTTGGTACATGTATTACTCTCACATACAGAAATATTACTGAGAAATTTTTTTTTCTGATCGGTCCCATACACGGTCCCCTCCCGAAAATCACTTAAACGCACATAACTCATTAACAAATTAAGATATCTATATAAAATTTGGTACAGGTATTGCTCATATGCACAAAAATATTACTGTGAATTTTTTTACCGATCGGTTTATAACTGGTCATAGCTCCCACTCAAGGTCCCCTCCCGAAAATCACTTAAACGTACATAACTCATTACTAAATTAAGATATCCACATAAAATTTGGTACAGGTATTGCTCACATATACAGATATATTACTGCGACATTTTTTTCCGAGGGGGTTCATAATTGGTCATAGCTCCCATACAAGGTCCCTTCCAGAAAATCACTTAAACGCGCATAACTATTACTAAATTAAGATATCCATATAAAATTTGGTACAAGTATTGCTCAAATGCACAGAAATATTACTGTGGAATTTTTTTCCTATCGGTCCATCCTTGGTCATAGCTCCCATGCAAGGTTCCCTCCCGAAAATCACATAAACGCACATAACTCATTACAAAATATTGATATCCATACATTTAGCACAAATATTGCTCTTATATACATAAATTACACTATAAAATTGTTTTACGATCGGTCCATACTTTGTCATAGCTCTCATACTAGGCCCCCTCCAGAAAATTACTTAAATGTACAATATTAATTACCAAATAATGATATAGATACAGAATTTTGAAATTTTGTTTTTATATACACAAGGTCCTCTTTCGAAAATCTCTTAAATGCACATTACTCATTACCAAATAAAGCTATTGATACAAAAATTCTATTTCAAGATTTTTGCACGATCGGTTCATAACACACATTACTTATTACTAAATTACGATATAGATACAAAATTTTACTGAAATATAGCTTTCATTTCCAGAAGTTTTGCTTAAAGAATTTTTTACGATCGGTCTATAATTGGTCATATCTCCCATACTAGGTCCTGCCCCTAAAACCGTATTTAACTAGTTGCATTATCAATTTGTGTAGAACAAAATTATATATATGTATTTTATATATGTATTTTGATAATCCTTAAATCTTTCACACACATGCATACATGCAAATTAATAAAAATCGCCAAGCGTTGGTAATGTTCAATAAATCTTGGAATTGTAATAGATTTGAGCTGTTTGAATCTACGGATTTTTCTATTTAAGATATGAGAAAACTTTTTTCTACAAATATTTGATCAATTAGAAAAGTATTAATATAAAAGCAGCTGGTGGAGGGTATTGAAGATTCGGCTCAGCCGAATATAGCACTCTAACTTGTTATATTATTACAATTAATTAAGTTAGAAAAAAATGATTGATTTCAAATTCAAGAACGAAGTCTAGTTTATGTAATAAGTATCAAAATTCGGCGTAAGACGGCAAAATAACGGTAATAGGGATTTTTATACAAAACTAACCATAAAAAACTGTTTCATAATTATAGCGCACTCTTTGAAATAAGTTGAAACAATATTTAAAAATGTTAATTAATTTTGAAAAATTGCAACTTATTGTTATGAAAGGACAGTTGTCTATGCTTGTAAATGCTATTTAATTTGAAGTGGCAAATTTTAAGCAGTTGTTATACCCTCCACCACCATCAGTGGTGATAGAGGGTATATATAAGTTTGTCGTTCCGTGTGTAACACCAAGAAATATTCTTCTAAGACCCAACAAAGTATATATATTCTGGGTCCTTATCAAATTCTGAGTCGATATAGCTATGTCCGTCTGTCTGTCTGTCTGTCTGTCTGTGTAAAACACGCTCACGTTAAAAGTAAGCAAAGAAAATAAACCAAATTCACCCAAAATATTTATTATTATCCTAAGCAGTTTGGTATTGAAAATGAGCAAAATCGGTTCACATCGTAAAAAGTTATGAGTAAAAGTTTCAGACTACCTCGAAAAAAAATACGTTTTTTTCATAATTCTTTTGAAGTTTTCTCAGAAACTACCAAAGATATTTCGATGAATTTTGTCATACATTATTTTTTCAGGGTAGTGATCAATTATATTAAAAATCTTTACAATCGATCCAATATTTCCCATAGCCCCCATACAAAGTTATATATTCCCGGAAATTAGTTTATTGTTAATAACTCCCTCAAATATATCGGCATCAACACGAAATTTTGTACATGTAAATATAATATGAACAGAAATTATACTGTCAACGTAGATCTCAGTCGGTCCACAATTGGTCATAGCCCCCATATAAGGTCCACTTCCGAAAATCACCTAAACGCACATATTTCATTGATGAATAAAGCTATTGTGATAAAATTCGAGTTGGATATGTTTTGTGTACATACAAATCATTCTACCAAATTTTTTACGGATCGGTCCATTATTGGTCATAGCTCCCATATAAGGCCCACTTCCGAAAATCATTTAAAAGCTCATATTTCATTGTCAACTACAGCTATTTTGATGAAATTCGACACAAATGTGTTTAGTCGAAATATAAATCACTCTACGAAATTTTTTCCGGATAGATCCATAATTGGTCATAGCTCCCATATAAGGTCCACTTCCGCAAATCACTTAAACGCATATATTTCATTGAATTATAAAGCTATCGGGATAAAATTCGACACAAATCTGTTTTGTATACATACAAATCATTCTACAAAATTTTTTACGGATCGGGCGGATGGGTCATAGATCCCATATAAGGCACACTTCCGAAAATCACTTAAAAGCACATATTTCAATGCCAAGTAAAGCTATATTGATAGAATTCGACACAAATATGTTTTAGCTAAACATTAATCATTCTACGATTTTTTTCCGGATAGGCCCATAATTGGTCATAGCTCCCATATAAGGTCCACTTCTGAAAATCACTTAAACGCATATATTTCATTGAATTCTAAAGCTATTGGGATAATATTCGACTTGAATATGTTTTGTGTACGTACAAATCATTTTATAAATTTTTTACGGGTCGGTCTATTATTGGTCATAACTCCCATATAAGGTCCACTTACGAAAATCACTTAAAAGCACATATTTCATTATCAACTAAAGCTATCTTGATAAAATTCGACACAAACATGTTTTGTCCAAATATGAATCACTCTGCGAAATGTTTCCAGAATAGGCCCATAATTGGTCATAGTTCCCTTATAAGGTCCACTTCCGAAAATCACTTATACGCATATATTTCATTGAATTCTAAAGCTATAGGGGTAAAATTCGACTTGAATAAGTTTTTTGTACATATGAATCATTCTACCACTTTTTTCTCGGATCGGTCCATTATTGGTCATAGCTTCCATATAAGGTCCACTTCCGAGAGTCACTTAAACACACATATTTCATTGTCAAATAAAGTTAATTTGAGAAAATTCGACACAAATATGTTTTGTCTTTACATAAATCACTGTACGAAATTTTTTGCGGATAGGCATATAAAACATTGTACCAAATTTTTTCTGGATCGGTCCATATTTGGTAATAGGTCCACTTCAAAAAATCCCTTAAACGCACATATTTAATTATCAAATAAAGATATCTTGATAAAATATGATTTGTGCACATATGAATCACTCTGCGAAATTTTTCCGGATAGGCCCTTAATTGCTCATAGCTCCTATATAAAGTCCACTTCCTAAAGTCACCTAAACTCACATATTTCATTGATTAATAAAGCTATTGAAGTAGAATTAGACTTGATCTTTTTCTGCATAAAAATCTATATACTAAATTGTTTCCTGATCAGTCCATAATTGTCACATCTCCCATATTCTGTGTATAGCTACATCATTCTATTAAAATATTTTCGAACTGTCGTATTAATATACATTTTTTTGGACCTAATCAAAGTTAGTTCGGCAAAAATTTTGGCAAGTTATCTAAAAATTAGATAGTTAGATGGGTTTCAATAAAAAGTAGTTTGCTGGTGGAGGGTATTTAAGATTCGGCATAGCCGAATATAGCACTCTAACTTGTTTTTGGTTATTTTTGCTGATATGTGTCTTGTAGTACTAGTAAATTTCTTTATGTCAAAATATGCCCCTAATTGGTCAATAGTCCATTTTTTTTAATGAGGATTATATCTAGTGACATTGGAGATAACCTTCAAATGACATTTTAAAATATTTGTCCCAGGTAAACAACAATCTGACCCTCTAACATGGGTCACTTTTTGGCAGATTTAAGATTGTGATGATACAAATTGTAAAAATTGTATCAAATGTCACTATAAAAGCCTAAAAAACATGCTTCTAATGTTTAATCTTAATCTATGCCATACACAAGCTAAGCCTCACATGCAGTGTTGCCAATTTAGCACTTTTAGTGCTAGATTTAGCACTTTTTAAACTCATTTAGAACCCAAAAATGTAATCTAGCACCTAGCATCTTTTTAGCATTTTTAAAAGGTTTTTTTGCACTTTTTTAGCACATTTTAGGATTTTTTGGTACATATTCTTGTATGCCAATTTTAATTGTTCTTCTGTAAAAATACGGTTAAAAATGAATAATTAATTAATTATGTACAACATAAAAATAATGTTTACTGGTTATCTACAGAAATATCGGTTCGTATTTGATGAGCTTAAGTTACATTTTAAAAGGCCCGCTTCCTATGGAACAAAGCTAAACTAAAATCTTATATTCAATATACATTTCCAAAAATTTTTTGAATTGTAATATTCTTTAGAAAGGATTTCATTTGTGTCTTCCCGTTAGACTTTTAATTAGAAATGTCATTATAATTGTAAACACAATTTCAAAAATATTCACAACCAAAAATTTTGGCGTTACGCATCAACAAACTCGTTCAATGGAACGTTTCTGGAACAAGTTTTTTAATCAATGAAAGTTCGAGTTTGCTATCCTCAGATATAATTCTAGAGAAGCTTTAAAGAACATATACACCTTCTTTAAAACTATATCTTTTTCCAGCGATTTATGATTCAAATTGTTAAGATTGAGATACATTTTTCTAAACCGTCAATTATAATTAAAATTTCTTACAATAAATTCGAGATATTTTTCCACTGGTTTGAAGTAGTTGTTTTTAAAATCTGGACTACTAACCCAATGTAAATATTTGTAACAATGGAAATATTGAAATAAATGATTTCATCGGAACTTTTTATTCACAACATTTTTCGACAGAACTGTTTCGAGAATTAATGGCTATATTATTAGTTGCAATGTCGCAGTTCCAGAATCTGGTTGTTTACTTCCGATCTAAAAAATTCAAAAAAAAAAAAAATAAAAATTTATTGAATAAGCATTTCTAATTCCGTATTAAAATCAACCTAAAATAAGTGGATTTATTACGTTTGCATATTAAGGTAAAAACCAGAGACAGTAACTGTTTAAATTATATTATAAAACTTAAAATTTAATAATTATTTTTCAAGCAAAAATTTTTTTCCTCAAAAATAAAACTTATTGTTAAGTTATATTTTTTTTTGTTCAAAAATAAAACTTATTTCTTGATTCTTATTTTTTGTTCAAAAAATAATTATTACTTTTGAGTTTTATTTTTACATTGAAAAATAAAAATTATTTTTAAGTTTTATATTTTTGTTATTCTTGAGTTTTATATTATTTTCTTCAAAAATAAAACTTAATATGAAAATATATTCGTACAAATATAAATGAAATTTTGATTAAAATGTTATTATAACATTATAAAGAAGTAGTTGTGTTATATTCGTGCAAGCCGAATCTTAAAGTGAATTTGGAAGGAGGTCTTAAGAAGATGATTGTGTATCGATCTATTCGGAATTCTTTATTACGATTAACTCACTTATTGGATCAACACAGTACTTATCATATATCAGAATAATATGAGCATTAGGGCGGTTTTCGAAAGAGTACCTTTTAAGGGATTTATGTACCGAACTCTGCGTTAAACTAACTTTTTCAACTTTTCAAATGAGACATTTTACATGTGATTTCGAAATGCTTATACTCTTGGATATTATTTGATTACAATTGCAATATAATAAATATATTTATAAGAGTTCAAAATTTATTCTGGAAGCATACTTGCTTTTCCCGTTTGCACTATACAGTGCATCCAACAGACAGACGTTCGTATTTGACTAGATCGTCTTAGAATATTATAAGGACCCAGAATATATGTATGTATGAACTTTTGTGAGTCTACGACTACGATGAGTTACAAACGAAATGACAAAATATACATAAAAATTCGAATTGGAAACTAAACCTTATATTGGACGCACATATTCCATATTGAACATTTTATACATATCAATATTATCCCTTTCACGCACAAAACCAAACCGCGGTGTCCCGTATACGTGAAAGGGTTATCATAGCTATGCGTTTTAGATAGTGAAGAGTTAAAATTCATACTTGCCCTTTTTTTCAAAATGTCTTAAGAAAAGCTTAAAATTTACATGTAGTATTGTAAAAAGTAATTTCTCTAAACATTTTATATAAGAAAATGTTTTCATATTGAGTTTTATTTTTGAAAAAATAAAATAAAACTCAAGAATAATTTTTATTTTTCAAGTTAAAAAATTAAACTTAAAATTGATTTTTATTTTTCAATGAAAAATATAAAAAGCAAAAATAATCGTTATGATTTGAACAAAAAAATAAAACTTAAGAAAAATTATTATTTTCTGAGTAATATATAAAACTCAAAGAAAAATAATTAAAATAAAGTTTTTTTAAATAAAACTTAAAAAATAAAAATCATTGTTTTAACCGATAATGCATCTTTAGAGAAAACAAATGGTATATTCAATTAAATTATACTCTTAATCCTTGTATTTGATTTTTTTGTTTTAAATTTTAAGAATAATCATTATTTTCTGTCCCTGGTAAAAACATTATTCATGTAGTTAAAAAATACCAAAAAATAAAGCTATTTTAGAAAAATTCTAGGGGCCATATAAAAAATCCTCTTTTTGGGATAAATTAAGAATCGAAAAACTAAAACTAGTTATTACAAACATTTTGTTATGTGTTCAAATCGTCCCATAATAAGTGAAGTTGGTCCATTTGCGTACGGAGCTAAAAATATTATTTATGTAGTTTATTTTAAAAATTTAAATTTAAATATTTTACAATAAAAAAGCTTATTTTTGTTAGCACTGTTTCTAGCATTTGTTTCTTTATTTTTAGCACTTTCTAGCATTTTTTTCAAAACAATCTAGCACTTTTTTTCAATTAGGTTTTGGCAACACTGCTCACATGTAATATAAAAAATTTAAGAACTAATCCGTTAAAATCTAATGTCGTATTACATCGATTTGATAATAAATTTGTATACTAATTAAACAAAAATAATAGTTTTCGTTCGAATTGACCTCTATTTTCCATTTTCTGCAAATAAAATTTCCATTTTCTGAAAATACAATTACCATTTAAAAGAATTTTAAAAACATTTTTCTTGGTGGTGTTTCAGTTAGCACAGGTACATGTCTTAGCATCCTTTCTCTTGGCCCATTATCTTTTTTTTAAGGATATGAAAATACTAGGATCACTAAATTTTAACCTTTTGTAGAAAATATTATCATATTTTTGTGCCGATTTAAGCACAGGCCTAGTTAAAATATTAAAAACACTCAAATCGCGCGAAATTTAGAAATTTTGGATCTATCAAGGAAATATTCTCAAATAACATTGACTAAATTGTTATCAAATGTTTATAAATTATATTATGATTGATTGATTACCGATTCATGTCTTCAGAATTGAAAATAAATGCATAAATTGATTGTAAAATGCTAAAAAATTAATTTGGTAAAAAAAAACCCAAAGAGTTCGCTACACTTTGGCAACTCAATACCAACTGGTACCAAATGGGTCTTAAAATATAGGGGCAGTAGTATTTTATCATCCCGAGATCCAATTTTGAAAAAGATTTCATATAAGAATATATTATTGCCAATTTGAATATAAATGCGCCATAATTTTGAATCTATAATTAAGGACTTGTTTCGTAAAATATTTTCTAGCGCAGTTATTTTGATATTTTAAAATAAATTTCAATATTATTTTAACAAACTGGTCTAATTTAATTTACCGCAAACAACATTTTTTTATCTTAAGTTTTTTTTAATGGTATAAAAAGAGAAAATAATAAATAGAAAGTGCGCTATATTTTTGAGCAGTACTTTATGTATATTGTATGTGAGCGTGGCAACTTGCCCACTTGAAATTACGAAATAAAAGTAGCCAATAGCACCTTCTAGACATACCAGAAATTAGCTGAGCCACTTTTTTTAATATAAAAGCAAGTAAGTATCCACAGAAATGATCATTGATTGGGCAACTTACAAAAATTGTATTTACACTGGCGAGCAAATGTGAGTGCATGTTTGTAATTTATGAACTTTATTTGGAATTAAAATAAAACTAAAAAAGCAAATCCAAAACTTTTTTGTGATTTCTTTTTTACATAATATTTAATTAATTACAGTTGAAACAAAAAAGTGTAAATTTCTAAGTAAAAAACAAACAAAACTAAAATAACTCGCATGCACTCAGTTTTGCTCGCCACGAAATATTTAGGGAAGGCTAGCATTTTTAATATTTTTTACAAAGTCCGATATAAAATAAATCACTTTTTGCATTTTCCAAAAAGTTATAAAATACAGTTTTAAATAAAAAAGTAAATCCCCCAATCTGGCAGTCCTCGTAGGACAAGCGCATCGGTGGCTAGGGGTAAACCTAAGTGGTAGGTTAAATAGGAAATTCGGGACTTTTCGTCCGAACTGCTGGGTAATAAATTGAATATTTGATTAATTTCGCCAAGAGTCAATTCAATTATTTTATACAATATTAAAGTATTTTGGCATTAATTTAAAGGATATTAAAATAAAAAGTATCTATAGTATGACACAACCGATTACCGGAATTATTTCCATAACCGCACAATGTATTCTTTATAGTACATATTATACACATACTCAAATTTAAATCTACTTTGTGTATATAATATACTAGCATAGAAAACATGTTCAATCTGTGGTTTTTGTGCAACATTTGCATAACAACACGAAAACAAAATATGAGAAATATTAACGTCGACAATATTAATATCGACAAGCACAATTACGCTGGTCCTGGCTTAAAGGTTTAAACAATTTACATACACTAGACTCCGTTTCCCCTCATCCTGTAAACTTTTGCTCCTTTTATAATGGGCATTTTATAAAATGCAGTGATTTACATTTAACACAACATAAATCAGATGTTGCAACCACAACAGCGTCAGCAAGCAGCATTATAACAATCCTTGTTACAACATACTGGTAAAAGTTAAAGCCAACCAATACAATCTATAAACCAACATCCATATAAACATTAGGTACCAGTGTTGCCAGCAGCTTCAGCATGATAGGCTAAATAAAACTAAAAAAAACCTAAATTTCTATGATGATGAAATTCAAGATAAATGTAATGTTCATAAATTAATCGACGAAATCTTATGGAGATCGGTCTTTATTTGCCTCTATACTCCATATAATGCTTCTTTCGGAAAGTTAGTTTTTCTTTAATAAATTGTTTAAATGTATCGGGATCGAAGTAAATTCAAATTAAATAAAGCTTTAATAAATTGTACTTTTAACTGCTATAGAGTATCATATGTTTGGCCATGCACGGCTATACATTCTTTCTTGTTGTATTAATTTATTTTACAAGAGAGCATATGTACCAAACTATTCGTATTATTTGCAAAATTACGATATATTGTCCTCCAATAAATGAATAAGATGTCGAAGTGCTTCGCGGCCTTATTTCAGGTCATTGACTTCAATGAAGAACACACAGGTAGCAGTTTCTCGTCCCTCAGTTGCACACATCACAAGGCCCTGTTGCTTCGACAACAGCAACTAGAGACGTATATGGTATAGATCAGGATCACACTGTATGTCGAGATAATGTAACAACCGTTAGTCGCGTAGCATGTATCAATATACATCCTGTTGAGAAGGCAATAGCACCCAAAACTTTCCTGAAGTAAAAAGGCATACTCAGTACTAATCTCCCGACGGCAAGTAGACTTTTCCGAAATTTCACCAATTTACATCAGTTCCATTCTCAGATCATAATGAATGATCTACGAAATGACAGGCACCCGCCAAATGTCAACCTGGCAATTCCCCAACCTATTCTACTACGCGAAGTTTCCTGGACGTAATTCCAATCAGTGTTAGTCAGTATTGTTATTTCTGGAATACCATCACTTCCAAAATACTTGGATCTAACTTCGACAAATGCCTGACAGTGGCAAAGAAAGTGCTCCAGAATTTCACTGTCTCTCCACATGATCTACATTCGTCTGAATCCGCACGTTCAATTTTGTGTAGATGTGCTCGTAATCCTGTGTGTCCACTCAGAATACGTACTAACCTTAGACCTGCTCATTTTGAGGAAGATTCTCGTCTTGTTGTCATCAGGGTCACCCCATAGGATCTTTGAGGTTCTACCCACCGTTTCATTATTCCAAGAGGCTTTATGGGATTCTCTTATCCATATTTTTAATTCAGCTTTTGTTGCGTTGAATGGTTTTGCGTTTGTCAGGTTAACTACCTCGAGCTTCCTTCCCTTTAAAGCTATTACGTTCGCCCTTTCGTTGCCGACTACTCCCAAGTGGCCTGGTGTCCATATGATGTAAACCTTACCTCTGCGAGAGTATTTGGTTAAAGCTATCTTACAATGCAATACTGCCTTAGATTTAATTCTAAAACCTGATATCGCTCTAATTACCTTCTGTGGGCGCCATATTTATTCTTATCGAATATACACATTCCGTTATTGCTCGAACTTCCACCTGGAAGCTTGTGTTATGATCAGGTGGTATATTTATATTTTTGGGACTTCAAAATAGAACCCCAGGCCCACTTTGTCCTCCAATTTAGAGCCATCCGTGTAACAACGGATTCCTAAGATATTCTATATAGAATCAGCGTTTCAAAGCCCCTCAGCTCTTCTACACAAGTAATTTGGAGGTGGCGTGTCATAATGTCCATAGAACTTATAACACACCATGTCAGATGTAATAACTATTTCCGTATTAGCCTCCCCTTCCTCCGATATCGGTTCATCTATGTTATTAGTTATACCGGGTAGGAAATGAGAGTTTATTAGGAGTTTCATTGTCAGTTGTTCAGTTTCATTGTCGAACGATTCAACCAGGACACTTGTGAGCATTTTTACTTTGGCGTCTATGTCCTCTTTATTTCGACATTGGAAAGTGTCCTGACATAAACGGTCTTTTAAGGTCCCGAACATTGTCCAATTAGTTTCAAACTTATTCCGAAACTTTATCGGCTTTGGTGGCGCCCGTAGTATTTTGAATCTTATGTACCGATGGTAAGAAAAGCAGTGCTCGTCCTAAACGCTCCAATCCAGAGTTTCGTTTATAAACTCTTCTACTAATACTTTTTCTCTCATTCTATTGACTAAGGTAGCTTTATTACATAACTAAGTTTAATGTGATCAAGTCTTTAGTATTAAGGAAATCCATGAGGGCTTGTCCTCTGCGATTGGTGTTTGTACTACCTCAAGCTACATGGTGGGAGTGGACATCACAACCTATTACATTTTCTTTATTTTTCCTTTGTGCCTCTTCAACCAGTTTCATCAGTTCCGACGTTGGTGGTAGTGTCGGAGAATCGAAGGGCAGGTAAACAGATGCAAGGTATATGTTGCCACGACCTTACTTCAGCATCGTTGCATCCGATTTGGGTAATCCTGTTAAGAGGTGAAAACATAAGTTCTTGTGACATAAGATACATGTTCTCGGGCGAGACCCTGTGTCAGCGTAGAAAAGTTGGAAATTTACGATCTCTATTGGTTGTTTGCCCTTTGAAGCGATTGCGTGGTCCACTATCTTATTGTTGACTAGCAACTTTGGAATAAGATGGCGGCTATTATCCTTTTCCACTGTCTATCATTGGAGTCCTCACCTATATTTGAAGATTGAGGTACCTTAGAGCTCTCTCTCCCTATATTTTTGCCAATGGCATGCTGTACATTTTACGCATTGTCACCAAAAATACCTTATAGTCTCCTGAGCAATATATATAAAAAGATTAGAGTGGGACATGAGGGGATCTCAAGAAAATCAGCTTTTAGTAAAATAACTTACATATATCCATACAAATTTCAAAATTTATACGTTTTTCTTAAAAAATTATTTATTTTTTGTTTGAAATTTTTAAAATTTTTATTGTGTTCATCAAGAAATACATAAAATTATAAATTTTTAAATTTGTATGGATATGATGTGGATTATTTTACTTAAAGTTGGATTACTTGAGATCCTCTCATTATTCCATTTCGAATTGTTTCTATATAGTTGAATATACTGTAAGCAACCTTATATGAAGGAATAAAGAAAATAGAAGATCCCTTTCTTGAGATATCATTGTCTAAAGAACGCTTTTTTGTCATTATCCTTATGTTAAATTTATAATATTTTAAATAAAATGCTGTCAAACTGCAAGACATGAGCTTTAATTAAGGACTAAAACTATTAAAATCCGATAAATAGTTTATAAAATATTTAATGCTTGTTAAAAAAATCTTAAAAAAATGTGAACATCGATAAAATCTAAACCGTAACGAATTTGGAAATTTTGGAGACCTGTAAACTGTCAAATCACCCAGTGGCATTTGTTGGGATGGCAAGAGCACCGGAGAGAGAGAATATGTTTGTATATGGCATTTTGAAATATCAGTCCTAAAAACAACATTCACTTCCTGCGAATTTGCAGGGATCAACTTCCGAGGATTCGTTAGATCATCACTAGTTTATAGTCCCGGAAGACTAGATGTATTGGTAGCATATCTTTCCCTTAAAGGAAATTGTATAAGTTTTTTTTCAGCAAAAATGGCCTATTTTGAAAACAATTATATTTAACAAAAAATAAAAAAATTATAAACAGTGAAAAAAAAGTTATACTCACTTGAAAGAAACCCAACTTTGCCCCCTCTAACTCTGAAAGTTTTTGACCGATAGAGCTAAAAATTTATGCCTGGCCTACTATTCAATAGTACCTAACATAATACTAACCAATAGTACAAATTCTAAAATATTGGCCTTTTTATGGCTAAATAGGAAACCGAAAAAAGTATAGAAAAATAAATTTTGAGGCTAAATGATAAATAAAAAGGCTAACCTGGCAATACTGTTAGGTACATACATATGCATTAGGGAAGTTCGTAAAAAACTGTCAAATATAAAAGTGCAAGAAGAATTAGAAATCATATTTCCATATCACCCTAATATACATAAGTACATACACATACGTATATTAATGCAAATTTCTACCAGTATGGTACATAAAATGAGCGTATGTACATTAGACCGACTCACACTGTATGGAAAGCAAAAACGTGTTTCTGTTATTATAAAATTTATGCATAGAGTTACAAATTTTGCACACCACTACATGCAACTTCAAAAGATCTTTAAAATTATACCACATACTGCATATTTTGTTTAAGGAAAAACTGTAAAATTTTAAAAAATAACTAATACGGTCATCGAGATATTAAAAATATTTTGGGAAACATCATAAAACTATTCAAAGATTTTTTGAAGCTGGGTAAAATTTTGAATTGAACATGAAAAATCGGGGGACACGATATTTTCTTGAAAACTATCCAGCTCACGAACGGACAGCACTAAACCCAAAATATTTTTGGAAACATCATATTACATAACAGCGAATATTTTAAGGGGGTAACTCAAGCACTATTTTTTGCGAGTCGGTCTAATGTACATACTCAAGCACTATTTTTTGCGAGTCGGTCTAATGTACATACATACATATGTATGTATACTTAGATAAGGCCTGTCCACGAAAAACTATACAAAATGCTTGAAAATCTTAAGGCAAATTATACTGATTTTAGTTCCGCCCTCAATAGGTAAAGAAGGTAGTTCAAGGGAAAATTATCGAATATTACTAGGTTCGGGTAGAAAAAGTGGCCAAAGCAACCAAAAATTCTTTTAAACCAATAAATTTAATTTTCATAAAGGTTACACCGATAATTTATATCGAAAAGTGAAAGGTCCTTTATATATATGATGTTCAATAATACCGTCGATCTACTCTACTTTATTTTTTTGCTAAGCAAAGCTACAAAATTGCATGTAGCTCCTTGATGTTGATGAAACCGAATTAAAATTAGAGAAAATAGGTGATTTGAAATGATATTTCGCGAATGCAAACATGCAGTAATTAAAAATTGCACGTGTTTTGACACTTATAAAAGCTTCTAAAAAAAATGAGATACATACTATATACATACATATTTATGTACAGTCGTACGTTTCGAATCGATCGGACTTATGTTTCGTGAATACTATTAAGTAAAAAATGGTACATTTTTTCGAGGATAGGCCTTATAAACTTAAGGCTCTTTTAATTAAAAGTTTAAAGGTAATTTCAATAAAATTAATTGCCAACATCTTTATGCTCAACTACAAAAAAATTTTTTAAATGAATTATAATTTTTTGTTTTTCTTTTTTTAGCTTAATATATAACTCTATTTTCCTTGTTCTATTGCATTTTAAATTACTCCCCGATATAGTCATTTGTGCGACTTTAGCTATGTATATGCGGTTGTCCGATCTTACAACATTGGCAGATCTGGCAATGTGATGTCAATGTACTAACAATAAAAAATTGCTAGCAACAGGTAAATTGTAAGTTCAACCTTAAAATTTCATTGCCAGACAATACATTTATCTGTCAAAAAATTGTCAGTTCACACAGTTGTCAGGTTGTTGTATGTCAAAATCTTATTTTATCTGCATATGCGCCTTGTTGCCAATATAAAACATTTATCTGACAATGGTTGCAATATCAGATGCATAAAATTCGCTCATCTGACAATAAAAATTGTCAGACAATGATCTGGCAAAAATTTTTGGACAATTTTGCAAGATAAAAATTGTAAGTTCACACGATTGTAAGACATTTTTCTGCCAACGTTGTAAGATCTGACAACCTTAAGATTGGTTTATATTTGCTAAAAAAAATTAAATGTTATTTTACTTTGTACAAATTCAATTTCCCATAATATTTACTTTCGTGAGTTAATTTTGTTTTTTTTTATAATTTTGCCTGTTAATTTTTAAATTTTTGACACGATTTCCTATTATCAATTGTCATAATTATTTCTCAAAGGAAATTTTAATGAACTATTTCAAAAAGTACATTTTGATCATAAATACTTATTACATCAATCAATAAACATTGACATTGACTTAGAAAAACTAAAAGAAATTATTAGCAATGATTGACTAAAAAGTATTTTTTAAACAGAAAGCAAATCGAATTGAACCTTGAAGGTCGTCTTAATTTTTCACCTGCTCAAAAATAAATTTAATTCATTTTGTGCACATGATATAATGATGTGATAAATTGAAGCATGTACGTACAATAATGAAAATATGAAATTATTAAAAACTAAAAAGAAGTGTGACCTTGACTTTTTAACCTAAAAATATGAAATTAATATTTTAATATTTTTTATGTAATTGTCACACAATCACCTAAAAATTAAAACAAGGTCATTCATACTTGTGCGGGTTTCAGACAAACAATTGTACAATTCTTCTACAAACATTAATATTTAAGGTAAAAACACAACAAGTGTACTTACTAAAAGGTCACTTTTGCATATTTAAACGTAAAGTGGAAAAAAATATTTACAAAGTGTGCACTCTGCAACCGGACTTTTTTTGAAAACTAAAAAAACCATAAATGCGTGTATTTGTGCATGGAAGAGAAAAAAATAGATGCGTAGTTTTTGGAGGATTTACCTTTTTTATGACACCGTATAAAAACGCGACCTTGAATATTTTACGACTGTTGTTAATTTTAACTGTGTTTCTTCTTTTTTACTTGAAAATGTTTAATTTTAGAAAATTTTATTACTTTTTTGTTTCTTTTTCTTTCGTAGGCAGGGACGTTTGAATGTTTTGAGAAACAAAATATTTTTATAACCGTGAAGTTTTTTAAGCGTTTAAAATGTTGTTTCTGGTTTAATATGTTTTTGAATACTTTTTGTCTTCTTGGGTTGTTTTTAACTCAATGGCCTCCGTCTTCTACTGAAAAATTATGATTTATGATGACCCTTTGAAATTATTTAGTTTCTTTCCCTAGTTTTGGATTTTTTTTATCATTCTGTTTGTTGCTTAGAAGGTGTGCAAAATTTTGAGTCCTTTTTGAAAATATTTTTTAACACAGTGTTTTGCTGGTAAAAAATGAACATATTTTGACAGCGTGTTTTAAAATGTTTTGTAAATTAACTGTTGCTGTTTTGTAAACAAAACTCAGTTTGAAACTTTGTTCGCGGCGGTTTAGACGTGGTTTTTCGAAAAGGAAACAAATTTTTTAATTTCCTACGGTATTTAAAAAATTAAAAACATGTGAAATATACAAAATAAAAATATATAAAGAATATATTTTCATATTTCTTGTAAAATTAAATACTATGTTATATGTACTAAAATTGGTTACTGAATACTAAAATTTTCCTGTATAAAACATACATACATGAAAACATATGTATGTAGTTGAAATTTTTTAATTCTTCTGCAAAACATACAGAAGATCTGAAAAATTATAAAGTCTACGGGTTTATTTTTAAAATTTAATTCATACTAAATTTATATTTGTATATGAATACTCGTATGAACCATAATAAACCTTAAAACCAAAACTTGATTCCAAAAAAACTTGTCTTGGAATTTTAAAATTTATGATTTAAATCTTTTTACTAGTTTCTAAAAACAAAAAAAAAATCTTTAAATAAATAAAAAAGTTCACCACAGATAGTTCTACGAGCTTAACAAAAAAAGTATAAATTATTTGACAAAATGTCATAATAAATAATACAAAAAGAGATAATATTATTCCAAAAATGCTAGTTTTTATTTTACTTTAACAAAAAATTTATCAACATCTATGTTTTAATAAACAATATTTTTTTTAATAATCCAAAATCATCTACATATAAAAATGTTGAAATAAATTTTAAAACAAACATAAAATTCTCATAAAAGTCAAATATAAGTGTTAAAATTGTTGAGATCAAAGGTTTTTATAGATCATAAACTAGAAATAGTTTCGTTAAAGATCATGAAAGTGCTTGTGAGTGTTTATTAATAATTTTAATTATTTATTTACATATATACAATAATATTTATTGTTTTAATTATAAATTTTTTTTTAATTACACAATAGGCTTATAAATGGTTTTTATTTTGTTTATTTTTACTTTTCTGTTTGTTAATTTTATACATTCAACAATTTTTAAGAGAATGTAATTTCCCAATTTCTCTGTAAGTGTACCAATTGATAAAAAGATAAAACCGAGTCAGCCAATCCGCCTTCTGTGTGTCTACCCTGCCAGCAATTTTGTAGTCGACTACGAGAAAAATTCACTTCTAGTTTACTTTTACAGACTGACTATAAGCTAATTACAATGTAGTGCAGAGCTATCCCGAAATTTTGTATTTGGCAACGTAAAGAACCGACTTTTAAATAATAACTACAAGCTAACTCTAATGTAATGCAGAAGTGCAAAATTATCTGGAGAGTATTAATTGTATTTCAACATGTTTTCTCTTATTTCTCTATTATTATGATTTTATTTGTTAACTTTGACTATAAACGAACAACAATGTAATGCAGAAATGTTCCAAAATTTGGTATTTATTAACGTAAACAACCGAGTTTTAGGACTAGCTACAAGCTATCATATAATGCGGGAGTACCCCAAACTATCTGGAGAGCATTTTGTTTCGACATGTTTTCTCATGTTTCTTTATTATTTGGAATTTTGTTTTACATTTTTGTCATTTTCTTGTATACGTTGTGAAATTAGAGTCAGTAAATTGGAAAAATTAATTATGAAAGGTTAAATATTTCAAAACTCGGTCCCTAAATTCTAAATTCTGCTGATTAATACTGTAAATATAATACATTAACAGTTAACATTACACATAACATTTAAGAATTTTTTTTAGATTTGGATCAATGGGAATCATGGAAATAATGAACAAATCATTCATAATTTTATGGATACCGGTGTTATTATTAGTTCCCCTGCAGAAAACTGATGTCTATTAATTTTAACGAACTAATATCATAACTTGTATTAAAGCGAAATGTAATTTAGATAACTAGAAGTTAAATTTTAAATATATTTAATTAAAATGTAATTAATTAATACAGTAGGGAATACAAAAGAAAACTATTACTTGACTTTTCTGCAACTAACTTTAAGTTAGTTAATAAAGAGTTACCTTTAAGCAAATTTTTTAGTAACTAACTTTAAGCTAGTTGAAAAGTCATGCAGAGTCGGACAATTGACTACTGCGTAGGACATCGCCATGTTAAAATAGTCAGTTGGCTCCATTAAAAATAATCCAAGAATCAACCATAACTAGTTGATGAAAAAGTCGGCTTTTAATGCATTTAAAGTTAGTTGAGTTGCTGGCAGGGTAATTTTAGCCTATAACTATAACTTATAATATTACCTATAACTTTCTGTGTCGCTTAAGCCATGTCCGTCTGCCTTTCGCCTGTCCATGTAAACCTTTTAATCAAAGTACAGGTCGCAATTTTGAATATAATTTGATACTTTTGGCCCTATTAATTTTGCTTAAAATAGTCCATTATTTCACCATGCCCCCATACCCCGAATATGGCTTTAGAGCTCTTATTTATGTTACCAAAATAGGCTTAGCTGTTTTTTTTAAGTAAAAATCTTTCTGTCGTAATAAATTAAACATATCCCGCAAAATAAAATCCCCTTCCGGAAATGTTTTTAACGTCCATAATTGACTTATAAATATTAGTATTACTTTTAAATTCGTCACAAATAGGTTTTATTTATATTAACATTAATCCATTTACAAAATTATATAATTATTTTAGAGGTCCATATTTGTCCCTAGAGCCTTTACAAACTCTCTTATAGAAATTGTTAAAATGTATCAGAAACATATTAGATATATTTACTAATATAGGGTATTATATAATAAGACGTGACCGACTACACTTTCGTACTTGTTAAATTTCTTATTATGACTTATACTGATACTAATACATAAGTATTTCCTCAAAGGGAATAGCACAATGACAACATCATGACAGTTTTGAAGACAGAATTTCGGTCTTTGTTCTGATTTTTGGGTGTGTGTAATCTAATAAATGATTAAATTGATGACGAGTGCAAATTTGATAGACACGAGGCATTGATGGGAAGGGTTTTTGATAATTTTATAACCATATTTGAACGTACATAAATTATATTCTCCGGGTAGTATAAATCGTGCATATTTTTATAGTGCAAATATTATAATTTGAAATATATATATATCAAATAAATGACAGGCATGATGATGTATACAGGAGTTTTATGTTTACCCAACAAATCGTTTGCGGAAGGTTTGAATTGATTTTAGTTGGTTAATATTGTTTATTTGATGATTATGTTGAGAATTCTCATAAAAATGTCGTAAAAACGAAATTGTTATAATTTGTAAAAGAAATTAAATAAACATAAAATTTTTGGATGTTTATGTTTACAACTAAGTGAAGTTTATGGATGTTTTCGTTCAGTTTTACGACCATTTAGACACCTTATTTAGCCACTCGATGATTGTTGCATTGTATTTTGTATTTGCGGTCTGAATTTTTTTTTTTTTTTATTTCTATTTAGGGTGGTTGACTGACTGACTGATTACACCGGAAAATTTGTATTTACTTTATTTTTATTTCATTCATTTTATGTTTATTTAATGGTTGTAATAGTTGTTTTTATTATTGTTTAAATTTTGTGGTTTTTTGAATTGTTTTTATGTCTGTTTATTTGTAAATGTCGGCTGTTTGAGTAAAATAAATTTCAATTGTGTTTAAAATGTCGTAAAAACTATAAAACGGTCGTAAAATGAATTGGTTTTATAGACTCACGGGCCAAAGCAACAACAACTGATTTATTTACATTATATTTCTTGGCATTTGTTGTGTCTGCCACACAAACGCCAGCGGAGGAAGAAGGAGGTGAATATTTCATTTAACACTGAATCAAATTTTAAACAATAACAAAAAATAAATTTTTTCTTTAAAATTACCAGTTGTTTTAAACATGTACTATAGCATCATTATAAAATAAAAAAGAAGAAATAAAATTTAAGTACTAGTTAAACAAAATAATTCCGTTCCTTTAGCTTGCAACAAAATATGAAACTTATAATTTTAAAAAACGATGGATTTGAATGGACGGGTTTGGTTTCCTGGTTTCCAAAATATTCGTCAGTGGTTATATAAATTTCAGAAAATATAATATTTATTCTATAAATCAAACTAAGTATGTAATTCAAATTACAATTTTCACCAGGAGTAACTACAGGTTTTAATTTTACGTAAATATAAAGATTCTTTAGTAGAACATAGAGCATGGAACAGGCATAAATATTAATGCATTTACCTCGATTTGTTTATGTCGATTCAGGCAGTTATTTTGCTTGTAACCACCAAAACAAGCATTTGTAATCAGTTGATAAAGCAGCTTTTGAAGTCCGCTTTTGAACTTTTTAACTAAAGAACACAAGATTTATTATTGAATTAATTCCATTGATACTAAGGGCCCAATGTGGCACAAAAATGATTTAAACGAAGAAAGAAATACCTAGACCGTATGTAATATAAAATTGTGTTGTAGTATGTGAGTGTTCTTTTTTAAAACACAAGAAAAGATAAAACGGGTACATGGAAAATACAAAATAATCTTAACAAAAAACTACAACTTAAAAACATCAAACTTTATCAAACGTATTTTTTTAAGAAACGAAAGAATAACAACAAAGAAAAGATCCATAAAGAAATTAAAACTAAAAACAAAATCTTAAAAATAAGAATTTCTTTACAAACAACACTGAATTTCTTCTACCTATTGAAACTGACAAATGCACACCATGAGTTTTTTGTTGAATGGGTAAAAATCGTGGTACCGGTTCTTTGCAATATGGCCTACGCATCGAAAAATCCTTATATTGTAGGTATGGGTTCGTGTCGATGTGTGTTCAGTTGTATGTATGTGTTTATTGTTGTTTCTGTTGCCTTTAGCTCATTGACCGCAGCAGACATTATTCTTTTTTATGAGCATGGCATAAGACAACAACAACAAAACGGTCATGTTTGTCATTTTATTTAATTTCAAAAGATTTAAGATTGTGACTGTCAACCATGTTGTTTTTTAGTTCTTCCTTAACTATTGCATGTTACGTTACCTTTATACAAAAATATATGTAAATGTACATCCATATATGCATAAGTATAACAAAAGTTTTTTTTTTATATTTCTTAACATAATGTTTAACCTATTTTGAAACGCAAAAAGAAATTTTAAGATTATCGATCTGTTAAAAAAAATAATTATTTCATTAAATATTTTGATTTGAATAACTCACAATTTAGTAACTATAGTTGCCCAAATTCGTTTACTTATTTCTGCCTAGTGTAATTGTCCTTACTATTTTGGTAACTTCTTTGCATTACTTAACGGCTAAAATCGTAAATATCTCCTAAAATATTTCTTTCCGCATTTCCTTGCTTCTAGAATCTAGATCTAAAGAAGTAGTCTTCTTACTTAGAGAATTGTTGCAATTTATTTATATTATTCAGCACAAAAATGAAAATATTAAAAAAGTCAAACATCGCCCGATTTTCGATTATTTTTTAATGTTTTTAAGGATTTGCAATTTGCTCCAAAATATTACGCTCGGGCAGACATTTTTGAGTTATAAAGGTTTGTTGGTCATGTTACTTATGCTTCCGTTAGGTTAATGTTACAATAACAAAAAAAAAAAAAAAAAAAAAAAAAAAAAAAAACAATATACCTACCCCCATCTTTTTTGATGGTGGGTATAATTAACAAAACAATATTTTAAATGCCACCCACGCAAAAGTTCGCATGTCTATTTTCAGAACAACAATAGAAAACAAACACAAAATTGTATTTTTTAGAAAAAAAAAACTTATTTTTTAACCAAAATTATGAACAACAAAGATCAAATAATATACATAAATTATAAACAAAACAAACAACATCAAAAAACTTACACTCACTCAAATTTTGTTTGGAATTATGAAATTTTATTTTTATTTCACAAAATACATCGGTATATACATATATTAAAAAAAAGTGTTGGCCAGACAGCTCAAAGCTACATTCGTACATACATATGAATATATACCGAAATTCGTTGTTACTACCCTACAGTTCATGGGATTAGTTTTTAGTTAATGAATGTGTTATACTTCTTGTTGGACTTTTTACAGAAAAGAGGATCAGTCGGCCATTATCTAATAGGGTTATCTAATAGGGTTAGGTTAAGTTGATAGGAGTATCTACCTCAAACCCTTATATATTATCCACTGAATGTATTCCGATGTTCAGAAACTGGATGTTGTTTCTAAGAATTTTCCAATCAGTGGTCGTATGTATATGTGGAATAATATTACTCCCAAAATATTTAGATTTAATATCGGCGAAAGCCTGACAATGGCAAATGGCAAGGGCTCCAGAGTTTCACTGTCCTCTTTACATGCTCTACATTCGTCTGAATCCGCACGTCCAATTTTGTATAGCTGTATGTCCACTCAAAATACGTAAATACTAAACTCAGACTTGCTCATTTTTAGGAAGCTTCTTGTCCTGCACTCGTTAGAGTCATCTTGTAGAATCTTTGTGGTTCTACCCACCGTTATGGGTTTCTCTCATCCTTATTTTTATTCTGTCCTCGTTGCGTCAAAAATTTTGCGTTCGTCAGGTTAACTACCTCTAGCTTCCTTCCCTTTAAAGTTATTACATTCGCTCTTTCTACTACTCCCGAGTGGCCATATTATGTACCCATATGATGTAAACCTTACCTCATCTGATATCGCCCTAATTGTCTTCTAGCTGTCGGTATATACATATGTAAAGTCCTGTTGGTGCCATATTTATTATAATCCAATTTACGCATTCCGATATCGGACTTCTGCCTGGAAGCTTGTGTTGTGATTAGGAAAACTGTGGTATGTTTATGTTTCAGGGTCTTCAATATAGAACACCAGGTCCACTTTGTCCCCCAATTTAGAGCCTTCCGCGTAGGAACGGATTCCTACGACGATTTGCTGTAATGTTCCTTTTGACCCCGACATTCTATCTGAGATCAACGTTTTAAAGTTTCCAACATATTCAGGCTCGCCTGATGATTGTGTATAGCCTACAAATATATCCAATATATATTAGGGTGATCGACTCGGTTTTTTCTGTATTTCCTAAGGTTTTTCTAAATGTTGATTATTCGAATATCTAATAACCCGTTTTTTTACTTAAAAACCCCGGTTTCAAATACTTTTCTTTTTGCCTTGCATTCAACGGATACTAAATTAAATTTGAAATATGACAAAATTTAAAAAATGTTTTTCAAATTAAGCTTTCGTTAATTTTTTTTTTTTTGATTTCCCTAATTATTTAAATTTAAATTTTATTTGTAAAATTAATTAGAATAACCAGAGACAGTAACTGTTATAAGTTTTATTATAAAACTTAAAATTTAATAATTATTTTTCAAGCAAAAAATTTTTTCCTCAAAAATAAAACTTAATGTTAAGTTTAATAAATTTATTAAATAATGGTAGTCGCGTGGTGTGTAAATTGTTACCGTATTTTATCGACAAAGAATACTTGGGCAGAAATCAGTATTAAACCTGCAGGGTACCATTTAACAATAATATTTTTATACCTACCTACAAATGAAAATAAAAGCATTATGAACTATAGAAAAGAAAAACAACTGAAAGCACAATCTATTAAAAAAAAGTGAAATCAAAATGTATAAAATTTACACTTAAATCATAGAGTTAAAAGTTCACAACTTTATCTTTGAATTGCACATTATTTAAAAGCCCATAAATATTCAACAATAATACGATCGCACATACATTCGTACCGTAGATATGTACATACATACATATGTCTGTAGAATACGATTATATATTGTGTGTATATCGCAAATGAAACCATAAAGAAACAATAAAATTTGCGATAAATGGCCAGAGGAAACAAAAACTAAACGAAACGAGAGATATGGAGTGCGCCACTTTGTTGGCCATTGAACGTAAAATTTTTAAGTAAATAAAGAAAAATTCCAGACAAAATGTTTTTTTTTATATACATTTTTTTGTTAAATTTTTATTGTTATTATAACGGCTATAGCGATGACAGCGAAGACAATCATTATTAATGAATATTTTTTATATAGTTTTAGGTATACATTTGAAGCATGAATGTGAATAATGGCGTAAATACCAAATCATAAAAAATAAATTGAAATAGATTTGTTTTTCTTAAAATAGCTTAAAATAAAATTTTTATTTTTTTAATCGCAGAATTACAAATTATTTATTTACATAGTTAGAGAAAATAAGCTAAAATAGAAATACCTCAAAAGTGATATTAATTTTCTGATAGGTACACTGAAAAAAAATCCATGCCTAATATATACGAAAAATGACGTACATTGTACGAATCGTTCGTTGTTTCGCACCACGAAATTCTTTCGTAATATATACGAAATTGTACGAAATATTTTAGTATAATGCAAAATATTCTTGAAAAAATTAATTTACATATATTGAAAAAAGGGAATTTTGAATAAACATGAAAATTTACGAAATATTAATTTATGCAAACATTTTTGTTCATTTTAAAATAATTTTTCTAATTTTATTTCAAAATTATTCTCCACACGAATTTTTTATTTTTTTTATGAAAATAATTCGTGAATAATATTATACTTTTTCTTAAATTTTATAAAAATGTTGTAGTTTTATTTAATCATAATATAATTAATATCACTATGTTTAATTTCGCTAAAATTTAAGAAAAAAATATTACGAAAGGTTTTTACTTTCGTAAAAATAGAAAAGGATTTTAGTAAATAATATTTCGTATTATACACGAAATTTTTTTTCGTAAAGTTGAGCATGGATTATTTTCAGTGTACTATCGAATACATTGAATTTTTGAAATTTGCCAATCGCCTCCAAAATTGTGACATACGGGTAAAAAAGTTGATTTTTTTTAGATTTAAGTTATCTTTTATAGTTGCTTCGAGTACAAAATCATTAGTTATGGGTTTGGGTGAAATATATTACTTAAGTGTTTTGATTAAACATTCAATCCTCTTCCAAATGAGCACTCTTTTTAGTTGTTGTAGTCAGTCTATGCTTTGTTTGTTTTGTTGAAAATTAGGGTCAGTGAAGATATGAATGCAAATATATTTATGGAATAGACGTTAATATTACTTCAAACCCGGTAAATTCTGAATACTGAGCAGTTAAGAGCAGAAAACCAAATCTTTCATTTACTACAATACTGGCTTAATCCAAAAAAGCCATTTCGAGAAAAATCACTTTGAATGTTTAATGACATTTTACTATTTTTTAAATAACTTTTAAACAAATAAAGGGATTTGAAAAATTAAATTAATTTCAGAAAGTAAAGGTTAATAGGTTTCTCACCTAAATTGAAATTTAATTTTTATTCATCTAATATTCGTGAGAACAAGAGTTTAAGTTTTTACAGTTATAACAAAAAATCGATCTCAAATCGAAAATAATAGACATACATATTTGAAATTTGACAAATCTATATGAAAGACTTAATTAAGTAAGATGTATATTTTGTAACCCTTAAACATTTTGTATTATGCCAGTCTTGTAATAAATGAGCGATATGATACAAAAACTCTTAACAAAAAAAATTTAAATTTTGTTTCTAGAACGCAAATGGCTTGAACCAGCATAAAGCTGGTCCATAAAAACAATGTCGACGTATTGTTAATCTCGGAGTCGCATTTAACGAATAGATGTAATCTTTATATTTAAGGCTACAAATTTTCACAAATCATCTTGATAATGGTAAGGCTCGCCCTGGTATTTAAATAAAACATAATGAAGTAGACAAATTTTTCAAATACTAGTTACAGACATGAATGCGCAGTTGGGGAATTTACCTTATGCTCTATATACTGCCATTCACAATTTTCCATGGCTTAAAAACACTTTGAAGAACGAATTTTTTAGTACACTAGGAAATGGCTTATTGTGACTAAAACACTTAACACATACTGGGATTATAGACAAGTGAATCCCAAAGGAAACTGTTTAGATATTATATCAGCTGGTCAACCTACATACTGGCCTTCCGAGCTAAATAACAGGATTGCCTGTTGTTCCACCATCATTTAATGACTAATGTTGCTACAGGCGAATATTTTGTTTGAATCAATATTTCTCCGTATTCATGATAATTTAATTTCAAATTGTATTATTCCTGCTATAAAAATATAAATTTCAATAAATGTTTTCATTTCAGTTTCAGTTTCCAAATTAAGCAATTTAACGTAATTTAACCACACTTTCGATTGATAAATTTAAATGAACAATCGTAATGAATGTACATAAGTAAATAAGAGGTTGTATGTATTACGAATGTGTATTTTATACATTCTCATTTCCATTGTGATTTGAAGTCGAAATTTAACTTTGCCTTGGGCTTAACCAAGCACCAAATAAATACTTCTTGTGAGCATTATAGTATAGCGTTTTTTGCTTTGAATTCCTAAAAAAAAATACTGATTTAGTGGCCATAGAATGTTGTATATGAAGCAGTTTATCAACACGTTTTTTTAGGGAAATAATGTTCCTTTTTCACGGAACGTTCAATGAATGTGATATTATGACGCAATCACATAGTTAATATACATACACAAGTATGGATGTACTTAAATATACATATATATTAGGGAGTTATTGTCTTTCCTTTTAGTTTTAATAAGCAAGGATTATTAGATTTATAGAATGCTAAAATTATCACGATATATAAAATAAAATAACCTCCTTATTGTCTCTGACATTTTTAAACAAGTTTAAAAGTTTTGTGTTTAATCTGGGTATAAACCCACCATCATCAAATATACCCTCTATTGATTTTGTCACTCCATTTGTAACACATCGAAATATTGGTCTAAGACCCATATCTGTTGAAAACACGATAGAGACCAAATGGAACATGCTAAAGCTGAAATTTGTTCAAAATATTTTTGGTTGATGCACTTTGTTTTGTATTAAAAATGGGCAATATCTGTCCACTATTTCACATGTGAAACGCTCATATCTGGCTTAAGAAAAAAGTATGTATAGCGACGAAATTTTACATAAACTAGTTTTAGCAGAAACAAATTAAAAATTTCATGTGTATCCTAAACCCCTACAAAATTTTAATATATCAACGAAATTCGACATAAACAGGTTTTATAGGAGCTAAAATCTCTGAAAATTGTATGCGGATCGGTCAATAATTTACCCGAATGTCCAATTTTGACCCCATCTAACTCCAATAGTTCTTGACCGATAGAGCTTTTCTCTGGCCTACTATCCAATAGTATTAACCTTGGTGCAAATTTCTCCAAATCGATTTTTTAAGTTGGGTCACTTGAAACGAAATTGCCCATATGTATACATATCGAGCCCTTTTTGCAAAATGGACGTAAGCGACTTGATTTTCGATTTTCGTTTTTTTATAGAAAACGATAATTTAGGTCTATTAGCATCATCTCCGAAAATTTCGTAGCTATAGATCCAATGGTTGCAACTTTACAAGAAAAAGAAAAAAGATTAAATTTGTACACATTTATTTTCTGTTTATGAATTTTGTAACAGCAAGGTGTCGGTTACGTTTAAATTTTCTTTTAAAATATATTAAATTTATAGAAAAATTTTGAACAACTTAACTTATTAAATTTGTTTGTGAATGAAATGCCACATATCTGAGTATAATTGTAATAAATTCATATAATTATCACTATGCCATTGCAATTTATGTGCTAAAATGTATAATTTTCTATAACTTTTTATGAATTTAGTTCATTCTAATTACTAATTACACTGCATTTATATTATTACCATTTAACCAACTCTTATATTTGGTTGTAAATTTGTGGATTTCGGAAGGCGTACCTGTATATGTACTCTTAATGAATCAATAGTCCTAGAATTTACTTATTTATTCGATATGAGGCGAATTGTACTACCATGTATGGATATTAATGTGGATGAGGGATTTGGTCAATTGTGGACCGAGGTCTATAGAATTTAAACGCGTAATCAGTTTTGAAAACAAATGTTTTTTGTAGAATTTCATCATACTTTCTTAATTTTTGAAAGATTTATTAACTGTAAACTTATTTTCTGTTTGAGGAACATAGGAACCGATCCTAAAACATCATCATACATCAAATTTCGTTGGAGGCTAAGGTCAAATATTGCCTGACATCTGTCATACTTCCCAACATAATTTAAAGGTATATATAACCGACTTATGCAAAATTTTGTAGCGATTGCTACATAAACAACATATTTATAAATGTTTTAACTTGGGGAGCACTTGTATGGGGGCTAAGTGAAATCATGAACAAATATTGCCCATTTTTAACACCAAATAATATTTGTCATCAATGAGCATTTTTTGGAGAATTTCATCACTCTAGCTCCTAACGTTCGGAACCTATCCGGTTTTCAACAAACAGACTGGCATACGGACATCTCTAGATGATCTTAAAATCTTATAAAAAAATATTTATTTATTACACTCTTAAATTTCAGATATATACATATTATATAAAGATATACACAAAAAATTAATTTTTTAGGCAGAGAATTTAGACGTAACCGCTTTAACATTGTTTATATTATAAAAATTTGTCTCGGCAAAAAAGACGTTAGCGTCAAAAAAAATCAGATATAGCGGATAAACAAACTGCATCCAATATTTTAGATGTAATAATATTTATTAACGAAGTTTTGGAGTAATGATATGTCCTACTTCGAAGACAATTAAAAAAAAGCTCTACTGTAAAATTTAGTTTTTGTCGGTTACGTCTTTTGTGCGAAAAGGGCTCGATATGTATGTATATATACCCATCCTATGGTATACCAGCCGGGTCGAAAAGATACAATACAATAATATTAAAACCTTCTAAATGTTTTGGATTAATGATATGTCCTACTTCGAAGACAATTAAAAAAATGCTCTACTGTAAAATTTAGTTTTTGTCGGTTACGTCTTTTGTGCGAAAAGGGCTCGATATGTATGTATATATACCCATCCTATGGTATACCAGCCGGGTCGAAAAGATACAATACAATAATATTAAAACCTTCTAAATGTTTTGGATTAATGATATGTCCTACTTCGAAGACAATTAAAAAAATGCTCTACTGTAAAATTTAGTTTTTGTCGGTTACGTCTTTTGTGCGAAAAGGGCTCGATATGTATGTATATATACCCATCCTATGGTATACCAGCCGGGTCGAAAAGATACAATACAATAATATTAAAACCTTCTAAATGTTTAACAATAAGTGTGTGTCTTTAACTAAACGTTTTTAATTTTTAACGCTTCAATAATAAATTGAAGTCATCTTCTTAAAAAAAGAGCACTCCATAATTTTTAAAATTGCTGTTATTTGGTGGTACAAGTTTTTAATTTCATTCGTGATGTTTTTCGCCAAAAAAAAAGTTTGAGTTCACTTTACAGAGAAATATTGAAGTAAGGCAAGTACCTGAGTTGTACGCATAATTATTATCGGTCGGTCAATAGCCCACCGTTGGTTGCTGCCACATAATTATGACACTCATCATCTGTGTACAGGTAACTTGTACCCGTGCAGCATGTGGTTTGTAATGTGTAGTTAAGTTTTTACTTTTTCCCAAACAAAAACCTCATTTAAGTTAAACGTTATTGGTAATTTTGCGTTCGGTGCAAGTAAGTGCTTATACTTGCCAGTCTCATTTACAATCCGTGTTAAGTGACTATTTTAATTTTATAAAGATTTTTCATATGTTGATATTAAAAGCGTGATTATAGGCAGAAATAACACGAGGAGTATTTTACAAGCACAATAAATAATATGAGAACAAGTATTGAAAATTAAACGGGTTCAAGATGAACAACGCCATGAAATGATGAATTTACTTGTAAAAGAATACAACATCATTGGATTATCAGAAAAGAGACAGACTTAAATATTTTACCTTTATTGAACACTATTATTCCATTTATGTGAAATTACCACATATACAAGCATCATTCAATTGCAAGTTCTCTTAATAACAGGAAGCCTATGAATGCTTCTGTTAAATTATTGGTTTATATTAGTGTTTTTATATTTTATTTTTTTTGAATATTATAATTTTAAAAATGCCTACATGCAGGTACTCATACATACATATGTATATATATATATATACTTGTATGTATATAAATGTTCTATTATGTGTTCATAAATACTCATTCATTGTAAATGCATTATTAGTTCAGTTTACCAACATTCGGAATTTAGAAGGTGAACTCGGAGTTATTGTGAAAAGGGGATTGGTCTAGAAAAAACACATGTTATTCTTAAAAGCAGTCACCAAAGAATAGTAATCTTCTGAAACCTGCATTCTTCTTTTTCTTCTTTTTAATCTGAAATCTTTTCGATTTAACAAGCGGTTATTTACCTCATCGTAATTATAAAAAATAAACATACCTACATACTATATTTCTCACAATCCAACACTATATTAAATTTATCAGCTGCCTTCTGGCTGTCGGTAAATACATATGGGCAATTCCATACGCTTGTATGTGACATTCGCACGCCTTCAGAGTGGTATAGATTTTGCTAAATTATGAGTACTTGGAAAACAATTTTCTCATTCTGTTCCATTTAAAGAATACTATATTTGCAAAAGGAATCATCCAATTCGGAACCTTGTTTTCCAAAATATGGATTAAAATATGGCGATATCATACGTGACAAAAACGGAAGTGTTTTTAAAGTACATGTAAATATTTACGAAAATCTGCGAATTCTGTAGGTGTATCTTTTTTGTTTTAATTTCTTACACTATGGGACATATTGTTCATTAGTAATCCATAATTTTTAAATAAAAAAATTAATATAATTTTATAATGAACATTTTTAAATATCGTACGTGACACATCGTATGTGACAGATTTTTCTCCTGATTTTTTTTTTAAGTTATAAAATATATATTTTGGAAATATATACATACACACACTTCAACAAAGCAAAAGGAGTAGGAAAGTGCAGTCGGACATGGCCGACCTATATACATGTTTAAGCAATTTATAGATAAAAATAAAACTGGGCTTATATGGCGACTTGGGTCAAATATGGACCGATCCTCATAAAATTTTAGGGTGTGATTTTAATTCATATAAAACTTATTTGTGCCAAATTTTATCATAATACTCAGGATGCACTAAGTAAGGTGAAATCGTTAAGGCAGCTGATTTTTATTTGTTTATTAAAAAAGTGCTTGGGTTGTGTCAAAATAAATTAATTTATTTTTATTCTAAAAAAATTATATTTGTGTTTTCAAAGCAAAAAAATTTTAAATTTATGAATTAAAATGTTCATAAAAAGTTTTCAAATAAGAAAACTCTGATGAAGAAGCATTAAAACATTGTCCTGCTGCAGATACAAGCTAAATGTAACAACGGTTTTATAGGTAATATTGTGAAATACACAAAAAATATTTCTTTCCAATGTTTGTTATTTTCCAATTTTAGAAATTTCATTTTGACAAAACCCAACTCTAGGCAACAAAAAAATATTGTGTTTGTTGTGTTTGTTGCCGAAACGCTCTCACCTTACTTATTACATCATGATAATACTATTGATTAGAGGTGAGCTACGGACGTTTAAGTGTTTTTCTGAAATTAAACTTTGAATGGAACTAGAGTCAAATGAGGTCCAATCGTTATGAAAATCGGCATAAAGGTTTATGCTACTAAACATTTTAGATCTGCCGATTTTTGAAGGGATAGTATTATAATTAACAGAATTATGAGGAAAAAAGTGATATTTTCGGGTCCGTTTGTATGGCGGCGAGGTGTAAAAATAGACCAATTTCAAAAATTTTCAACAGTCTTCGTCTTTGGTGCTACAAAAGATCATATATCAAATTTTATTACCTTTTCATGGAATTGCCCATATGTTAAGCCCTGTGGGAACCATATTTATTCTAATCTAATTAACGCATTCCACTATTTCTCGGACTTTCGCTTGTAAGCTAATGTTGTGATTAGGTAAACGGTGGTATACTTATGTTTCCGGGTCTTCAATATAGAACCCAGGCCCACTTTGTCCCCCAATTAAGAGTCATCCGTGTAGCAACGGATTCCTATGTGTATTTACTCTAATGTTCTGTTTGACCAAGATATTCTATATGCGATCAGTATTTAAAAGTTTCCGACAGCCTTAGAATGTGTCCAGTATGCATTGATGACATCCTATAACCGCTTTTGACTAACGTTATGAGCTCCCCTTTGATAAATTCTCATTAGCTCCGCTTATTTTTAGCTTATTTTCATGTGTCTAGTTTTAGTATTACAAAAAAAAACTCAACAGTAAAAGCTAAAAAACCAAAAAGTACCAAAAAAAAGAGTCCTTGGTTCCGGAGTTCCAAGTAACGCATTTTTTTGAAATGATTCAAAATGAAGCAAGTCGCACTAGATCAGGGATGTATTTTTATGTGTACACATACAAAAATAGTAAAACAGCTGCTTCCATCTTACTTGTTTATTGTGTTATACCAATAGTGTCCCAGCAAAAACTCGGTAATGGGTTATACATCCATAACCACTTACTTTTCAATGACTACTACTTACCGTCTGCATTACTTAGAAGTACTCTCGTACTTTTTTCTTATAATCTGATATAGAAGTACTTTATTTTCGGCTTTGTCATTTTGTTTGCACATTTTATTTAATTGCGTGTTATGAATTGTGTTTTACAAAAAAGAAAACAAAATTAGATTTGTATGTGAAAACCACTAACAAACCGAAGTCGCTGGTTCGTATTCTAGCTGGCTCTTTTTATTATATAAAAAAAAACAACTTACTAAACAACTTCTTTGTAAGAGAATTACAAGTACTTCTTTCACTCCCTTCATATCCAAAAAAAATAAATCGTACGACTTATATTCTCTTTTTATACCCACCATCAAAAAAGATGGGGGCTATATTGATTTTGTCATTCCGTTTGTAACACATCGAAATATTGGTCATAGACGCACAAAAGTATATCGAGGGACTATATTCAATAGTCGCTATCTGTCATTTTCATGAAAATGAGATTTTGATGGCAAAATATTCAGCAAACTATCCCGCATCAGTGATATAAATTTCAAAGAAAAAAAAATATTTTTTGGCAATTTTATAGCTTTTTTTAAATTTCTCTATCTTAAAAAAAGAAAAATTCTGAATGCAAAACTCTCTATCTTATCCAAAAATTGCTTCAAACTCTATCCCTTTGGACGATTTTCTGTTGCAAAACAAGTCTTCTTAATAATTTGGACATGCTGAACACAAATCCGTCAAAATATTTAAAATCGGTCTAATAGTTTTTGAGATAATGCTCATTATGATACTAATTAAATCAATTTTATTGTCGTGTTTAACCATATAACTTTGATTTTGGACCAAAACATTATAATCTGTTGCTTTTTCAACAATTTGGTTTATTTTCCTCCATTAAATTGTATAAAATATAATATTTATTGATTTAAATTCAAATAAAAATTTTATATTTCCATGAAAAACTCTGTTGGTTGAATGAATATTTTCGTAGAAAAATAAGCTCTATCTGATATAAATTTGTGAATAATTTTGCAAATAATGCAAAATTTAAAATTCTTTTTATATAAGGGTTTAGTATATGGTCGTAGAAATATATTGTAGAAGAAAAAATTTAAAAATCTTCACTAACTAGCGAAATAAACAGTTTTTTTGCTCTCCTGAAAACTTGTATTATTTTAGATAGGGACTATTGAATATAGTCCCTCGATATATATTCTGGGTCCTCATTAAATTCTAAGACGATCTAGCTATGTCTGTCCGTCCGTCTGTCTGTCTGTTGAAAGCATGATAGAGTCCGAATGTAAAGAGCTAGAGGGTTGAAATTTCACATAAATATTTCTTATAGGTAAGGTTTGTTTGGTATTGAAAATGGGCAATATCGGTCCACGTTTTCGGATAGCCCCCATACAAGTGGCCCCTCGAAAAGCAGCTTTAACAGCCATAACTTCTTTAAAAATACGAATATAGCGATGAAATTCGACATAAGTAAGTTTCTTATGATCCAAAATCACTATGCAAAATTTTATGAGGATCGGTCCATAATTGACCCTACCCCCATATAAGGTCCCCTTCAGAAAATGACTGCAACGCTCATTAATGGTTTAAAAATACGAGTGTAGCGCTGAAACAAATAAATTTAATACGAACCAAATTCTGTCTACTAAATTTTATGAGGATCGACCCATAATTGACCATACCCCCCTATATAAGCTCCCCTTCAGAAAATTACTTTAACGCTTATAACTGGCCTAAATATACGAGTATATAGATGAAATTCGACATAAGTAAGTTTCATTCGAGTCAAACGAGGTTTGATGGTGGGTATATAAGATTCGGCATAGCCGAATATAACACTCTTACTTGTTTAAAATACGGATGGAATTTCAAATGGAATAATCATATATTTATACGTAAAGTCGTATGTAAAATCTCATAGTCTAAACCCGCTTTAATTCAATTACATAATAGGAAATAATATTTTATGAAAAAAGTACCAAAAATATGTACAAGTACTAAATTCGTATTTTTATTTTTTCTGTAATTTAAGAAGTCAAAAATATTTTTATACCCACCATCAAAAAAGATGGGGGGTATATTGATTTTGTCATTCCGTTTGTAACACATAGAAATATTGGTCATAGACCCGCAAAAGTATATATATTCTGGGTCCTCATTAAATTCTAAGACGATCTAGCCATGTCTGTCCGTCTGTCCGTCCGTCTGTCTGTCTGTTGAAAGCACGATAGAGTCCGAATGGAAAGAGCTAGAGGGTTGAAATTTCACATAAATATTTCTTATAGGTAAGGTTTGTTTGGTATTGAAAATGGGCAATATCGGTCCACGTTTTCGGATAGCCCCCATACAAGTGGCCCTCGAAAAGCAGCTTTAACAGCCATAACTTGCTTAAAAATACGAATATAGCGATGAAATTCGACATAAGTAAGTTTCTTATGATCCAAAATCAATATGCGAAATTTTATGAGGATCGGTCCATAATTGACCCTACCCCCCATATAAGGTCCCCTTCAGAAAATGACTTTAACGCTCATTACTGGCTTAAAAATACTAGTATATAGATGAAATTCGACATAAGTAAGTTTCATACGAGTCAACATCTATCTAAAAAATTTTTATCGGTCCATGATTGACCCTACCCCCCCATATAAGATTCCCTTCAGAAAATGACTGCAACGCTCATTAATGGTTTAAAAATACGAGTGTAGCGATGAAATTCGACACAAATAAATTTAATACGAACCAAATTCTATCTACCAAATTTTATCAGGATCGACCCATAATTGACCTAATGTCCATGGACATTATGTCACTTTTTTAAAATGTCTTAATGTCCATGGACATTGTGACACTTTTAAAACAGAAATGTATTGGAAAATTTGTTTAGAATTTAAGAAAGGGACACACTTATCTCGAAAAGAATCGCTCCTAAATTTGGTGTATGTTGCATTTTAGATTCCTTTTAAAAAGTGTCCTGGATAGCCCGCCTTCGGCCGGGCGCAGGGGTTTCAGACTGTGGGGAATTTCGAATACCGGCTTCGCTAAAATAAGCCTTTTTTTTGATAAATGGACTTTTTGAAATCCATGGACTTTCTGCCGCATTGCTCTTAGACATTGTGACACTTTTGAAATTGCCATTATGTCCCTGGACATTATGACTCAATTTAGTGTGTCATAAGGTCTATGAGCATTATGACACACCACCTCGAAATCGATTTTTTAAGTTGGGTCACTTGACATGAAATTCCCCATATGTACACACAGAAAAAAATATGCACAATTTTTTTCTTAACAATCGTTTGCTTAAATTTAATTTCGATTTTTATAAATATTTTTATTTGAGTTTATAACGAATTTGTTTGATGTTCACACAGAAGGAAAATATTTTCTAACAAACACTTTATTGAAATAAATTTAATTTTCAGTAAATATTTTTACTGATTCAATAAATGTTTTTGTTTGAGTTTTATTTTTATGTCAGCATATGGAGTACAACAATAAAACCAGTTTTGGAATGTACTAAAATGAATTGATATAATTCTTATTTGGTTTATAACATTTAATGTATAAGTGTTTCAGTTTTCACAGTACAATATAAAAGTTTCTAGAATTAGAAACGTTTTCTTAAAAATGTTGTAAGTATATGTATATGTAATTTTTTTACTACTTTTAGTTTTAAATATTTTTTTGCAAAATTTTTGTTAAAATTTAGTATATATTTTTTAACAAAATTTTTATAGATTCAATAAAAAATTTTGCTTATTATTATTGCCAAAATACAATAAATAATTTAACTGTTTCAGATAACGTATTTGCTTGAATTTCAGTTCAAATACTAATAACTTGTGGTATTGTTTCAGTAAAATAATTGTTTGGAAATGTTGTGATTATTTATTAATGTTTTTCGTAAATAGTATATAATTTTAATAAGAAAAATCCTGAAATTTTTTCAATAAAGAATTTACGAATTTGAGTACTTGATTTTACGAATTTCGTGATAGGTCCTATTTTAGTAAAAAAAGTACTTGGCTTTATGAATTTTTTGTTTGATTTTGAATTCCATTTTTTTCTGTGCATATATCGCTCATTTACTAATCATAATAATCGAAACAAGTCGTTTCGAGAAAAATAACCTTTTAACAAATCAATTGATTTGAAATTTAAACCAGATTCATATAATAAAGGCTAATATGTTTCTCATCTATATCGAAATGTAATTTATATTTAACTAATATTCGTGAAAACTTGAGTGTTAGTTTTGATGTTTGCAAAAAATCAATGTCACACCGAAAATAATATATGTAAATACATATTTGAAATTTTATAAATCTATATGAAAGACCTTAGAATGACGCAAGTTTTGTAGCCCTCAGTTCAAAAAACCCGAATTTTGGAATATGCCTGTCTTGTAGTAAATTGCGATATTTATACATGTACATTAGGGAATATAACTTTTAGAAATTATGGTAAATATTAAAAATACCATAGCAAGACCTTGTAGAGCGTGAACAGATGTTACGGAACGTGATATTTTTTCGCGATTGTGAAAAAAGTTCGCCATTAAACGCGATTAAGCTTTGTATAAATATAACTTTTTCTAAGTGAGAAAAATAAGTATTTCAGCTTTTTTATTACATTACCTTAAAGAGAAAATTGTTCTTTACAACCTTGTTATGGTATTTGTAATAAATCGCGATAATATTGGAAACCTTAGAATAGTAGTATTCATTTACTATATGAAAATAGGGTTAGAAAAATTACTTATGAAAGCATTTTATAAATTGCTTTCGGTGCGGGGAGCTTTTTCACTAAATTGACTTCAAAAATAGCTTTTTATTTTTAGGACAGTATTGGCTATAATGTAGTGCTATGGTATTTTGCCGCTCAAAAAATTGTATACCCTAATGTACATTTATATAACAAAATTAATAAACCCTGCAGATCATGGCACTAGTTATAGGACGATAAAAACCTAAACATATGTACATTTAATAAGTACGACAAAAATATGAATCATGTTTGCTTTAAACAAGAATTAAATAGTTAACTATTGCTACATTTAAAACTGCAGGGCAGTTTTTTAATTATAACACATTTACAATGATAAACGATAAACAGCAGTCTCTATACTTGTGCGAATACAAACTGTCATGCCAAAATATTCGAATAAAATAAATATCATTGATTGTGGCCATTATAAGATGGTTTTGTTTTTGCTTTTACATTAAATTGATAGTGGTGTTGCTACTCTGATTGTCCGTATCCCTATGAAGTTGCGTCTGTTCTCTGCTGTTTATAAATGTTGTAAAATGTGACAATGTTGTTCACGGAAAATGTCTTATTTTTAGATGTAAAGCAAACAGAAAAAAAAGAGTAAAAAATTTATATTTTTTATTTAAATCGGGACACATTTATAGATTTGCGAACAATGTGACGTCTATTTATTATGTTTACTTCACAACTGGGGTGGCATACAGACAAAATCCAACCATGGAAGATGACTAAGCACAGATCACGAAATAAATGCATTCTTTAAATTGTTATTATTGTCAAACATTAGTGATAAAATTCATGGAATGAAATCGAATGTTATAAAAATTTAGACGTGAATAATTCTTCTTTCCAGATATAAATTTAATGACAAATCTTGTGAAATTAAATTAATACTATGTATTTTCAAAAATGTCTACTAATTTCGATGTGAGAAGAATTTTTTAATTTAAAGTCGATTTGTAATTCGATGAACTTTGCCTAAATCAACTCAGGTTCTAAATCGAATGATATACTTTAAGGAGGGTGTTCGACTATTATTCTATAAAGATAAAGGTTAGAGAGGACGTAACCAACCACTGAAACAAAAAGCTATTTTTATGAACTTGTCAAAAAGTATATTTTAATAAAACACTTTTTACCGTTTATCGTTTATACAAACATACTGCCGTAATATCCCAAACTACAAAGCTCCAATTTTTACCATAACTTTTCAAAAGTCAACATTTTAACCATGTATGAATGTGTTTGCACATTCCCAACATCATTTAAATAATTAATAATGAATTTTCTTCTTGTTGTTAAGATAATTATAGAGCAATTATTGCATTTAACGTAATTTCATTTATTGCATCTTTCCTTTATTTTCAGCTTCAACACGAAACTTGAGTCACATCGCTTAAGATACAGCAGCTGACGTCCACATATTAATCATGCCTCAACCGGTCACTGGGGGACACTTACGGATACGACTAAGTTTTTTTATATATGACCAAGTCAATGACTGAGTCTTGTGTATGTAAAAAAGGTGCATATTTATTTTACAGATCTCCATCATAATTTACGTGTATGTCGTTGCATTTCACATTCAAGTGTATGTTTCTTATATTAAATCATTCCCCAATATTTGTTGCATGGAAGGGTTTCATTATTTAAAGTGTTTTTAAACAGGTAAATATGGGTTTAAGCAATTAACTTCATGATGTGTTGTATGAACGTTGGTTTGTTGGGGTACTTGTCGCAAGTAGCCGGCATGATTTATTGTAATTTAAAGTTGCACATCCATAAACATTTAGCAAAATACATTTTTAAACATTTTAAACCAGATGTGTTTTGATTGCTTTTTTACAATAATGTGAAATGCCTTTTTAAGAAAAATTTAAGTGCATTTTGTTTATGTCTGTTTGAATTTCGATGACTTGTAACCAAATCCAGGATGCGTCTGATTCCAATCGCATATCAAAACCTTTTAAATCCCTTGTTCATTAGTACGAATTTAATCACGTATTGAATTTTTTTTAAATGTCAACAGTGTTTTTTATATAAAAATATAAATAGGTTTTAACATTACTTTCAAAAACAACTTTAAACTAAAAAGTACATAACTCTATTTACTCATTCTCGATTCCTTTAATGATTAGCGCAATTAAAATTCTACATACGAGTTGATTTATTAGTTTTCAACAACAAGATTTATATTTATAAAAACCCAGAAAAATAAGCAACACTCTTCATAGGCAATTGGAAAAATAAACTCGGAAACAAATCAAATTGTAATCATTCAAAACTTTAAATTGTAATTTCAATGGTTTTCTACTCAAACACTTGAAGAATTTTAAATAGTTTCATTAGAAAAGAAAACTGTTTTACAAAGTTGTTCAATAAAAATATGTAAAAAAGTCGTTAAGATAAATTTAAATTTAAGCTGGAATTTGTTTGTATTTTAAATAAAATTCATTATGTTTTTTTTATTCGTAATATAATTGAAAAAAATAAAACAACAAAATAATCGTTAAATTTTATTATAAAATTTATCAAAATAATGTGAATAAAATGCTAAACTTATTTAATGGTTGTTTTTTTTTTGTGTAAAATTTAATAAATAAATAACAAATTTATTAAACATTTTTTTCTGAAACGATTTTTAATTCAGTCACTGTTTTTGATTGTTAAATAAATTTTTATTAATCATTAATTTAAAATTAAAAGGCATTTAATTGTTTTTTCAACAATGTCTTATTTAAAATTCAATAAAAACGTCAACCCTACAAAACATATTAATGGAAAGTGGAATACACTTTCAGAAAAAAAGGTACAGAAAAATTAAACAATATTGAGCAAAAGTGATAAATAGATGAAGGTTAAATGAAAAATAAAAAACAATTTAAAATAAGACTAGCACATTGAGTTTGTTTTAAAATAAAATAATTAATATTATAAAAATTCACAATAAAATATTTTACAAAAAGATAAAATTCTTCTTTGAATACCTCCTACCACTTTTATAAGCTATACGACAGAAGATAAAATTATGCCACGTAATTCTATATACAGTGGACGTCCAATAGTACGTATACTCTTTATTACGAATATCCAATAATACGAATGGCAAAATTGTTGCATTGTCTACTCTATAGTACGAATAAAGTCACAATTTTTCTGTTCGATAGTACGAATAACGCATTTTTTATGGGAATTTTGGTTTTATTTACGTATGAATGAAGTTTTTATTATGTTTTTATTTTATTATTTCGATATCATTCACCTTAAGCTCAGAAATTTTGAAGTTTTTTTGTATTTATTACAAGTGTTTTGTATTTTTAAAAATCCTATACACACAATTTACTGCATGTATATTTACAAATCAACAATTATTTAGTGTTATTAATTTATTTTATTGGAATTTTGATGACCCAAGAGAAGAAATTAAATTGGATGATAACGCCAATGAGGAAAGTATTTTATTAGTTCCCGACAATAACTCTGCTGAGAACAATATCGAAGCCTCAAAAGCGCTGTTATTGAAAAAGCCGTAAGAATCATTTTACAATGTAATAAACATCGATGTTAAATGATGGATTTTTTAATAAGTTAAATGATATTTATATACATATGTATGTATGAACTGTTAATTTTGAAAGTAGTGTGACTCCACATTCCAAACAATGGGTTTAAGGATAACTATTCTAATTTTTAAGAGAAAATTATAAATTAGAGAATTGTGGTATATTCCATTCAAGTTTCTAATAAAAGTTTTATGTAATCTGAACATTTTAATACATTTTAGAACACATATGTAAATTGCAAATTGTCTTTGGCACACATCTTTTTAAAAACATTAAAATTTAAATCCTTCTACATATATCTCATTTCAACTATTGGACTCACGATACTTTCAAAATAAACAATTCATATACGTAAATATGTCCCTTTTATGCCTGTTTATGTACAAGAAACTTATTTAAAATAATACACATTTATTATATTTTGTTCCGTTATGTAATTTTTCATGAAAAATAAAACAAAAATAAATAAAATCCAATATTTTATGTGTATTATTTGAATTTAAACATACAAAATGTGTTGTTCAATAATACGAATTTTTCGGTATTACGAAAGGGCCTGACACTATATAATTCGTACTAGTGGACGTCCACTGTACATACTCTATATAGAACTTTTAACTTAAAAGCTCATTATTTTAAGTGTATTAAAATTCATATAAAATTGGATTCTGTGATTATAAAAAATGTGCACAAAAATTTTACTTTTTAAATTAATCCAAACATTAATTTATTTATAATTAAAATTTATTTAAAATTTAATATGATTTAAAATATTATAGCAATTTTTATATTAAAGAAGAGAACAAAAAAACACGCATAAATGCAATATAAATTATTTATACAATATTTGCATTTACGTACATATTTAAGTATATAGTATGAAATAATAATACATGCAGATAGAAAACTAGGTGCAAATAAGTATTTCTGTAAGAAATCTGTTTATTTAATTTCTCTCAAAGATGCTCTGCTGGTAACCGAAATAAATAACGGTATCAATTTCTTATTATTTCGGTATCAGTAACGGTATTTGATATATGTAAATCGGTATAACTGTATAAATCTAATATATCGGTATGCATACCGGTATATGAAAAATAAATACATTAAACCTAATAGGCTTTATAACGGGACTGGGGGAAAATGTGGACCGAAGCCAATAAAATTTGATTGATGAATCTATGTTTACATAAAATGTTTTTATCCTGAATTTGATCGCGACATTATACTTTTTTCGGAATTATGGACATTTAACTTATTTTGTCAAGGGATCTTTGTATGAGGACTAGAGTCAAGTGAGGCCCAATAAGATACGCAAGTATAAAACTTAGTTCTACCGCTTTTTGTCGAGATACGAGTATATTAAACATAATTATGAGCTCAAAAGCCCTATTTGGGAGGTCCCTGGGACAATAGAAGATCATATACCAAATTTCATTTAAAGTTTAGAAGCCCTATTGGGGGATCAGTTGTATGGCGGCTAGCTGAAATAATGGACCGATCTTAACCATTTTCAATACGCTTAAATTATCTTTAAAAAACTCACCTGTAAACGGACATACCTAAATCGGCTCAGAAAATTGTTCTAAGCCGATTGGTATACTTTAATGTGGTTGTAGGACAAATATTATTGTGCATTACAAACATCAGCACAAACTCAATATACCCTCTCCACTAAAGTGGTGTAGTGTATAAAAATATGTAAGAGTAAGTCGGCTATGCCATCAAATCATGCGACCTATTAAAATAAGAATTTCCGAATAAGACCATATACATTTATTGTCCTAAAATGAACCTGTCCTTACAGATTTGGAGAAGTAATTTATATTATTTTGATGCTTATTTACCCCCAGTAATGAACTATTAATGACTGAATTATGGACTGAAGACTAACTTTTGAAAAAATATACATACCTACTATTTTATAGGTATCGTTAGGCAAACTTGTGAAGAACATTTAAGTTTCCAAAACAAAGCAGTGACGAATTCGTATATCTTGTTTAAAAAAAATCACACATTTTTCTATGTGCAATTTTAACAGAAAATTTGATATGCACATTTAAAATATTTTTTCGATGGGCTAAATTTTATGGTATAAATCAGTTGATCATCGTTGCTTTTCTTATTTTCGTATACTTTTTAATTCTTTGATTCTATGATTTTTTGTTTAAAACCAATTTAATTATAAACCAGTTAAATAAAAAATTTAATCGCACACATATTTCTGTTCACATGTATAAACTTTTACAGATACAATGTATAATAGGTATATGTATTTAATTTTGTGCCAATTTATAAAACGATTACAATTTAGCAATTTTTGGGATTCTGTAAAAATGACACAAAAATAAAATTTATATATTTTGGTTTCTTTGACATTTTTAAAGTTCTTAAATCATTTTCAAAAAAAATATTCGTTTTTTTTATTTTCTGGTATTTTGTAGTCTTCATTCTGAATATGAAGTGCACTTTAATTGGTATTTTTTTATAAAAATAAATACAATGGAAGCGTAGCTAGTGGATTGACCTCTATTCTAGAATTGCTCATACTTTTTCATGTTGTTGTCATTCGCAACAACAACAACAACACAAATATTCTCCAGTTGTTTTTTCATCCTCATTGACAGGTCATTGTGTCTTGTTGTTTTTGTTTTTTGCTTTTTTTCGTTTGTTTTTTAATTGCTTTTTTGCCTTTTATCAAGTCATTAGTTCAATGCCAAGGTCTGCATGAGTGTATGACCATCCGTCGGTCAATTGGTCTTTACATTTTCTTTAAAATACACATTTAGTATTATTGTTATTTTATGCACCTTTAACATTTTATAGAATCAACTGAAGGTGTTTTCCCTTTTTTGTATTATCAGCTGCTGTGGCTGCTCGTTTGTTACATAACCATTACTAATTTTCATATTTTTAGTTATTAATTAAAATTAATATTTTACGAGACATTTATTGAAATTTTCACTGACCTTTAAATGTTATTTATGTGATAAACATATTCTTTTATTGTAGCAACGGCAACATGTGAAGTTTAAAAAATTGTTATTGGATATGTCATGTAGGGTGGTAAACTTTTATATGAAGAAATGAAAAAATCATATTTTGAATACCCCGAAAAGTGATTACAAACTGTGTTTTCATATTAATTGGGAAAAATTGGAACTGTGATATAATTTCTGCTAAAACTCATTCTATGGGACCTTCCAAAGAGTTTTTTAGTAATTTACTTGTTCTATTTAATATAATATCGTAAAAAATGGATCCTCTCTCAGCTTTTAGTATACTCATCAACTTAAAATTACTTATTAGATCGATTCAATCACGTCCGTCCTTTGATATTTTCATGTGAACTTTTTGTTTTGAACTTTGTATTTTGCGATTCAGATTTTTAAAAAACTTGATAGGAGTTTTCTATGTATATTAGGGTGGTTTTAAAAAATAAATATCGGATTTCTTTAAGGGGCACCCCCTAAAATGTTTAATTTTGTTAGATTTTAGGATTTCCAAAGTTTGAGCACGATTGAAAGACGTTAACACGTGCCACTGGGGCGTCAAAGTTTTGAAAATCCCGATTTTGGCGACTTTTCCGACTCATATCTGCCTATGTAATACATCAAATTGAAGCCGATACTATTTATAATATTTTATATGCTATAAGAAGATGAAACCTATTGTGAAAAAAACCCATTTTCCTTTCTATATTACCAATTTTTGGAATGAAAACAATTATGTATTTAAAAAATCAAGTATAATAAATGTCTTTTTCATTTTATTCTTATTTAAATTTATTAAAGTGACTAACATAATGTTGTTTTTGCTGCTCGTCCTTTGTAAATAATTGGTTGTAATCTGTTATGAGTTAACTTGACTCCTCGCTCTGCCATGTCGTTCACAACTTTCAAGTTGTTTACCATCCTTTGCCTGTCCTGGTAGTTGATGTTCTGCGCCCAAGTTGCAGGATCTTTATCAAGAAATTCGGTGTAATGTTAAATTTCTGTACAATACTTGTAATTAGGCTGGGAGACCTTTTTCTAGGATTATCGGCAGTTGGTTTTCAGTTTGGGTCGCATATTTCTGGAGCACTACTCATTTTCTTCTGCTTGCTTAGTTAAGATTTTTGTCGCCATTTGGCTCTTTACAGTGCTTTGCACTGTTGGGTAAAACAATGCCAGGGCAACAAGTTTAGGACTATGATACTACAGGTGATTTATCATTTTGTTAATTTATTTTTCTGATATTTTTTGTCAATGCTTTCGTATTTTAATAGATTTTCAATGAGGTCTAGGTCTTGTTTTGCCCCGGTAAACACTCTCTGGGGCGTGGACGATAAAAACACAAAGTACTTCTAGAGCCTGTTGTTTTTTGGAAATCAGCTTAAACTGGTTACGGAAGAGTTGTAGTTTCAGACAGTAAATAGGTTTAGCCATCCACCGGGCATGGTGTACTGGACCTGGAGATCTGAAGTCTGTCCAATACATTTTTAAACTAGTTTGGTTTTATATTGTTGTGGGTCTAAAATTAGCGCTATAACATAGCAAACATATTAAAATGAAATGAATTCCAAAGTAAAAGTATTTGTCCTTTATAAGCAATAATAATACACATAACTTTAATTTGATGTATGACACGGACTCCGAAGTCGCCAAAATGCCAAAAAATCGAAATTTTCAAAACGTTGAGGCCCCAGTGGAACGGGTTAACATTTTCCAATTGTGCTCAAACTTTGACAATCCTAAAATTTGACAGAAAGAAACATTTTAGAGGGGTGCCCCCAAAAAAATTCATACATTTTTTAGCATATGAGATAAACCCACCCTAATGTACATACAGTATTGTTCGAAACCTAAGAAACTTTTTTTGGCATTGTATACAAAGTGTATATTTTCCATTTTAATTGATTTATTCAAAATTATATAATTGATAATAATATTATATGTCTACATTATAATAACAACAACAAAAGTTTAATTCCATTTCGCTGTGAGTTACAAGAAAATAATAACTGAATTAACTCCATAAACAGCTGTTCGAAACTTAAGCAACTTTTTGATTTTCTAATGAAAATCTTTGGTCCTTTTGAGTTGCAAACACCTTTATGGAATAGATTAGTTACTAGTATAGTTCGTAATGAATTCCAATCGGATTTTAAGCCATTCGCCAGCTGCAATGTTTTCTAAAATGACGAGTTTCGATACAGCGCTTCAGAATGCCGAACAAGCGTCTCTAAGGGACTTGAGTCGGGAGATTTTGATAGACAATCAAAGAATTTGGGTCTCATTACTCGAAAACTACTCTTAGACTCAACTTGCTAAAGGTTTCGTCGGTTCATTATCATGCTGAAAATAGCAATAAAGTAAGTTGTTCTGTTCTGTTCAATGTACTCAATCCTATTGTTCATTTTGTTGGCCAAAAATGTCCCAGAAAGTAAAACAATCCAATTTTATTTGTATTTCAACATGAGGAATTGTTAATTGTTTGACCTTCATGCTTTTTCACAGAAAAAACTAAAAATATGTTTCAATTATCAAAATAATTGTATCAAGCAAGTTTTGCACCTATCACCAAAATGATGATATCAATTATCAAATTTGTAAAAAAATTAAAAAAATACTTTTTTTTCCAAATAACGAATTAATCAGAACAATTAATATCAATAATTGAGACAAAATTTAAAATTGATTAATTCATTAATTGTATAAATTAAATATTTAATAAAAATAAAATCTAATTTTTATTAATTTATTAATCAAATGAATTAGTTTGTTTGGTAGAAAATTTATTAAAAACCAATTAAGTTGTTGATTAAAACAATCAAATTATTAACTGATTACTCACAATGTTAAAGGAATGCTTGACCTTTAACAATGCTTTGAGCATTTACAAAAAATATCACTTTATTATCAAATTTGAACATATAAAGTGTTTTATAAAATGTCAGGAAACTTGAATATTATATGCCTAAAATCGTATTGACTATTTAAGAATTATAAACATTGTTAGCATAAGAAATCAAAATAAAATATTAAAAAAAACTAAAATAGAAAAGTTGGCCAGAAAATTGTTTTCAATCAATTAAAAAACTAATTGAATCAATTAAAAATTTAATCAAATTTGTAAACTTAGGTTTTAAACAACGAGATAATTAAGACAAATAAAAAATTGCTTAAATTAAAACTAAAGAAAGAGAAATAAACTACTGATAATTTTTTCTGTGTTTAAAGTAAAAAAATATTACATATGTATTTTGTTTTTTGTTATATAGAAGAAACAATTTTTTATTAATTAACCGAAAATTTTTAAATTAATTGATTAAACGATAAAGTTAAAAACTCAAAGAATTATTTATTATATTTACTCAAATATTGTAGCAAAACATGCGTTATGAACAATATGTACTTTTTCTGAACTTTTTTTACTCTGAATGAAAATAGCTTGGGTAAAATTATCATATTTTCTATTTTATTACCAAAAAAAGTTAACACTGAATTTTTATTTTTTAAAATATTAATCATATGAATTTTTACATCATAAATTTATACCTACATATGTAGGTATGTATCTTTATATTTATCTACTTATCAAATAATAAATCATATTATATCATTGGATTTCCCCCACTAGTCCATAAATTAAATTTGCAAGATTATAAAAACCGATAAGATTTTCTTTATTTCTACCGTTTTATATACTCAACTATTATTTAAATATGTATAACTTACATACCATATATACGCATCTACATACATATATGTATGTATATGTACATAGGTATGCATATGCATGTACATATCCACACATATGTAAATATATTTGTATACTACTTTAATTTTCTAAAAACTACGTTTATTTTATGTATTTAAAAAAACAAATCTGTGTCATTTGTCTGCTGTAAAGTGAAAGCAAATCATTAAGTGTTGTTCTCATTAGTTTTATCAATTGTATGAGGACGATTAAAATGAATGTTAAAAACACCTCTAGACAGCCTCTTATTACAATCACAACAACAATGAAGACGACAATAATCATAATGCCAACAAAAACACAAAAACTAGTAGAAATCATTTAAAATGAAATAAAAATATTGTTTATAGCATTTTTATAGATGCTGCAACAATCTAATAACAATATAAATAATTATTGTACTAACAATTCGTAGACTCATTGTTGTGTATGTACTGCGAAGCACTGTTGCTTCAGAAACATTTATTTTATTGAAACTGAACAAAATTTTACCGACGCTAAAATAGACAACGACAACAACAAAAAAATCTACAGCAATATCAAATGTACATGAACATGTTTTTTGAAAAAAAAAATTAACAGCGGCACTTGAGTAAACGAGGTATAAAAACCATTAGAATCACAATAAAATAAACATAAAATCATAATAAAACAAGCTACTGCATTAAACCACGCCCTCTTTCAATACGATTCTTTCCCTACTACAGGGAAAAGAGCAAAATCTTACTTATAGCAAGAGAAATATTCACTGCACGCACGCAAATATGGGAGGCAATCATAAAAGAAATGAACCTAAAGCAACAACACAGCATCACTTTGTTTCATTGCTTTAAATAAGAACAACAATGAACAACAACATTATGAGAGTGGATTACACGGAAGCCATAACTGTTAACGAAATTACCAATAACTCAAGTCAATTGATGTTCTGCTCACTCAGCAACTAAAGCAGTCACACACACCCAAATCACTTAAGCAAACTTGCCAAGGCACACAACACCACACAGTAAAGAGAGCACAAATGGCCCAGTAGTGGTGTATTATTGAAAGAGATAGAACTATTAGGAGGCCATTCAACTGAGTGCAAGTTGTTTTTATTAAAAGAGCAGCCATTAAAAATGTACTTTGAGTGAGTGTTATATCATGCTTCTCCATAAGTGTGAAAGAGTAAGTTGTGGCAATATGTTCGTGTTAAGGAATTTCTCTGTCTAACATGTGTGTGTTGGAAGCTAAAAAGTTATACTGAGTAAAATGTTGTTTCTTATTGAAATGAACATCGTATAGACACGCGTCATCCATAAAAATGTGTACTTTAGAGTGTGGGAAGTTTAATAAAAATTGAGTATAATCGATTTTACTGCTGTGATTACTGCCGTGAGAAAATTTTTAATACTCTACACTTGGTTCGTATAGATACCAACATACATACGTTGTCTTCCTTTGTTGTTGTTTTAGATTTTTATGTTTTGTTTACATTGTTTTTATTGCGCAAGTTTTTTTTGTTCTCATTTTAAAGACTATTTTGCTTCAATAGCCAAATTTTTTTTATAACTTATTATGAGTATAATTTTTTAAGCGTAGAAATGTTTTAGAGTTGCCTTTTTAATGAGGTAATTTAAAAATTTTGAATTCACCTAAATCGACAATTGTATAAAAAAAAAAAAAAACAATTAAACAATTCAAAATGTTTGTACCACCTAATATGCAAGAAATTTTTTATTTCTATTTTTTTTAAGTTTTTAAATAAATAACTTTTACAAAATAACGTACATACATATGTATGTATGTACCTATTTTTCAGTCTTTTAAATCAATGCTCCAGTATAGATCAACTCATGTTCTACCAACTCAATTATAAAATTAAAAACTAAGTGATTTTTATACTAGACTGTAATAAGATAGATTGTAAATACTTTAAATAATATTCATTGAGTTTTCAATGCTTAATCTAATGTAAAACAAAATTATCAATTTAACAATAATTGAAAATTTTTAATAAACCTATCACGTGTTGTCAAATGGTTTATATATATAGAAATTATATAGTACATTATAGAAATTTAAACTGAATATCCTACACATGGTTCCAAAAGTATTGAACAATAAATTTTTTAAAAATATGTGTTATCGAGAAAAAAATCATATTTTTTAAATTAAAGCAGCTCAACTTATTTAGACAGAACTGTACAGTATAGAAAGAATAAACGTAAAATCTTAAACACAATGGTCCCTCATAAAAGTTGACGTAAATGGTCTGATTAAGTGGCCGGTTTATTTTTTTTTTTTTTTTCTTATCAATTGACAGTTCTTTAAATGTCTAATTTGGCTCAATAATAATTTCAATTAAATAACACTTCATTTGATATTGTTTTAACAATTAAATATTTGGTCGATTAAAAATAAAGAGCGTTAGGTTCAAATTGAAAATATTCTCTTTTTATTTACTCTTTTATAAAATCTCTATCACACACATGCTCTTGGCAAAATGATTTTAGGAAAATTTGGTTTTTCCAAAGAGACCACTAGTAGCAAGTGAGAGTGTAAAAAATATCTCATGGATACAATTTTTTATTTACTTGTGTTTTTTTTTTTTTTTTTTGTATATGCTTTTGGTTTTATTCCACACCTTTTTTGAATGGCAGAATGCGACATAAAATGTAAAATGCGCCGTAAAAACGTAGATTTAAGTAAGTGGAAACGAGATCGTTAACTACGCGCATAAAAATAAAAATCATCTTTTACCAGGCAGTGATTGAAAAATAAATTTACAAAAAAAAAATACATACAAACACTAAAGCAACAACAACTTCCTTAGTGCTTTCAGTTTGTATGTTCTTTTTTTGCTACTGCTGTTTTACTGAGAATACAGAATAAAAATAAAAAAAACATACTTTTTCCATTTCCTCCCTCTACTGCCCTGTTCATTGGAAAAATGAAAAAACAAAAAATAAATTCATTCTTTAAATTGAGTTTTTTGTTGCTGTATGAAAATGTGGGGTTTTCCTCTTGTTGGTTTAAAAATGGTTTGAGTTTGAAATTCATTTTTTGATTTTTTTGTAGCTTGTATTTTTAATAAAATTACATTTATACTCAATTTAGAATTTTTATTTGTCGTTGTTGTTTTTCTTCGTTTTCCGCTTGAATTCGTATTTGTTTTGTTTTCTCAGTTCTTTTAGTTGTTGTTGTTGTTTCTCCTTCAATATCTTTAATATTCTTTTCATTTTCATTTTATAGTTTTTATGCGGGTTTTTATGGTTTTTATGGCTTTTAGTGCGTGCCAAAAACTTTTTTAATTAAATCGTATGTTGTTCTTATTGCTTTGTTTCATTTGTTTTCTTTAACTTATTTTTGTTTTAGTTGTTCTTTTGTATTTTGTTCATATTATTGTTGCTTTAAAGTATATTAAGTTGAATATTTGCTGTTTTTCTGTTATTGGTATTATTGCTATCGTTATCGTCTTTTTTCAATTCTTTCCTCTTTTAATACTCTTTAAATTGTATTGACTGGCAGTTACCGTCGGTAAACAGTTTTAAAATTGATTGTAATATCAAATTAAAATTGTTGAATATTTTTTTAAGCGAAATTAAGAAAAGATTTTTAAATCATACTGTAGGCATAAGAACGCAATTTTAGATAAAATTTGATACAAAATGAAGTTGTTTTATGAAGGGGGCCTTATATGGGTGTAAGGATGAAATATTGACAATCCTCATGATTTTGATTCTTACGAAACTTGTTGATGTTACATTTCATTGCTATCATGTGGGATCTAACTGGATTTCAATAGACAGACGGACATGTCTACATCTTCTTGGAATGCATTATGGACCCAGAATTATGAGGGTCGACGATCAATATTTTAATGTGTTACAAACAGTCTGAAAAAATCAATATAAACTAAATAAAAACTACTTACTAGTTCTTCAGCTTCTAAAACAATAAAGCCCAACAATTATAATTATAACGAAAAATTTGCATGATGACGAAACATAAATCAAAAAAATTATGCTTACTATTTTTCTATATTTAATATTAATAATTTCTGTTTGTTTTAAAAAATGTCTGTTTTATTTAAACTTTATTAAAATCTAATCAGAAGCAAAAAATTCGCTGGAACTTTTCTATTTATTGATATTTTTTAAAATACATAGATAATACCAAACCTGCAAAAAAATAATACATAATTTTTTTATCTAAAAACTTTTAAATTCTTAAATCGAAATTAAATAAACAACAAAAAATAAAATCAATAAAAACCATATTTTCTGTCATAAAATAAATAACTGCGGCACCGTTTGGTCTGTAAACAATAAACTGCTTAAAAAAAATGAATTGTTGTGAAGACTTTTTGCGGCAGAAGGTTGTTTATGGTTCCATAAAGCTTTTCGTTTTTTAAGGGGGAAATTTATATATGTATGTATACACAGCTTTTTTTCTCGCCTCACTGTTAGAAATATCGACAGAACGAAAAAGAAAATAATGGTCATTCGACCACAAAGAATTTATTTAATTTGGCCATTTAATTCAGTCAGACGAAAAAAAAGCAACAAAATATAAAAAAAATAATTTAGTTCTGTTTCCAGCATTAAAACAACGAAAATGTCAACCAAAGCAGTTATAGGGAGAAATAAGGCTAATATAATACAAACACATTGGACATTCCAACATAAAATTTTTTTAAGACTCTGAATTACGTCAAAATTTTAAAAATTAAAGAATGATGTTCTCAATTTTATGCTAAAATTGCATTTTTCATTAAAATTGATTCGTTTATTTGCTAATTTTAAAAATTTTGAAAGTTTAAACAAAACCATTAAAATTTTGTTTCGTCATTTATATTCTTTGTATTTTATCAATAAACTGTGGTTTTATATACCTCCCTGTATATTTTTTCTTATAACGCATTTCTTAAATACTCAGTTTTTAATGACTTCAGAATGATAAAAATGTTCAAAGTTGTTGATTCGGATGTTTGATGAATGTTAGCCCTTGTTAGAACTTTAAGGTTTTACTGACTTTAAATGTTGAATACAGATTACAAATTAAGTTTTTATCCATTTATCCTACTGTTCGAGTGTCTGGTAATAATTTTGGCTGATGGGAGTGCACTCAAAGTTAATTAAGGGTCTTCGGAGTTAATCAAATATCTTCGTTTTATAGCAAAATTCTTAAACATGAGTTAAAAATGTGCTTAGATATATAGGTACCACATTAGTGGGGATGGAATATTCGGTTTGTGTTGAAGTTTATAACGAACCAAAATATTGGTCCTACACCCACCTTAGAGAATGCCTAAAGTAAAGTACAGGTCGCATTTTTCAAGATATTTTGATGAACTAAGCCTATTGAAAATACATTCGAATTGGATTTTGTGTTAAATACATACATACATGGTGGTTTCTTGTAAATTGTCCCTCCTTAAAGTAAAAAAATTATACATATACAATAGATTACAAAGGGCACTAAGCACCGCGATCCTGTTTTAGATCTTTTGTGCAACCGTAAGTTCACCACACCAGGTTCAATTCACGCATGAAAATAACGGATTTGATTGGTGAGAGTACAGTACGGAAAAAATATTTATTTTTTGTCTATATTAATTTCACCCATATTATTATGAACTTCGCTTATTAAGAACAAATTTTACTGAATCCCCGGAGTTCTTTATAAACGGGTTTGACTGTATATATTTTCACATCATGACTTAAACATCAATTCAAAATTGTTCAATTCAAATTTGTTTTACGCAGTGTTCCTAAAGTTGCACTCTATGTGTAAGTATGTGATATATTAAAAGATGGTAATATTTTTAGTCAATATTAAAATTTAAATTTTGTTATGCCAAGACTAACATTTCTGATAATTTAAGACTTTAACATACAAAACAAAATTAAAAAAATCTTTACAGGCTTATAAGTCAGCTTTGTAATGTTTTTATTTATTATACATACATCCTATATACATACATACATGTCTGTATGTACATATCTATTGGTACAAAACTTTCATTCAAAATTAATATTGAAGAAAGTTAACACAAAAGACTGTCAAAATAAACATGTTTAAATGAACTACAATAATGGAGAAGTTATCGATTTTTTCCATTTTATACACAAACAATGTATAAATAGTAGTGAAAATGAAAGAATAGGAAAAATTACATATTTAACAAGTTACGGAAATTAAGTGAAATATTTTTGAGACGTGGATCCAAAATTCTAGCTCTTTCATATAAAAATTTATACTTTCTACTTTGAATTTATCTGATTTGGTATTTTGTAAAGAAATTAATCAAAATTTTAAAATATTTGAATTCTTAGTTCAAAGTTTTAAACTAAATTCATTTACTTTTCCACTTTTAGGTTTGTGGTATTTCCCGTAACCGAAAATACAAAATATTCGATTACCACTTCAAGTTCCGTGCTTGCCTAAACTCTTTTAAAAGGTTTAACAATACACATGTTCCTGCATAAGTTTATGGCCAAGTTTGTGTGCTTTAATTAAGTAATATTTCTTTAGTGCTCTTCTTCTTCCACTTCCATTTTAACAGTGTAAAGTGTATTTGTTTGGTGATTTTTATTCCCATACAAACAATCGCAACACGTTCAGACCCAAAACAATTTATACTCGTAAAATTGAAATACAATCTAAATTAACGAATAAATACTTTATGTTTTTTAATATTAATGGAGGCTCAAAATAATAACACTGTGTTACAAAATTAAATAAAATTTAGTCTACTTACACCAATTTTTTTTAGATATATTAATTTAAAAAAAATATTCTGAACCCGCTGCCAAAAATAGGTCAAGAATTTTAACAATATTTCCACGAATATTTTAAAAATATTTTAACCAAATTTAAATTTTTACCGCTGACAAGTTAGATATTTAAAATTTTATACAGTAATGTAAAATTTTATCTAGTTTTAGTTGATACCAAATTCAAACTTCATTCTAAAATTTCAATGTATCGTCGATGTTGAAATATTTCAACACAAAACTGATAAAACCGATTTAAACAGATACAAAGTTTTACACACAAAATGCTCTCCACACGTGTAGCTTTAGTTATTGAATTTTTTTGAAGTAGCACTGTGTAATTTTGTACATCTTTAAGACTGTGACTGTCTGTAAGTGTATGTGTAAGTCTGTGAGATTTTTAATAAAGAAATATTTTACCTTTATTGTTAATGTTTTTCAAGGATAATTTATTTATGATTCAAGTTATGAATATTTTTGGGATCCATGTTTTTAATAAATTTCGAACATGTGATTATGCCATTTTTTTAAGAGTAAGATTTTATGTGTGTCTGAATGTTTTAAATTTATTTATTTTTTGACTTGTTAATGAATCGTTTTTAGCACTTTTTGTTGTTTGTTGAAATTGGAATTAACACATTAAAATAAATAATTTACTATAATGGGAAATAAATTAATTTTATATCCTAATAAATAATAAAATAACAATCAATATACTATCGATTGTTTATTAATTCAAAAACATTTTTCAAAATGATCTGACAAGCAATAAAAAAACGAATTTTGCATTGTTTGGTTTCCATTATGAATGTAAATTATTTTCAATATTTTTTTTTTTTAATTTTACACTAGTCAGTATATTATAATTTATTTTTGTTCCACAACTAGTTCTAGAACGCATTTTTAGTCTTTACTCATTTTAGTTTGGCGTTGAAACCAATGATTTTTTTTCGAAATTGTCATTTTCGGAACTGGTTTTGAGGAAGAGTTTTGGAATCGAAACTCCATATTTGGAACGGTTTTAGAACTAGTTCCAAATTGAACTAATTCTTAGGAAGTTTTATATAAAAAAGTTCTTTTTTTGGAGTGGGTTATCTCTTTTGCTTTAGGAGATATCTAGGATTAAATTTTTTATTCTTAAATTTTCCCGATCTATTTTTAGTTTTTTAAATATGGTGGGCCTACGGAGAGTCGTTTTTAAAAGTATTTCCTAGTTTTCTGACAAAATTCTAAATAAAACAAAAATCTTGTCGCTATAAAAAGTTAGACGCATTCAAAGTTGCAACATGTAAAAAGTGCGTATTTTTTAAGGGGTTTTTTTTTTCAAAAAAATGTCCCTTTATTCTTTCTTCAATAGAAACAAATTTTCTTCATGACTTTATACGAGTTTTATATTATCCGGAAAGAGAACTTAATGTAGAAGCGTGTAAAATTAAACTTCGCTCATTTAAGCAGGTACTGACCCCACCACCCTTATCTAAACTTGTTCAATTTTGAAAAAAATATTTTGATTTGAATAAAAAACTTTGAAAACGATATATCGTCAGAATAAAAAAATTAAGAAATGATATCATAGAATTAACAAAATTTTCATATTCGGTGGGAACATCAGCAGTTAAATTTTGGGGGCACTCTAATATACATATGAACTGTTAAAATTAGATATTGTAAGTTTTGCATTTAAATATTTTTTAAAATCTGTGTGATGCAGAACTTTAAATTTACATACATATACATATTTATGATAAAATATAACCAAAATTTGTATAGGTATTAAGTAAAATTTTAAATAAATATTGCAAAAATATTACAATTTTATTTTAACTTTGAATGAACTCATACTACTTTCAAAATCAATTATTTTAAAATGTTGTTTTCAAATTTGCCCCCATTTTTTCATTGTCTGGTTAAATATTATCGAAACGAAGATTGAAAGTTTTCATACAAAAATTATTTTAACCGGCTGAATAACTACCGGTTAAACGAAACCGGAGGTTGTTATTACGGGCCTTATTTTATTTTTTTCTAGTCTAGTTTAGTCGGGTGCTCCATTAACTGAGCTGACCGGGCTCTTAATCTCATGTTGGGCGCCATTTTTTCAGGAATTTTTTCGGTATTCCCTAGGGTTAGACCAGATGGCAAAATTTTATACATTTTCCGGGAATGAAAATAAAAACTCTAGTATAACAATGTATTGCACGAATATCTAAATTTTTTAATTTGTTATTTTTAATATAAAATAATCCTATTCAACATATATATTTTTTTTTTTTGAAAGGTGGGCTCATATCATTATTACATTTCATATATTTATTGAACTGCTGGAAGTTGAGCCAAAAATAATTTATATTACTGTGTACATATATTTTGTGTACTAGTTACACACTTGAATAAATTAATGTTAAGTTAAAAATTGTCATGTTGTCAACTTAAATAAAAAACAAAATTTTGAACACGATTAAAGTTTATAAATTTAAGTGAATATAAACAAAATTGTAACTAAATTTACACATGTATTTACTAGCACTACATTTATTTTTCAGCAGCATTAAGTGGATTTTTAACACGAAATACGATTTCCAAATGTCCTTAATTAAACATTTTGGCACATAAGTTTTAGGCTATTTTTTGTGCTTTTAAATAAACTTAAAACTCTGATAAAATTAAGAAATCTAACATTTTGAAATTTTCAAAAATTTGTATGGAAAAAATTTAAATTTTCAAAAATTTCCCAGTATTCTTCATACAAAAATTTTACGTTCGTTTTATAAAATGAGGGGGTAAAACTACAATTAATTTCAGAATTATAGAGAAATCGAATGTCACCATTACTTCTTGTTTAAAAAATCATGTCGCTTATATGGTGCCAACTTTTCAGCATTGTGTATAAAAATGTACATACATATGTATGTACATATATATGTATGTACTAGTTGTAAGTGTAGTAGATGCTTCTGTAAACATGGTCATAAGTTGTAAGTTTACAGTAAATAAATTATGTTTATGACATGAAAAATGTTTAACATGAAATAAAGTTTAAGAAAAAATAAAAACCTGAATTGAAGTTTTTTTTGGAGTTTTAGTTAGTTAACACAAAAATAAAAACACTTCCATATACTATAAAAATTGAGCTATAAAGGAGTGATTTTTTATCATAAAAAATTTCAAAGTGTTTGTGGCAATGAATATGTGAAATATACATATCTTCAGTCATACATACTATTAACAGATGTAAAATTTTCAACACATAAATTTTTATCTTGTTTTTCAATAAAAATTTGAGAATACGTTCATAATATTGTTTGAAACTGGAGTCTTGGGATTCATTTCTATGACTTTAAACATTGATCTGAAATAAAGATGACACTCCTTTAACTATATGCCAATGTAGAATATGTGTAAGAGAAAGCAAGAGCTGCACCCTTTTTATATGAAATCTGGAAAAAACAAAAAATATTTTTGCGTCATATACACATGTTGTATATGACATGCAACACGACCCAACTACAGCAACAACAATAACGTAATGAAAACAATCCTGTAAAAAATAAACTATCTTCAATTTTGGTCTAAATAATAAGCCAGGCCAGTAACTGGGCAACAAAAAAATATACGTACAAACAACAATGCAGGGCATCACGTATCTTTGTTTTTGCGGCTAAGAAAAAATATGAAAAATCGTAAATAACAAGTTAGAATGTATAGTCGGGCATGGTCAATCATATGATACTCTGCACCAGTGATTATGTTTAAAATGTGGATTATTTACATGGATACACAGACGGAGAGACAGATGTACGGACGGACATAGCTTAATCGACTCAGATTCAGTGATTCTTAGCCGATTGGTATACTTTAAGGTGGGTGTAGGACCAATATTTTTGAGTGTTGCAAACATCAGTATAAACGCATAATACCCCACTATAATGGTGTAGGGTATAAAAATTAAAAAAATATTAAAAAAGTAAGTGGCTTTTAGTTTTGTTCATACATATAAATACATATATATGTATATATATGTATGTATACATATATATGTATATACATATGTATACACAATGAAACTTCTTGCTGGGATTTTAATCATGGGCAATTTTAAAAGTTTATTAAAATTAATAAGGTTTGATATATACATAGTTTTTAACCTATTACTAGCCACCCGACCACCTTGGTGACTATTTATTTTAACATGGGTATGTCCTAGGAGGAAGGCATGTGACTCTTAAAAGACAGTAAGCACACTTTACTTCGATTACAAATGAACAATTGACTTTGTATTTATCAGAATTTATTGTGCTGGGCTAAATAACTATTTCCAGAACTGCAATGCTAGGGGACAGTAAAGAGAAACTGTTCCCCGTCTCGTTTACTTGGGGTACAATAAAGTTACTACTGTCCTGTCTCTGCATTACAAAGTATACATTTGGGATGAATACAAGTATTAATAAGTACATACAACCAACTGTTTAGACATTATGCTAACGCGCTCAGGAGAGTCTACATAAGTATGTCCTTTGAAATTACTCTATTTAAGTCAAACAATGAAATGAACACTAGCTCGGGATATGTCTCTCGGTCTTCTTAGATATCTGTTTTTATGCACCATTTCAATCATTTACTACAAAACTGACATAATCCAAAAACATCGTTTCAGGAAAACAGTTATGGAGAAAAGTGAAGTGTTATAACATGTTTTATTTTAGTTTCAAATGCAATGTTCTATTTTTCTAGGTTTTAGTTTGCAACTAATATTTGAAAATATTTTTTATACCGTTTGTAACACATCGAAATATTGATCATAGACCTACAAAAGTATATCGAGCCTTTTCGCACAAAAGACGTAACCGACAGAAACTAAATTTTACAGGAGAGCATTTTTTTTTAATCTTCGAAGTAGGATGCAGCTTATTTCGATTTTATATTTACGCTATATCCCATTTTTTTGTCGCTTACCTAAGTCCCCTGTCAAAAACCTAACTGGTGAGAATGTATTAGTAGAAGCACAAAAATAAACACAGTTGTTCAAAAGGTACTAAATAATAAATGTATAATTAATACATTATTTTTTGAGTGTTATTACTGGGATTTCATATACTAGTAAATGAAAATATTAGTTAATTATTATTTTTTTTTTTAAAGATATTTCATCTTAAAATATATTATAACCACGTCTTTTTGCTATTTTTTTTTTTTGCACTAATGGAAAAAGAAAAAAATTATGTGAAATACTCTTTTCATTTTCAATACGAAAATTTACAACTTTTCTTTCTTCTGTTTTAATTAAAATGAAATATCAAAGAATAAAAAATATTTTTTTTCGTTTATAAAATATAAATTGTTTTCGGAGTTTTAAATACATTAAAAGTGTGGCAAAAAATAATAAATATTAAGTGATAAGAAAAACTATTAAGTGCTAATATCCTCGCAATTTCGCGAAGAAAATTTGAAGTTTTGTGAGTGCGTTTAGTTCTCTCAAGTGCGTTTTATTCTCTCAGAACTCGTTGAAGAGAATAATAAATTTTGTTTGACAACCCATTAAGTTTCGCCTATATACCTACTATATGTAAACAATGTTGAGACGGTTACGTCTAAATTTTTGTCTGAAAAAATTTTTTTCTGTGTATATCTTTATATAATTTGTATATATCTGAAATTTAAAAGTGTTATAAATATTTTTTTTAGGATTTTAAGATCATCTAGCGATGTCCGTATGTACCTGTAAATTATATTGAGAGGTATAACAGATGTCAGGCAATATTTGACCCTAGCCTCCATATATGGACTTTATGACTATAGCTGACTTAAAAATATCAGTATATCAACGAAATTTGATGTATGATGATGGGTTCATATGCCCCTCATACAGAAAATAAGTTTACAGTTAATAAATCTTTCAAAAATTAAGAAGGTATGATAAAATTCTACAAAAATTATTTGTTTTCGAAACTAATCACGCGTTTAAATTCTATAGACCTCGGTCCACAATTGACCAAATCCCTCGTTAAAGGCCGTATTCTGAAAATCAACCAGATGCCCATATTAATATCCATACATGGTAGTACAATTCGCCATACATCGAATAAATAAGTAAATTCTGTTAGTATCGATTAATTAACAGTCCCTATACAGGTCCGCCTTCCCAAATCCACAAATTTACAACCAAATATAATAAATAACAAGTAAGAAATTATAGTCGGGCGAGGCCGACCATATAATACCCTACACCTTTGACAAGAATATAATGTGATTTATTTGCCATAATAAAGCATTTAAATTGAATTGTACCTTGACAAAATTGCCTGTAGTTTGATTTCAGCACATAATTTGCAATGGCATAGTGATAATTACATGAATTTATAACAATTATAATCAGATATGTGGCATTTCATTCACAAACAAATTTAATACCTTAATTTGTTCAAAATTTTTCTATAAATTTAATATATCGAGGGACTTATATTCAATAGTCTCTATCTAAAAAAATACAAGTTTTCAGGAAGGCAAAAAACTGTTTATTTCGCTAGTTCGTGAAGATTTTTGAATTTTTTTTCTACAATATATTTTTACGACCATATTCTAAATCGTTATATAAAAAGAATTTAAAATTTTGCATTATTTGCAAAATTATTCACAAATTTATATCGGATAAAGCCTTTTTTTCTACAAAAACATTTTTACAACCTTCAGATAGAGAGTTTTTCATTGAAATATAAATTTTTTATTTGATTTAATATCAATAAATATTATCTTTTTTGCAATATAATGAAGTAATAGAAACCATATTGTTGAAAAAGCAACTGATTATAAGGTTTTTGTCAAAATTAATGTTATATGGTTAAACACGGCAATAAAATTATTCAAATTATTATCATAATGAGTGATATCTCGAAAACTATTAAACCGATTTTTAAGATTTGTGTTCAGCATGTCCAAATTAGTAAAAAACACTTGTTTTGCAACAGAAAATTATCCAAAATAATACAGTTTGAAGCAATTTTTTGGATAAGATTTCATTCAGAATTTTTCTTTTTTTAAGATAGAGAAATTTAAAAATTGCTATAAAATTTCCAAAAAATATTTTTTTCTTTGAAATTTATATCACTGATGCGGGGTAGTTTGCTGGGTATTTTGCCATCAAAATCTTATTTTCATGAAAATGACAGATAGAGACTATTGAATATAGTCCCTCGATATTTTAAAAGAAAATTTAGACGTTACAAAATTCATAAACAGAAAATAAATGTGTGCTTACGTCTTTTTTTCTTTTTCTTGTAAAGTTGAAACTATTGGATCTATAGCTACGAAATTCAGAGATGTTGCTAATAGAACTAAATTACGATTTTTATAAAAAAACGAAAATCGAAAATCATGTCGCTTACGTCCATTTTGCAAAAAGGGCTCGATATATATTCTTTGTCCATGTCAAATTGTAAGACGATCTAGCCATGTCCGTCCGTTTTTTAATTATATATGATCAAAAATCTCACTACCAAATTTTATGAGGATCGGTCCATAATTGACCCTACCCCCATATATAGGGTCCCCTTCAAAAAATGAATTTAACGCCCACTTCTGACTTAAAAATTCAACATAAATAAGTTTGTTATCAACAAAAATCTCTCTAACGAATTTTATGAGGATATGTACATATCTGACCCTACCCCCATATAAGGTCCCCTTCAGAATAAGACTTTAACGTTCATTACTGCCTTTAAATAAGAGTATAGCGATGAAATTCGACACAAATAAGTTTGAAATTACAAATAGCGATGAAATTATAAAATTCGGCATAAGCTACATTTATAGGAACGTTAATCTTTGTACCGATTTTAATGCGGAATGGATAGGTAATTCACCCTACCCCTATATAAGGTCCACTTTAGAAAATTACTTTAACGCTTATTACTGGCATAAAAATGCGAGTACAACCATGAAATTCGATATAAACATAAGTGTTATACGAACCGAAATCTATCTACCAAAATTTATCGGTTATTAGTAGGGTTCAGAATTTATTCGGCAAATAATTATTTGTCAAATTCTTATAATTATTTGTTAATTCAAAATTATTCGGTTAATCGAATAAAAGTAAACTGGATGTTTCTTATTAATATTTTTTTTTCTTCCTTTAACAAACACAATTATAATTTTCCACTTCTTTAAATTGAATATGTAAATTTTTTAATTAAGTTTTTTCTCAAATATTAGAAATTATTTCTTTTCATATGAAATTCTTTTCTATATAAAGAAATTAAGTTAATTAATTTTATGTATTTGAGAATTTTCAACGAGTTTCAGAATTCATACGTTCCAATGAACTAGTGTATAACAATTGCTGAAGAAGTTATTTGAAATACTTAAGGAACACAAACTGGCTGTAGAAGTAAAGATTTCCAAGATTTTTTTTAGGAATCTGAAAGTTTCTGGGTTTCTGTATGAACCGATTCTAGATGTAGCTAAATCAGAACAAATTCTTACAATATTTCTGAAGTATTGTTATAAAAGTTATCAAATATTGTTCATTATACAAAAATAATTAAGAAATTAATAAAGGAAGATAATTTATTATAAAAATATTGAATTTTATATAAAATATACAGTAATTTTATTGTTAAATAATAAGTTTTCTTAATCGGTTAATTGATATAATTTATTCGCTTTATTCGTTATTTGAAATTTGGCAATTTCAATTTATTCGAGCGTTTAATCGTTAAAAATTGATCGATTAACCGATCGACGATTAATCGTTTGATTACCCTAGTTATTAGTCTATAGACTTCAAATAAAAAAAGACATTGGATTAGAAAAATTTATCTGAACAGTGTATAATTTATTTGTTAATGCCTATTAACTACGAGATTTTTGGAAAATTGTTCTTTCTAGTTACCACTGGTTTTAGGTGCTGCTACACATTCTATAACGGATTAAATCAAACTTCTTAGATTATCATGGGTAGGAAGGAATATCTTGTCATAATTTATTGTAGCTCTATTACAAAGAAACATTAGTTGAAGAGAAAATTAACTCTCAATGTGTTGTTACATATTTTGAAAATTCCTTTAAAACCTTCCTCGTATATCGTGATACTTGTAAAAACTATCCAAAAATGAAAGAATGACCACTTGCTGGAAACTTCAGTTACAATACTAGTGAGGTAGTTGTTATTTTTGTATAAGTAGATGTACTGTTGTTTTCCATATGAACCCTGTGCTTCTAGAACTGGCAACAGAAACAACAAATTGAAGCATATGGCACGGTTGGTTATTGTAGTGTGTGTGTGTTGTTTGTTGCACTATGATGTATCCCGTTGACATTTACTCCTTTTTACTTGCAACACTTTGCAGTATGAATTTTGTGTGTATGTGTGTGTTTGTCGCATGGTCTGTTATTTTTAGATGGTCATTGTTGTTGTCCGTGAAAGGATAATATTTATGGTATGTCACGTAATTGCTACGCTATGCTGCAGTAACAAACTTAGTTACACAACACTGAATGTTTTCTACACAGCAGAATTTTTTCCCTAAAAATACAATATGCAACGTGCTGCGTCCTACCAATGACTAAATCCTTTCGTCTCTTAATGTCTGCTTGTACAAGCACTTTCAATTACTTTTCCTATTTTTTTTTTCCAGATTTTTTGTTCATTGCAAATGAACAGAGTTCGCGTTAAGAACGTAAATGTTATTTTGTTCTGTTTCCTTTTTGAATTGTCCACATACGTATTTAGTGTATGTGTTTGTTGATATTTGTTAACTAACTAGCGAAATGATCATTTAATGGACTCTTCTAGTTTAGTTGTTAAATGTACAATACATTTTAAGTTGTTGTTGATTCAGTTTTAGTTAGCATTCAACAATTCACGGCGTGTCTGCTGTTTTGTTAAATTAAAAAAGGATTTACAATCCTTTTATTTTACAATATATTTGACTTTAGTTGGAAGGTTTAAAATATTAAAGCGTAATCATTATGAATTATTACAGTTAATGAGAGAGACCAAATTTATGAAATAATCCTTAAACGGATTAATTCCTGTTGTGTAGGGTTCACTTTATGTACACAGAGGGAAAAAGAAATATACACGCTTGGTACCAAATTCACACCAAACTCTTTCTAATTTTTCAATACCATCCGTTGTCAAAGTATAGACATACGTACGACAACACTATGTAATGTTGACGACATTGCAACAATTCGTTGTCGAAATCTAAATTTTATACACAGCCATTGTCTAAATGTTAACAAACGTGGTAAGCTCACTATTGACAAACAATCCGTTGCCAATAGTGAGCTTATCACGTTTGTTAACATTTATACAACGGATGTGTATAAAATTTAGATTTCGACAACGAATTGTTGCAATGTTAACAACGTTGCGTTGTCACATCAAAAAACTTAATAAACAGACGGTGCGGAAGTTTTTGTTGACAAAATGACTCGTGAACACAATTTTTATTTTTATTGCCTTTTACGTGGTAATAGGTAATATTTTTTTAAAAAAAATAGCCAGTCCTGACGTACATATTCATGATACATATGTACATATGTCTCAAAAATTAGCAAAACGTATATTACTGGATGTGTGCTACCTCACCATAAGTCTAGTTGTCTTTTAGATTTATTTGCATTTTTAACACCTTTACGGTGCATCACTAAATAACAAACATGGTTTAGAGTGTAATAGATACATATTTTATCTTTCTAGATATCACTCGAACCTCTTTAAAACGGATTATAAATCAAAATTCGTTTTCTTTTATAACAACTATTTAAATTTTATTATTGATTAAATCGACTTGATCTGTTAGCAGATGTGTATATGAAATTGAAATTCATAACACATAAAACAGATACATAGTATGTATGTACATCCTACAACCAATTAAATATGCATTTAAAATACAGACATACATACATACATTCAGTCATTCGCTTCTTTCAGGGCCATTTGTTAACATTTGTAGCAGCAGTAAACCAGAGACTCGACAAAAAATGAACAGGATACCAAATAAACCATTTTTACTTGTATACATGGCCACTTACATACTACATGAATAAGTATGGCAATACGTACATACATATGTACATATACATACATATATGCAGATAAATATTCATATTTATGTATGTAAGTAAGTTAATATAGGCCAGTCGTACAAAATGATAAATATCCTTGTAGATTGTTATATACTCATACTTACTGTAGTGTCCTCTGTAATTTACAGAGTGCGTGTTGTCTGTTTTCAATTTCAGTGTATGTATGTCGTATGTAAAACAAGCAAACATATGTATGTGTACATATATGGTTAATGAAAACATTTATCAAAGCAGAAGGAAGCACATATCCTAGTATGTAAATTTGTGCCATTGCCCTTAAAGTTTAGTTTTTTATTTGGGTTGAAATTTCAAATATAAATATTCACAGTTTTCAAATGTAGGTGAAGTGACGCCACAACTACATTTAGACCCAAAAAAAAAGAACAAAATACATGGCTCGAAAACACTGTTGGAAAAACTTAATAAAACAAACAAATGGAAAAAAAGGTACCCAGCATGAAAACTGTAACTGACCATTGGGCGTATGTTACCAAAAAAGAAAGAGAAAACTAAAAAAATTAAAAGCTCATTTGCATATTTTGCAAACCCCCGTAACTTAAGGGAAAGTTTTATAAATTCACTGTGGTTGGTCCACTTTTTTCAACCTACAAACCTAGTGGACACACAAAAGTCCATAAATAAAATAATATACCATCATGTCCATTCCTCATATATGAATTAACATACAAACAGACATGGATAGATGGTGGTATTCGTATCTTGACATTTGACTTGGTTTTAATTTAAGGAAAAAAACACGTTTGAATTCAATTCTTTGTGTGAAGGCCAGTCTGTAAAATTATTAACGAGCTTAACACACACTTTTATTAATTTATTAAATGTCCATAATTCATTTTACTTGTACATACATATGTATGTATGTATGTACATACATAAATGAAGAAGAAGCAGGCCAGCTACACTACAAACGTTATAATCCAAAAATAAATCGTTAAATTAAAATAGTTATGTTTGTTTTTTGGAATTATTTATTGTTTAGTTAATATTTATTTATACATGTGAGTATGTATTATATTTCTTTAATTTGATGTTGCTTTTCCTTCTTATAGACAGATGTTGTTTTTTCATAAAAATATTAAATTTTAAATTTTGGTTAAGAATTACAATAGAAGGCATAAATGCAGATGCTAATGATAGTAGTAATTGTATTTAAATCATCTAACCCTTATTGTTTCTGTGAAATTCATAACGGTCTATTAAATTCTACTAATTATTTTAGTTTTTATAATCTAAAATTCATAATAGTATATACATAGTTCGAATCTATTCTAACACATCTATATAGTATATGTATATAAAAATGAATGTGTATTTATTTGTTTGTGGGTTTGTTTGAAGTCTATATACGGCTAAACGGCTGGACCGATTTTCTTGAAATTTTAACAGTTCCTTGCTCTATATCCGGAAGGAACTATAGGCTACTTTTTATTTTAAAATTTCAAGTAGGCGAGGTGCCACGCCTACTTATTAAATAACTATTAAAAGTCATATATCTTGGAAGCTGGTACAATTAGAGTCCTCAAATTTTGCACGGACAGCTTTGACATTCATAAGAATATTTTTGGACAAAATGGGCGTAATGACTATAGTGGGCGTGGCACCTTCCATATTAAGAAAATATTAAATCAGTATATCTCGGTAAATGTAACAGTTAGGATAAAAAGTGGGCGGACTAGCAGCAGGGGACTTGGTACCTCCCATATTAATTAAATACACAAATTCGACTATCTTGGAAACTATTAGAGTTAAAAGCTTCAAATGTAAATGTTTTGGGTAATAAATTGGCGGACTACCAATGAGGGGAGCGGCACTTCCCATATGAATTAAATATAACAAAATATTTTATCTAAGAAACTAATAGAACTAGATTTCTAAAATTTTTGAAAAAGGACTTTCATATTCATCTGAATATTTTGGGGGAAAAAAGCGGACTTTCATCAGGGGGTGGCTTGGAACCCACATATGAATTATATAGAAAAATTTGTATATTGTAGAACCTAGAATCTTCAAATTTTACATAAAGAACTTTGACAATCATATGAACATTTAGAGAAAAATGAGCGGACTTTCAATGGGGGGATTGGCCCCTCCCATATGAATTAAATACAATACAATATTATTTACATTTTCCATAGCTTACATTAAAATCCCTATTAGCGTTCGGAAAAGTTGGCGAACTTGCAATAATTTGAGTGGCTTCTCCCATCTGTTTTTTTTTTTTTTTTGCTTTCAGGGTAGCAAAGCACACTGGGTATAGCTAGTCTATCTATATATCTATATTCTCTATATATATATATATATATATATATATATATATATATATATATATATATATATATATATATATATATATATGTATATATATATCAGGCATGTTTCCCCTAAATATGAACCAGTTCATTATCAGTTCAACCTATATATATATATATATATATATATATATATATATATATATATATATCTATATTCTATACCCAGCAAAAAAAGTAGTAAATGCATAGGTTGAACTGATAATGAACTGGTTCATATTTAGGGGAAACATGCATGATTTTAACATTAGCGTGTCATTGGCATGGGTTCGTATTTGCAAAAATAGTTCGTCATTTAAATGAGTTCTTATAACCAATGAATATTCGATGATTCTCAAGCGAATTTTCATTGGCGCACTATATTTATTTAAATGCATTAATGGTATTTCGATTTAATTATCAATATTTAAATAATTTTTTTGAGTGATACTGACAAAAATAGAATAAGATAAAACATAACTAACTGATTTTGATTGAATTTAAATTCATGCAGAGGAAAAATACCCATTGTGTTTTAAAATCCGTTAAGCAGTCTTGGTTTTTTCCTTCTGTTATTAATGGACTTAATATTACTAATTTCAACAAAAATCTAATAAAAAAATTAATGTCATTTTTAATCTTTATTGTATGAAATGCACGTTTTCGTTAAATCTCCTAAGAGAATACCAAATTACAGTAAAATATTACAATTCCCATAGTGGAGTTACATGAGTGAATTTGGGTGCATTTTTCATGCCTTCACTGATGACAAATTTATTAGAATTTAGGCATGTATTTAAAAACGCATTAAATAGAATACTTACTAAAGAAATCATGAAAATATCCCTTCTTCTTTAACAACTTCAAAATTTGTTTGCTGGGATATATATATATATATATCCCAGCAAACAAATTTTGAAGTTGTTAAAGATATATATATATATATATATATATATATATATAAAAATGAATGTGTGTTTATTTGTTTGAAGTCTATAGACGGATAAACTGCTGGACCGATTTTCTTGAAATTTTCATAGTGTCTTTGTGTATGCCTGGAAGGAACTATAGGCTACTTTTTATTTTGATATTACAAGTAGGCAAAGTGCCACGCCCACAAACAAAGTAAGTATTAAAAGTCGTCTATTTCACAAACTAGTTAGAGTCCTCAAATTTTGTATGGACAATTTTGACATACATAGATATGAACAATTGTGAGCAAAATGGGCGGACTGGGTATAGTGGGCGTGGTACTTCCTATATACAGAAAATATTGAATTATTATTTCTAAGATAACATATGTATAAGTTAGAGTCCTCAAATTTTATGAGAGCCACTTCAGTAATAATATGAATATTTTAGACAAAAATGGGCGGACTAGCAATAAGGGCCCGAGATACCCCCATGTGATTTCAGTACAAAAATTCGTATATCTAAGAAACTAGAATCCATAAATTTTGCAAGATCAACATTGACATCCATGTGAACATTAATGTAATAAATTGGCGGATTAGCAATAGGGGGCGTGACACCCCATATATGTATTAAGTACAAAAATTCGTATATCTGAGAATCTGTTAGAAATAGAATCCTCAAATTTTGCAAGCACAACTTGGACATCCATTTGAACATTAGTGTAATAAATTGGCATATAACCATTGCGGGGCGCGACACCCCATATATGAATAAAATACAAAATTTCGTATATCTGGGAAACTATTAGAGATAGAATCATCAAATTTGCAAGAACGACTTGACACCTATGTGAACTAAAACAGGTAGGAGACTGAACTGTTGTACAAGTAGCTTTAGCATCAATATGAACATTTGGTTTAAGAATAAGTCGACTAGAAATACTAGGCGTGGCTCCTTGCATATGAATTAAATACTAAAAGTCGTATATCTGGGAATATATGTATAACAACTAGAAACAATTTTATATGGGAATATTGTTTTTAGTCTAGCAAAGCACACTGGGTAAGCTAGTACATATATAAAAATCAATGTATGTTTGTTAATTTGTTTGTACCTTATAGGAGGATAAACCACTGAAGCGATCTTCTTGAAATTTTCAGCTTCAAAAGCTGAATATCTCTGAACATGCTACATCTAGAGTCCTCAAATTTTTTATGGACAATTTTGACATCCATATTATTATTTGGTGAAAAATTGGAGGACTAGCAATAGGGGGCGTGGCACCCCCATCTATATATACAAAACTGAATGTGTGTTTGTATGTTTGTTTTTTTGTTTGTTTGGACTTTATAGACAGCTAAACGGCTGGACCGATTTTTCTGAAATTTTCACAGTATGTCTGAAAGGAACTTATAGGCTACTTTTAACTTTAAAATTTCAAGTGGGCGACGTGTCACGCCCACTTTCAAAATAAGTATTAAAAGTCGCATATCTCAGAAACTGCAAGAGTTGGAGCCTTTTGTATGGACAGCTTTGACATCCATAAGAATATTTTTGGATAAATTGGGCGGAATGACTATAGTGTGCGTGACACCTTTCATGCGTTGGTACCTCCCATATGAAATAAGTAGAAAAAATCGTATGTCTGGGAAACTATTGGAGCAAAAATCTTTTGACATAAATGTGAAAATTTGGGTAATAAATTGGCGGACTAGCATATTTGAAATAAAAAATTCATATATCTGAGAAAAATGAGAGGACTTTCAATGGGACCTTGGCATCTCCCATATGACTTAAACTATTATATTTTTTAATTTTTTAATAGGTTACATTATAATCTAAATTAACGTTTGGACAAATTGGAGAACTTGCAATAATTTGCGTGACATCCCCAAAATGTAAAAAATGTATATCTGAAAAACTATTATAGTTTCTTTTATATACATTGATTTTAGGGTAGCAAAGCACACTAGGTATAGCTAGTTTTCAATAAACAATTTTGTGTATATTTGAGCTTTTTGATTGTATGTTTTCAAACCTTTAGTTCATATTTAAATCCATAATTTCAATCACCGGTTATCGTTTAACCGGCAGTTTAATGGGCAGAGTTTAGCGAATAGTCCAACTAGTTCAAAGACTTTAAATGACAATAAATAGAGAACTTTTAGGCCATTTCATTTATATATTAACTGTGAAAATCAAATGTTTTCAAGTACCACAACCATTTTTTTAAGCCTTACTTATGTAATGATCGTTGTAACAATATTTAAATCACAGAAATCGGTTAAAGATTGTAAAAATTATTACAAATTTTATTTGAAACGGCCTTCAATCCAAAAACTATTTCAAAATATATTGTCGATATCTTTGTTTTTTTTTTCTAAAAATAAATATCACGAAAATTACTTGTGTTTTTATCTATCAATTTCTAGGTTTAACTATTTTAGTTTAGTTGTTTTTGTACCAACCATAATTTTCTTATACTTGAAAAGTTTGTATTGAAGGACTCATGCCCTTTTCGAAATGGTTCAAAGGTTCAATTATAATTAATTATTTTTGATGAAATGAATATCTATATTTTTGCAGTGCCAAAAGGATTCTGTTCCATCTGTTATAAGCCTCTAAGTCGGAAATTTCAACAAAAAAATAAGTTTCAACTTACATATTATATTAACTTGCTGAAATATCACCTTCAATATTAAGAAACATATTAACTAGTTTAAATTTAATTTATTTTGCTAATGTTCCAACAAAATCAATATTTCGTTACTCAACATCTCGCTCCTATTCTATTATTTATCCTTTTATCCCTATACTCATATTTTAAAACATTTCATGACAAATGAAAAAAATGCCTCCCCAAGGTGAAACTAATTTTATGACTTAATCAAGAAAACCAAAAATTTGGTGTGATAAAATGAAATCCTTTTTTCAAATTTACTTTTCCATAGGAACACAAAGTAAAAAGTAAATACATATATATGGCTGATTTAACCCCTGAGCGGATAAAACAATCGAATAAATTATAAAAAAGTTATCTTTTAAAATATGTGGAAAACTTTTAAATTTTGTATAAAAAATTTAATAACATTACTTGTAAAAAATATGAAAAAATACACATTTATCATAACATAACAAACAATTTTAAAAATTCTTTGTATCAACTGATAATGGCACCCTTGACATTATTTTCTCGTTTTTTTAAAGAAAAAGCAAACATTTTTTACCGACAATGACTTTAAACAATGAGAAATGAAAGAATGAGTAAATAAGGACTCATACCAATTCACTAGAAGTAAAAAATCCTTTTATAATGCTAAAGTATTGCCGAAATTATTTACGACATGACTTCATCTCCCTTTTTATTTTTTTGTTGTTGTTGTATATTCTACGGATTTATTTCGTTTTTTTTTTCATCTTATGCAGCCACATACTAAGAGCCTTCCTGTAGTTTATATATTGTAATGTTGTTGTTGCCTCGTATATATTTTTTAACAAATTTATATCACTCAGTGTGGCATATTAATGCGATAATTCAAAAGATTTACTTCTGTCAACATAATCATTTCATAGAGTATAATTCTCTCTGGGTGCATGTGTAACTGTATTCTTCATTTATACAAAATTGTATATAACGGGTGTGTAGTAAAAAAGTACAGAAAATATGATGTTTTTGAACCAGGATTGCTAAACGTGCTTTAATATAGTACTAAAATTGTAATAAAATGTGGAATTTATTGATTTGTTTATTTTAATTTTTGTAAGCGAACTTTTGAAAATTATGACAAAATTTTTATTATGATCAAGTTTTGTTAAATATAATTCGATCTGAATTTTTAGATTTCCGAAAAAAAAACAAATACTAATGCAAAAAGTAATATAAATTTTGACAAAAATGTGTCCTTGTTACTGATTTAGTATGTTCCTCATATCGTTATAAGCACCCAGTATTTCGATATTTAAAATAATCGTAATGGTAGCAATATTTCTAAAATACTGCACATTACAATGAATTATAATTTGTGTAGATACGAGTTTGTGTGTGTGTGGCTGTTTGTATAACAAACATTCTAATGAATACAAGGGGTGGAAATGCTTGTTGCCCTGGAATGGCTGCCTTGTGCTTGATAGCATCCTTTGACCTTTTTGTGTCACCACTTCGAGTGAGTGGATGTGTGTGTGTGTGAAATAAAACATGGGTACTGTAACGGATGCTGTTTCTTTGTGTGTGTATGTATGTCTGTCGGTCGGTTTAATTTAAAAAAATGGCAGAAGTCGTAACTCATTTTTATGTACATATTTATCTATTCCCATTTGTTTTTCTTTCTGTCTTCATAGTTTTTCTTATTTCTCAGATTTAATTTTTTGTTGTTTTGTTTGTATAGCTGCTTTAAAACTTGTTCGTTTCTTTTAGGGGTTGTTGTTGTTTCTGCTGTTGGTTGGGTTCTTCATTTATTCTGTGCAGACCCATTGAGCCATGTGATAATTTATCATTTATTCCAATTGAAAAGCCTGCTGCAAAGAATCGTTCTATTTTTTTTTAATTTCTTTGTATCGTTTTTCTTCTATTCTTATTTTAATAATAAAGATGATTATGTTGGTTGGCCTAAGACGCTCCTGGGGTGCTATAATATTTTTATTTATTTGTTTGCGTCCTTTTTGTTGCTTTTAAAAGAAATAATTTAAAAATATTCTTCTTTGGAGGCAGTTTTTATAAAACCACCTCTTTTTTTACTTACTATTAGTTAAAAAGTACGAGTATCTTGACTTTTTTCAATTTTCCATTTTTAGGTTTGTTATAAATAATTAATGGTGGTCCTTTTTTGGTTTTGTATGAACTGTTATAATTACTTTATGCCGTTTTTAATATAATCGTCCCTTAACTATGAGCAAATGTTGTATTTCACATTAGCGTGAAATCAAATTTCATCATGGACCATTAGTTTATTTGCCAAAGTGATGACTTCATTTCTTTACCTCAATGCAGTTGTGTTCAAAACAACAAATTATTTATTCACACAATGATCACATCAGCCGGAAAACTTGTTTTAATTAGTTTTAGACATTATCGAAAGTTTATGTATGTTTCAAGTGGTTATGGGTTGATTTCTAAAATAAAAAATTAATTAAACATGAGTTGAATTGATTTTTAAAATATATTTTATTTATGTAGTAACGAGTACCTAGATTTGAAGCTTTGACGAATTTTTAAGGTAAAAGAATTCTGTTAGAATTTAACAGAAATATTCAGCATATATATTTTAATAAAACATAATATTCTGACATTATTATAACAATTTTGTAATTACTTACCGTAAAAATAATTTCTGAAATTAAAACATACTACCTTTTATTTTCGTATTAAACCATATACTGTTGATTTGGATAAAAATATATTTTTTTATATTTTTTCTTATCTGCCGTTAAATTGCACAAATGGGAAACTTAAACATTTAAGTCTGATTGTTTTGTATTAGGCTAAGCTAGATGAATATTTTCTTAAAAATATGTTCTTAAATTTATAAATACATAATTCGAAAATAAAAATAAGATTTGAAATTTTTTGATAAAAAAATAATAGTAGGATGAAGACATGTTATGTAAGATTAGATGTTTTAAATACAACATATCGTCACCTGAAGCAAGGTTTGCGTTTCAGCTAACCAAACATTCAAAATCGATTTTATTGTTGATTCTAATATATTGCATCAAAACAAATGTTCACAAACAAAATTCGACTCCTCTAACCAAAATTTGCGATTTTATTAACAAAAACAAAGGGCTACAGAAACATTTAAATATTAAAGGTAAAAAAAGTCCAATTTATCCATTTTCTATACGCCATTGTCAACTACCATAACAAATGATAGGTTTCACTATTAAATTACTTGTTTATTGAATAAACGAAACGACAAACGCTCAAAAAAATTTGTATGGAAAAATTAAAATTTTTAAAAGTTTCCCAGTATTCTTCATACAAAATTTTTAACGAAAGTTTCGTTTTATAAAACGAGGGGGATTAAGTATATTGTTCATTTTTCCGCCCTTTTGAGCTTATTAATAAAAAAAATCTTTAAAACTTTTATTTTTAGAGCATATTTTATATATTTTAAAATCATATTTTTCGGTATTTATTGCATGAGTCGCATATTTTTGGTTTCCCTGGTAATGTATTATTTAAGTGCTTATTTGTAAGCGAGCGCGGTAAGTACTTGCATACATCACATCGACGTGTTAAAAATGTGTTAAAATACCAATGTATAAGCAATGAAAAGTAGTTTTAATATAATTTCAACTCATTACTTTTCCATGTAGCATTTTGCTTAGTACTTACATATATTTATATGACTAACTATGTTCTTAATAACCTTGAAAAATTATTTCAATTTCAGATTTTATATTAAAAATATGAAAAAAATCTCAATTAAAAATTGTTGTTTACAAAAAACTCAACATAAAACCATTTTTTCCAACATTTTGAATATTTTTATTTGCAAAATATTTGTTATGGTTTTGAAAAATTAAGACGTGAAATTAATTGCGGAATACTGAATTATAACCATGTTGTTAATCCATAAAATTTGTAAATAATATTTTAATGAAGGCTTGTCATTTGTGTATGTTTGTATGTTGTGTCATTATTCACATATATGAAAATATTAACAATTTATTAACGAGGCAATACTATATTAAATGTCATCTTAACCATAATTGTTTAGGATTTAAAAAGCATAGTATATATCGTTAAGCGTTATATAGTAATATATTATAATAGAAAGCGTCTAAGTAATTGAGCTATTTTAAGATAACAATTTCCTATCTAAACTATTAACATTTTTAATTTTGTGAAATCTGCTTCGCATTTCTTCAAAAGGTTTCATTTTTATTAATATGAGTTGTCTGTAAACATTTAAATGCCCTTGACGCATTTGCCATTATGTTTAAATTTTATAAAAAGAAATCCACCTTAGAAAGCGACATAAAATAGATCTTCCGTAAAATTAGAAATAATCGTAATTTGAATTAAATTCTCATCCAAAAAAAATCATTGAAAATGAAAAGAATGAATAAAAAACGAATATATCTTTTACACGGATGGTTGAGTATAAAAAATAAAAATGTAAATTTGGTGCACGATTACGTATATGTATGTATGTATGTATGTATGTATGTATTTCTGTATCTACAATATATACAACATACATGCATAGTTTGTGTTTGTTTCGGTATGTTTTTCATTGACAAAATGTTTCCCCCGGGTGTTATTTTCTATAAATTTAATTAAGTTGTTATTCAACAAAAAATGTACAAATATGCAAACTACAAGAATACATAGAAAAACACTCTATACTGCATATATAGAGTGTGTATCTTGTTAGATGTATACTTCTTTTCTCAAGCAGAGTTTCAAAAGAATTTATTATGTTTAAGTCTTATATAATTTAAAATTTTTATTACTTTTTTTGAAGTTTAAACACTATTTGTTAAACATTAATGATGTAATAATATCCAGTTAAACATCTAAATTACTTGTACTTACTAAACAACTTACTTTTCAATCACTACTACATACCGTCCTTATTAATTAGAAGGAGTCTTGTAATGACTTACAAAAAATATAATATGTAAGTACATACTTACTTTTCAGCTCTGACATATTGTTTTCGAATTTTGTTTTTTATGCAATTTAAAAAAAATAATAAACATTTTTTTTATGAAAACTAATAGAAGAAGCTGTGAACGTGTTCGTTTGGGTTATATGATATCATTTTATTGTCAATAATTGGTTTAAAAATAAATTTAAAACATTTGTACATATTAAGAAAATAAATAAAAATATATATTTTTTATTCTGTAGAGTTTGGTCCATAATTGACTTAAGACCCATTAAAAACACCATGATGATCATATATTAACAGCATTTTTTATACGTCTAAAATAGTTATTGTAATATTTTATAAAATGAATTAATTCATTTAATGCCTGTTCTCATGTCTTGCCATATGTCTTTATAATTAAATTCATGTTTTTCATCTTGTTCGTTTTTCTCATTTTTATGTTTTTTCTAATATTGAAAAATATAAATTTTATTGGAAATGAAGCTCATGTAGCAGCTACTTCGAGGTGATTGCTTAATGCTTTACAAAATGTTATTTTCTATAAAATGTTTTCTTCTTTTCAAATTCTTCGAAAAAAGAAAAATCGTTTGTAGGTTTTGAGTTATTTCTTCTTTAAAATTTTGTTTTCATTGTGTTTTCCTAACGATTTATAAAACAACAACAAAATTTAATAAAAAAGAAATGCACTCAAACAACAAACACTCGGTAATAATTTTTAACAAGATGGTTTTTTAATTTTTTAATGTGAGTGTTTTATTTTCGTTCTTTGTTCATTTTACGACTAAACCTCTTGACTTTTTCAGCTTATTTTGTGTGTTCTTCTTTATAAAAATTTTCTTTATTTTCAGTAATTTTAGATTATTTGTTGTTCTTCATTTTGTATGGTTTGTAAAAGGTCGTTGACATTGACATCGAACCAACTGTATCAATCTTTGTAATATGTATCTAGTGTAAACACTCGACTTTTATGAGGCAGTAATGTATTTTTGTTTTAATTTTTTAGTAGTTTAGTGTTTATGGCCTTCATTTATTGGGTTCATCATCATTGTCGTCATAATCATTAAATGAGACAGTTCAATTGGTATTTTATGATGATCTTTTTTAAATGTGTAATGTTATTGCTTTTAATTATTTGTTTTTATTTGTTTCTGCATTTAATTTGAGCATTAACTTATAGATATATTGCGTTATTCATAAACATTTATCAAAGGTATATAAAACAAATTTTCATACAAAATTTGTCCTATAAACTTTTGATAAATGTTTATGAATAAGGTCCATAATGAATAAATATTTGGAATACATTATGAATAAATATATTTTGGATAAATCTAGGAGAATAATATAATTTTTGAGTATCCTGCCAAGGATTGCTATCCAAATTGACTTAATTTGAGTATCAGAATAGTTACACGATTCGTGAGAAACTGTTCCAGCTTTTTAATACTTACTTGATTTCTTGTTATTGAATTGTCTTGAATTCTTGTTATAGCCAAACTGGAAATGCATTTTAAATTTATTTCTGATTTCTTTTATTTTATTAATGATTTAAAAATTTGATTATACTCACTTAACTCTCTCTCGTTGTTATAATAATATTAATTATTTAAATATGTATTATAAAATAGTTTAAATTTCACAAATTATTATTTATTTTTGTTAAATTTAACAGTAAGAATAAATGCCAGTTAGTTGACTCGATTTAGTTACTTTTTGGATACATATATTGCAATTTAAATTTATTTTTACTGGCAGGATACTTATAAATATTTGCGATCATCGATCCAATCCAATTTAACTAAATTTAAAAATTCGATAATAAATTTGTTATTGTTTTATATGTATTTATATTTTATTTATGTACATTGTACAAATATGCGCAAGTATTTAAAAACACTTTCAAATATCAGAAATGTGTATATTATATCAAACACAAATATTTATATGCTTTTGTCTGATTTCGTGTATAAATAACTCTAGACGAAATTCTAAATGCGATCCATTAAAGAATTTCAAATGAAATGCCAACGGCGACATAAATAACTCAAGTAAAAAAAACGCGAATGGCAATACAGAATCATACTAATGAGCCATTTCGTGGTGACAATATATTTTTCTTAGATATCTGTTTATTTTTTATAAAATGGATGAATGAATTTAATTTAATTTTGCAATTTTTCCTGAGAAAAAAACGTCTTTGCGAAATAACTAGACAAAAACGGTTTTCTAAAATTCGTGAGAAACTAACTAACTAACTAACTAACTAACTAACTAACTAACTACTAACTAACTACCTAACTAACTACTAACTAACTACTAACTACTAACTAACTAACTAACCTAACTAACTAACTAACTAACTAACTAACTACTAACTACTACTAACTAACTACTAACTAACTAACTAACTAACTAACTAACTAACTAACTAACTAACTAACTAACTAACTAACTAACTAACTAACTAACTAACTAACTAACTAACTAACTACTAACTAACTAACTAACTAACTAACTAACTAACTAACTAACTAACTAACTAACTAACTAACTAACTAACTACTAACTAACTAACTAACTAACTAACTAACTAACTAACTAACTAACTAACTAACTAACTAACTAACTAACTAACTAACTAACTAACTAACTAACTAACTAACTAACTACTAACTAACTAACTAACTAACTAACTAACTAACTAACTAACTAACTAACTAACTAACTAACTACTAACTAACTAACTAACTAACTAACTAACTAACTAACTACTAACTAACTAACTAACTACTAACTAACTAACTAACTAACTAACTAACTACTAACTAACTAACTAACTAACTAACTAACTAACTAACTAACTAACTAACTAACTAACTAACTAACTAACTAACTAACTAACTAACTAACTAACTAACTAACTAACTAACTAACTAACTAACTAACTAACTAACTAACTAACTAACTAACTAACTAACTAACTAACTAACTAACTAACTAACTAACTAACTAACTAACTAACTAACTAACTAACTAACTAACTACTAACTAACTAACTAACTAACTAACTAACTAACTAACTAACTAACTAACTAACTACTAACTAACTAACTAACTAACTAACTAACTACTAACTAACTAACTAACTAACTAACTAACTACTAACTAACTAACTAACTACTAACTAACTAACTACTAACTAACTAACTACTAACTAACTAACTAACTAACTAACTAACTAACTAACTAACTAACTAACTAACTAACTAACTAACTAACTACTAACTAACTAACTAACTACTAACTAACTAACTAACTAACTAACTAACTAACTAACTAACTAACTAACTAACTAACTAACTACTAACTAACTAACTACTAACTAACTAACTAACTAACTAACTAACTAACTAAACTAACTAACTAACTAACTACTAACTAACTAACTAACTAACTAACTAACTAACTAACTAACTAACTAACTAACTAACTAACTAACTAACTAACTAACTAACTAACTACTAACTAACTAACTAACTAACTAACTAACTAACTAACTAACTAACTAACTAACTAACTAACTAACTAACTAACTAACTAACTAACTAACTAACTAACTAACTAACTAACTAACTAACTACCTAACTAACTAACTAACTAACTAACTAATGAGAAATTTTTTAAATTTTTGTGAAGAAAATTCTACTACAGGGAGAGTTTTTTCTAATAACTAAATGCATAACGATAATGATGATTATGTTAATGATGATTAAATGTGGTGTATGATAGATACTCTACTTTTGACTTGATATGAACAATCAACCACCACCGCCATGCTACTCTTTCGACTTGTTTTTTTTTTTTTTGTCTTTAAGAGTTTTGTATTTATTGTATACAAACTCAGAACAATACACTCAAATCCACTCAATTAATGAATTTTTTTGATTCATTTATTCTGTTTTGTTGGCTGGTATTTTTGTGGTTCAACAATACAGCTATAGAGCCCAGCTATCATTACGAGTTGAACAATAAAACAGCGCAGACGTTAAAAATATAAAAAATAAATTGGCCGTCGCATATGGGGAATCAACGGAATAAAATCGTTAATCTGATGTTTATATAACTTTTGGTGCCTGAAAACAACAGTTTAAAAATATAAAATATAAAAAAAACAAACTCAAATACCTTACAAAAAATAAATTTCCAATTAAAATGTTTTGTGTGGTAAAACATATCTTTAAATTAAGATATTTTTTAACAAAAAAATAATTTAATTAAAATTTTACATTCATGATTAATTATAAAAATTTCCCAAAATTATATTATAAAGGAAGAATAAAATCCCTTTCGTAAAACTTCCTTTTTTCACTTTTAGATGGCACTAGTTTCATTTCCGTCGGTAGTTAACAATGCTACCAAGTTTTATTGTTCGATGGTTTGTGTCTGCACTATGTTGCAATACATTTGCTGCGTTCAACACACAAACACGTATATTTTATTCAATTCTTACTATACAATTTTGTAGCCTGAAGCAAGTTTTGCAGCGTTTAACACACAAACACGTACATTCCTTAACTTCATGAAAAACGTCATATAAAAAAAGTGAATTTTTGCTCAAGTCAGCCAAATTGTTGAAATGGTAGAGATGATAGGTGCACAACTCTTTACAGTCATGTTGTACTGTTAAATGGATTTTTTATGTTAAACTTGCTACACTATGTTATTTTTATGCTCACATGTACTTTTGTATGTCATGAAACTTTTTTACAGAGTTCTTATTGGATTTGAATGTAGTAATTTAAGTATGTACATATTTTTACACGCTTATGCACTAATTTTTCTTTTAGGATCATATATAAAAAGAGAATTTTTTCTATAGAGAAATTTCCTTTTAAATTTAAAAGATTTTTTCCATAGTCACCGATTTGAACATTTCTTTATTATATTAACCAAGTTAGTTTTATAGATTTCGTTTAAATTATACATTGGAATTCCAACTAGTTTCGGAGATATGACTAGAAATATGCATGTATATTTATAAAAAATTTTACAAAATATTAAAAATTTTATTTATTTGTTTATTTTTCATTTTTCAACTTTAAAATTTTTATAAAAATTAAAATTTGAAGTAAAATTATAAAAATATAGTCTATTTCTTTAATACGATTCCGAATTTTGTTTTTAAACAAAATTCTTATATAATTTCACAAAACGTTCATTGTTTCATGCGAGAAATTTTGTTAAATGATTGATATCGTTCAAAACGTTCAAAACGCTTTAAGACAATAAATATCGCGGGTCAAAATCTGCTGCTTTTGTTACGGTCACTTTTGGAGATTGCTGCCTTTGTTTCGCTTTAATATTAAAAACTTTTGGTTAATTTTCAAAGTTGTCGCAAAATTAAAATTCAAAAACCAAAAAAAAATTAAAAACATTGTATTTTTGAAACTTATTAGAATTTTTTTTTTAAATGAAAAATCTAAATAAAGTAGAAAACTATGAATTTGTTTTATTTAAGTTTCATCATATAATAATAAAATTTGTTATATTTAAACAAAATTTTGCATTTGGTTTAAACAAACACAGCTATCAAATTTCAGATTGGATTTGTCTGCAAATCTCTATGTGGATTTGGATCAAACTTGCTTCATATAATATACCGATTAGTCAAATATTTTATCAAAAATTATAAATGCTTTCAGACTTACAGGTTCCTCCTATTTACTTCAAAAACTACAAAAGTGGAGATTGCTTGCTGCCTTTGTTTCTACGCCCCTCAATTATCGTTACTAGTTTTTAAATGACAAAAATGCATTGGTCTCTCTATCGGTTTTATGCCCCGATTAAGAATTTAATGCTTTATTAAATAAAAACTATAACATTGAATTTCATGAGGCTAATGTATTTTTGCCGTTTTCAAACTATACAAACGTACCTTTTTCAAAATTTAAAACAGGCATTAAAATAAAAAAAATAATTTAAAATAAAATTAAAAAAAAAATTATAAAAAGTATAAAAAAACAAGTTAGAGTGCTATATTCGGCTGAGCCGAATCTTAAATACCCTCCACCAGCTACTCTTATATTAATACTTTTTTAATTGATCAAATATTTGTAGAAATAAGTTTTCTCATGTCTTAAATAGAAAAACCCCAAGATTTAAACAGCTTAAATTTATTACAATTACATGATTTATTGAACATTCCAAACGCCATTTTCTTTTATATTTTTAAAGCGCCGTAAGATTTGATTTAGCGATATTTAATAATTTTTGAAAGATTTAAGGAAATTCAAATTTTCTGGGCAGAACCTAGTATGGGAGATATGACCAATTATGGACCGATCGTAAAAAATCTTTAAGTAACATTTCTGTATATAAAAGCTATATTTCAGTCAAATTTTGTATCTATATCGTAATTTAGTAATAAGTAATTATTATGAACCGCTCGTGAAAAAAATCTTAAAATATAATTTTTGTATACAAAACTAATATTTGTGCAAAATTTTGTATCAATAGCTTTATTTGATAATGAGTAATGAGCGTTTAAGAGATTTTCGTAAGAGGACCTTGTATGGGAGCTATGACCAATTATGTAACATTAATGTATATATAGACAAAATTTTGGCTAAATTATTTGCTAATGAATATTGTGCATTAAGTGATTTTCTTGACCAAATATGGACCGATCGTAAAAAATTTTATAGTGTGATATTTGTGCTAAATGTATGTATATCAATATTTGGTAATGAGTTGTGTGCGTTTCACTGATTTTCGGGAGGGAACCTTGTACGGCAGCTATGACCAAATATGAACCGATCGTGAAAAAATTTTGAAATAATATTTCTGTGTACAAAAATAGTATTTATGACAAAATTTTTTATGGATATCAGTATCTGGTAATGAGTTGTGTGCCTTTAAGTGTTTGGAGAGCTATAACCAATAATGGACCGATCGGAAAAAAATGTTACAGTAACTTTTCTGTATATAAGAGCAATACTTGTACCAAATTTTATATGGATATCTTAATTAAGTAATGAGTTATGTGCGTTTAAGTGATTTTCGGGAGGGGACCTTGTATGGGAGCTATGACCAATTATGGACCGATCGGAAGAAAATTTCACAGTAATATTTCTGTATTCTGTATTCTGTACCAAATTCTATATGGATATCTTAATTTAGTAATGAGTTATGCGCGTTTAAGTGATTTTCGGGAGAGGACGTTGTATGGGAGCCATGTTCAATTATGGACCGATCTAGAAAATTTTTTCTCAATTTTAATTTGTAAAATTTTGTTAAGATATCAACATTCTGAGGGAAGTTATTAACAATAAACTCGTTCTCCGGGAATATGTACTTTCGTATGGGAGGTATAAGAAATTGTGGACCGATTCCGGTAATTTTCAAATAATTTATTTCACTTTGTTTTTACGTGAGCGTGTTTTACACAGACAGACAGACAGACGGACATAGATAAATCGACTCAGAATTTCATAAGGACCAAGAATATATATACTTTGTTGTGTCTCAGATGAATATTTCTTGGTGTTACACACGGAATGACAAAGTTATATATACCCTCTATCACCACTGATGGTGCGGAGGGTATAATAATCATTTTCTTTTATACAAAGTAACAAAATTGAAAAATTTTCATCATAAAAAAGTAAAAAGTTTGTATTCGTTGAAGAAAGATACTTTATACAGAGCTTATAAAAACTTAAAAAGATATGGCAAATTAAATCAAGATTCAACAACATAAATTTAATATCGATGATGTAACAAAAACATTTCATTAAAAATCAATAGTACGAATATTGATTTAATGATTACACGAACAAAAAAAACAAGCAAGAAACAAGTATGAATGTTATAATCGACTATACCGAATCTTATATACCCACTATTAAAACTTTGTCATAACAGGATGGTTTCCAAAAGAGTGAGATGGTCAATTATTGATCGAATACTTCAGGGTTAGGGAGAATTAAGTATTTCTAATAGCAAATCATTTATATTGAATTTATCTTAATAACTTGATTATTAAACAATTTATTGGTAGTAATATAATTTTCTGCATGATGGGTTATATTGTGGGTAGAGATATTTTGGTTAATAAAAAGCTTTTTTGTGTTAAATTTCAATTTGACTTTATAAGGAAAGTAGGATCAAATGCGGAGCGATTTCGCCCATTTTCAAACAGATAAATATTTAGTACATATATACATATACTTTTGTGGATCTACAACCAATATTTCTATGTGTTACAAACGGATTGAAAAGTTAATATAACCTCATCTATTTTGAAGGTGAGTATAACAAAGAAATAAGACAAGTCTGATGATGAACGATGGCTGTTGCATGATATATATAAAACTTATGAAGATGAAATGTTCTTATACTTACGCACTTTTCAGCACAGAGCTTACGACAAAACATTACGTATAAAAAAACTCATGTCGATCAAGTTAAAATCACTTGCAGCAATACAACCATTTTAATGGTGAAACAAAAATGAAAAAAAATTCGTAAAAAAACAAGTAAGTATGTCGGACATGGCCGACCATATGATGCCTTACACCTGTGAGTATGTTAAAAATGTGGAGTATTTTTCTAATAAATAAAGCATTTAATTTTTTCCGAATTATTTTAATAATTTGTGGACAAAAAAGGGATTGTCTAACAGTGGGGTTATATGGGGGCAAGGGTAAATATGGATTTATACTTTCAAATTTTGGTAGAGGGATTTATGATACATTAAAGTTATTTACGAAGAATTCCATTTTAATATTAGTGTTTATAAGTGAATTTTGACCTTTAAGTAATTTTCTGAAGAGGACTTTGTATGGGGGCTACGGTGAAATGAAACCCGATCATTACGAAAATTGGCAGTATCATTAAGAATTATATAAAACAAAGTTTTGCAGATTTTTGAAGAGAAATTAAAACATTTAACATAATTATGAGCTCAAAAGCCCTATACTGGGGGTACGGTTTTATGGGGCTAGGCCAAATAATTTAAGTAATTTTCAATAGGCTTCGTCATTGGGTCAAATTTCATCAAATTATCTTGAAAATTGCGCAGCGTACGCACAAAGTTTACATGGACACACAGACGGACGGACATTGCTAAATCGACTCAGAACTCTGAGCCGATTGCTGTACATTAAGGTGGGTGTAGAACCAATATTTTTAGGTTTTACAAATATCAGCACGCATAATACCCTCCCCACTATAGTGGTGTAGGGTATAACAATGAACACAACCATATAAAATTACACCCCAAATAAAATACGAATAATAATTAGTAACATCACTTGCTTTCAAGATATTTAAAATATTCTTATTTTAAGACGGAAGTTTTTTGTTCATGAGAAAATGTTGAGATCGTGTGAATCATTAAATCGAAAATATGTTGGTTTAAAAAAATCAAAAATTTGTTTTCTCACAGCCGCATACATTTTTAAAATACATACATATAATAGCTTTGTTTCATTTAAAATTATTGCATTTGTCGTGAGTGAAAAAATATTGGACTTGAAATTTTCAAAAGTATTGCTCACTATTCATTTGAAAACGTGAAGTTTTGAATCAGTATTTAAAGATATCTTAATTAATATTACAATTAGATATTTTCATTTGTAACAAAGAGTTAGGGCCGACTTTCAAGCTTACAATATTTAGGTTTACACATACATATACATATGTATTTAATAAAATTATATTTAAAGCAATAACAAAAAAATAAAAACAAGATAATAATAATTTTGTCACTCAAATGCGCACTAATTTCGCATTACATTGTGATAAAATGTGATACACATAAATAAATTTGATATCATTACTAATAACTCTAACAAATATTCAGTGGATCAGTCCGTTATAAGACATTGTCTTCCTTCTAGTACCTAGATTTCTTCATATTTCATAATTTTGAATAACTGCTATGCAGTTTTTCACATAAATTTCATAAGCTCTACTAGGTATTTTGTCGAACTTAAAAATACAACAAATTAACATTTAATAAAATATCAACATTGTTGCTTGTCACTGTAAATATCCTTAAAATAATAGCACAAGTAACAATGTGATGTTTGCTTGTTCCTCAGTACATATCTTATTCATATTGCCGTTGTTCTTGTTTCCATTGTTTGTGGGGTTAGCGGTGGCAGAAGCAGCAACTGATTCTACACCGATACAATTCAGTAAATTACACTTTTGATTTTTAGTGCCCGTAAAATAATCGTAAATGTCGTAGTTATTGCGACCGAAAGTGTCGATTTAGTTTTGCTGCAAATTTTCCCTCAGTGCATCATGCAACAACGTAACTATGTTAGTATTGTTTCGTGTATTGTTGTTGTTTGTGGTACCTTTTCTTTTGATTGTATAAGTGTTGACTAAAGTTCCTTAATGTTGGTATTTCTACTCCTCGAATGTACGGGCTGGTAGATCGTTGTTTGGTTGGTTTGACTGGCTGGGTGACTGGTTGTGTGTATGGTTCGATGCATGAATGTTTAGTTGAAATGGTTTGCACTTGTTGTTGTTAATAAGTTTCTTGGCGCTTTAAGTTGTTTCTTTTTGATGGTTTTACAAGAAGTTGAAATTTTATTCATCTTCGTCTTTTTCTGTTCTTGGGTTTTTTGTTCTACTTCATCCTTCTTTAGTTTGGCTTCATTAACTTGAACACAAAATAAATGTTGAACTTGTTAGTTGTTCTTTTTTTGTTTGTTTTCAAAACATTCAATGTCCCTTGTTGTTTTGAAAGCCCCTTCTTCTCTTACATTTAGAAATTTTCTTCATCCGTTTTTTAAAACTTGCTCTAATACTTATAAGGTGAAGTTGATGTTTTTTTTTTTTGGCATTTTGTTTGACTTGTATTGAACTAAAGAAAAAAGATAACAAAATATTAGATTCATTAGTCTAGATTGAAATTTATGCACCCTTCACAACAATGTACATTAAAAAGTATCCTTATCATACACGTATTCGGAATGAAATTTAGGTCTAGTTTTGGATTCATGGGCAGTCAACTTCACGCGATTCAAAGGCTTGTCGTTCTGGTAGTGCCACCCATATCAGAAGAGCCTACGGACATAAATGCTAGAGGTGAGTCAATTTTAAACTCAATTTTATGCAATAATTTTGATATTTTAAATTCAGGATCCGAACAGACCGACCATTATTGTTTCAAAAAGAAGGGAAGTTTTAGACATTACGCTAGTTATTTCTATGCATTAAGATATGATCAGGGGCGTCATAAAATAACTCCCCACGAAATAACTCCCCAAAACAAAAATTAAATAGCTCAATAAAAATTCAGAAAACAAAAACAACGAAATTTGGGGATTTAATTCTCTTTTTGGGGCATTATTTCACATTTAGAATGGGGAGCTATTTCATTATGAAATAATTCCTCAAGATTCAAAAATGAAATAAATTCCTAAAAATATTTTTGGTGATTTATTTCATTATATTACTTTTATTACATGAAATAAAACATAAAAAAATATAGCCGGCCTTCGGCAGTGCGCAAAGATTTTATCCTCAGGGGTACATTGGATACCGGGTTCGCTAAGAATACACTCTCCTTGTTCCAAGAGTGTTCGGCCTTAGGCCGGCTATTTAGGAAATTTTTACTAAGCAAAGCCGGTGTCGGTCATATTATAGAGTGGTGATCTCTTGCGTCCGGCCGTAGGCCGAATATTTAGGAAATATTTGCTAAGCGAAGCCATTGTTAGACATACCATAGAGTAGAAAGTCGGCTTCGCTAAGAATACACTCTGTGTATCAAGGACGGCTATTAAGGGAATCTTTATTAAGCGATTAAACTGAAATATATTAAACTTTGAAGCCCATTCGAAAGTATGAGCGACCTACTTTTTTTTGAAATGTCACTAAAGGGCCCTTCAGACGATCACACTTTACGTACGACAAGTCTAATGAAAAAGTAAAATGAAATTCCATCCGTATGACAAAAAAGAAAATAAAAGTCGTATGATTTATATTTTTTGTGTTTACACGATTGGTATAAAACAATAACAAAGTAAGATGGAAACAGTTGTTTCACTTTTTTTTGTATGTGTTTACATAAAAATACATCCCTGATCTAATGCGACTTGCTTGTTTTTTGAATCATTTCAAAAAATGAAGAGAGCCATACGACTGTCAAATTTTCCATCCGTATTTTCTCTCAATGTGTGATGGTTTCATTACATATTGCGTTTAGACGATCCCATCCGATCTCTTCTACACAAAATTCTGACAGATCATATTACTTGTGTGCTCGTGTGAAGGGGGCTTAAAACCGACTTGTTCCATAATTTGTTATTTTTTATCTCTAGATGTCAAACTTTTAAATTGAAACTTATTTCATTTTAAAATTAGGGATTTGTTTCATATGAAATAAATCCCCAAAAATGGCGTGTTATTTCATTTTAATTTAGGGAGTTATTTACTTTTGTTGGGGCATTTTTTCATTTTTAAATTGTGGAAATATTTCATAATGAAATAAGACCCCAAATTTGAGGATTTATTTCATTTTTGTTTTGGGGAGTTATTTCGTGTGGTGTTATTTAATGACGCCGCCGCTGAGTATAGATTAAATGTGCTTGTGGCGAATTTCCAGCAATATCTAACGAATCTATTCGTGAAGAAGATATCCCAAAAGATATTTAGAATCCTTTATTCGTGCGACAAACAGACAATTTAGAGGTTAATTAAAAATTGCGTGCAAAATTTACAAAAAGGCTTGGAACATTCATATTTTTAAAAACTTTAAACGCAGTTTTCTTCTTTGATTCTTTCTCCTATATCCATATGCAAATGAAACACATAATTTTATACACCATTGTTCTTTTTGCAGGGGATTTTATAAAAAGGATCGAAATTATGGAGACGATTGCAGTGCTGATGTTGATGATTATGATGATTTTCTTAAACATTCTTATTACGTTTATATCTTTTTGAAAAAAAAAAATCAACAACATACTGAACCATCAGCAAAGCAACCAACTCGTTTAAAACGTTTGTTGTTAAAAAAGAAAGAAATTCAAGTACATACAAGTTCTTTTTCTTGTTCTTGTAAAACTTAGTTTTCATTATTATATTGTTGTTGTTGTTTTTTGTTGCAATTTAGTTTTTGAATCTGTTGCCGGTTGCTGGGTAAATAGTGTGTGTTGGTTGCATCGTTTAGAGACGATGCAACTGGTTGTTGCTGCTGTTGGTGATGATGATGACGCTGTTGTTGCATTGTTGTATTTGATTTTTTGTTCTGTAGTCGATTTTTATTTTTGGTTAATTTTGAAAATGTTCAGTTTTATGATGTTTTCAATTGTTTTTATACCGTTACGTGGCAATTGAGATTTTTATCCCAATTGCAATGAGGTGTAGAATTAATTTTATTTATTTTTGTTGGAATTGTTGTTGTGGCTTTATTTATATGCTCATATGAACACATTTTATTAATAATGTTTATAAAAGTGTTGTGCTAAATTCTAAATATTTGAAATTTTTGACCTATTAAATCCCAGCATGTATTTTGGTATCATTCTCTTCCAAGATTCTTTATTACTAACCAACTTCGAAAGTAGTACTGAGTGCTTATATTAAACTTCTTTAGATGTGGCTTTTTATTAACTTCTATAAAAATATTAGAAATCTATTACGTTTGAGCAATAGTTTTAAATGTTTTACATTTTTTTAAGCGACGGAGAAAGTTTTGAACCAAGTGCCTTAGATGTTTTCTAAGTAGATTTTATCTTTATGATGATGAAACAAATTTTATCACGAGGTGTTAATCTTTCAGCTCCAATATACATAATTATTAAAAAACCAAGATTAAAGACATCAAAAATATTAATATCAAAAATAAAGTATGGTTCTTATGGCAAGTCTGTGTTAAATCTGTGCTTACGGTGTACTTTTCCAACACATTTGTATACTAAATTTTACTTGTACCGTAAATCGCTATAGTGAGGAGGGTAATTATTATGCGTTCGACCTAGTGCCTATATAAAAACTCTTTCAGAATATCAGTGTTTAACAAGATTGCGTACAGTTGTCGATAATATATCTTTTCCGTTCTGCTGTTACTGCTAAGAGTACCGTTATCGCTAAAATACCTATACAGTCATTTTATAATTCATCATTCCATTAATAAAATCAAATTAATTCCTTTTAATTCAATTTGTAATAGATTGAATTCAAACAAAATTTTTTAAAAATCAATAGGAATTGTTAATTCATTCAGAAGCAATTTAACATTCTATACGAATTAATTCGTTAGAGAATTAATTCAACTACATCGAAAATTTTAAGAATTAATTATAGGAATCAATTCAAAGGGAATGAGTTTCAAGAGATGTCAATTCTTTTAAATATAACTCAATTGCAAAAAAGAATTAGGTATTGAATTCTTTTAGAGAGAGAGAGAGAGTTACACAATAGCATTTTAAGTCATTATTTTAACACGGAATGACATTGGAGGCATGTAATTACCACGCTCGCTTACAAATAGGGAGATAGTTAAGTACTTACTACGATCGCCAGCAAATAGGGTGTTAAGTAAATAGCTTTTACTATTATTTTCACAAAAAATATATATATATTTGTTAGTGTGAAAAACAAAGTTCGACAACAATATGCCAACGCTACAAAGGAAGTAAGGTAGAAGGGGGACCATATGCCACTTTTCCTTTTGTGGCGGCCTCAAATTAAATCCACAATACATATTCTTAATTTTTTTTCTTGGTTCGGATACTTAGATATGTTGGCTTTAGTTTTATCCCTTTCAATCTTTCGTAAGTCGTCTTAATGTACATATTTTTTAACTTTTCCGCATTGACTAAAAACGGCGATACCGCCCCACTCATGGGATAAATATGCCAAGGGGATGGGGCAGATTTGTCATTAGTAAAATATAACAAATAAAAAAAAATGCTGTTTTATACTTTAATTCATTAAACAAAGTATAATAAACCAGATATTTATTGTTTATTTCACATAACTTAAAAAAATTAAACAAATTTTTAATGATTTTGTCTATATTTTAACCAAATTTTGTTCTATATCACAAGCATTACATATATTTGGTGAATGTGCCCCACGGGCAGTTCTGGGCTTTAGAGTCAACTTTTTCAGGCTTCAAATTATGTTACCGAAAAAATTATTATGTCTCATTGTTCACTAATATCACGAACAAAATATTTTTTCTATCACTAAAACTAATGTAAAGTTAATCTTTCAAACTTTCAGGGATGATAGATAATCGATAAACGAAAATAAAATTTGATAATGCGATATAATCGATTACTCGGTTTTCAAGGTTTTTGCTATTGGCAGATGTACCCCTATGGCGAATGCTCCCCCTTCTACCCTACTTACATACTATATTATTTGTATGTAATTACTACACTCCTTCTAAGTAATACAGACGGTATGTAGTAGTCATTGAAAAGTAAGTTGTTAAGTAAGTATGTACAAGTCATTACCATGTTAACGAAGTAGTACTAAATACAGTTACCGCTTAAATACCATTAACGTTATCTTTTCACCACTTTGAAACAGTTGACAACCAAAATTGGTTTTTCATCAATATGATAATCTTTTTCTAGACCTATAATAGTTCTTTAAATTAAAATTCATATTTCTAATACAATTCAAAAACATGTTTAATTGAAAATTTCGATGATGTTGAAATGGTGAACTGTTCATTATTTTCACATAATTGTAATTAGGAAAAATATATCATAATTAAAGTATTTCAAATACACCCTATATTATTAAAGAATTTTAATAAATAATATCGTTTACAGAAAAATTTTCTTCGAATTTTAGAGATTACTAAAACTTATGAATAAATAAACATTAACGGCTGTCTTTTTGGAATTATGTCATAAACTATATATATATGTATGTATGTATACAAAAAATCTTACACCAACTGAAAAACTATGAAATGAAAACATTTCAATTGTATGTAGAAGTATTAAATCTTATGTTATAAATACTTTACGAAAACACGCATTGTATATTAGGGTGTTTTTAAATAAATGTGTAATTTTGGTCGTTTTAAGGAATTAACTTACTGAGACATTTCAAATCAGATATTGTTCGTGTATTAAAAGTTATTAAATTTTAGAATGTATATTACTTTTTCAACCTACCAATTTTTAACATTTAAGAAAGTAAATTCCGAATAAATGGATAAAATTTATTTTCTTCTAAAAACTTTAAAAAGTCCATTGTTTTGATTTCATTACACGATAAGACTATACATGACTGAGCACATCTTGAAATTTTAAAAACAAAAATTTCTTTAAGAACACCCTAATATTTACGTAAATCATAGAATACAATTGCTTGAAAATATCATCATCGTATTATTATCATTATTAATATAGATATTTTCTGGAAGTTTTTCAAACAATTTTGAGAGGTTGATCCCTGCCATATAATGATGTTTCTACAAGTACTATCTCCACAATGAATTAGTTTAAAAACACATGACATTTGAAAAATAAATTTCGGTTGTAATTGATCAGTTCGAGTACATTTTCTAAGATGGATTCCATCTTGTAAACAAGTATTAAATAAATATATTACAAACATTCGTTAAATACAACTACACAGACAGACTGACATACTAATTCAAAAATTTTGTATCCGTTCGCTTGTGCATATTCAGTAGTAGACCATTGGCACAGTGTCAAGGGTGTGTACAGATACAGTCATTATGCCAGCCAAATTTAACTGTATGTCGTCCGTCTCTCTTTCTTGATGTTAAATGCGGAAATTGTAACATATGCCGCGTTAATATTTCAGAGACTCCTTTCTAGACTTGGAAACATACGAGAATACATTCATCTAAATGTAAGTAAAAAAAATGTGGATGCATCATGAGAGAGTACTTGATTCTTAAAGCGAGTAAGAGTACAGCCCTCTTAAATGAATGCAAGTAAAATATGGAATATGTTTGTATTCTGAATAAATCATGTGGTTGTAATAAATTATACAATAAGATTTCCATTGAAATTAGTTACATTCTAGAATCGTATGGTTGATTTGGTTTGCTATACCATTGGATTCATATTGCTCTTTTTCAAAATTATTGAAAATATGTTTCCAGATGCGTGATATTATGAGTTGGCGTTGGTATGAAATCAATGTCTTATACTATTTATAATAAGTTTTATAACGACGAACTCTATTTTATATGTAAATAATGAATTACTATATAAATCAATTATTTAATAAAATTTCGATAAATGTAAAAAATTTATAAAAACTACTTAAAAAAAGAATTATAATCTGGAAAGCCAATATATCGTCACCCTATATTCAAAAAGCGCTGACCCAATCTTGGAAAAATTGATCGTTTGATGGCAAAGGATTTTTCAATATATGATCCACGTCTGGTAAAAATTATAAACCAAAAAAGTATTTTTTGAGCTTTTAACAACAATTTATGTTAAATGCTATCTCAAAGTTTAATTTTTATTGAAGAAAATAAGTGCTAACTTCCATACAAATTTTTTAAAACATCAAATTTTTATTTTAAATTTATCTATCTTCTTCTTCTATATATGTGAATGTGTGTTTGTTTGTATGTTTATATGTTTGTATGTTTGAACGTTATAGACTACTAAACGGCTGAACAGATTTTATTCAAATTTTCACAGCGTATTCCTGTATGTCTGGAATAGGTAATAGGTTACATTTTATTTTGAAATTCCAAGTGGGCGAGGAGCCACGCCCATATTAAGAAAATATTAAATCCGAATATTTTAGATAATATAACAGTTAGAGTCCTCAAATTTTGTCGGAGCAACGTTAGTGTCAATATAATTATTTAGGATAAAAAGTAGGCGGACTAGCATTAGGGGGCGTGGCACCTTCCATATAAATTAAATACAAAAATTCGTTTATCTTGGAAACTATTACAGTTAGAATCTTTAAATTTTGCACGAATAACTTTAACATCCATCGAAACATTTTGGGTAATAAATTGGCGGACTACCATGAGGGGAGCGGCACCTCCCATATTAATTAAAGGCAAAAATTCGTTTATCTGGAAAACTAATGGAACTAAATTCTTCAAATTTTGCACGAAGAACTTAAATATTCATCTGAACATTTTGGAGGAAAAAAAGCGGACTTTCATCTGGGGGGGTCTTGAATTAGTTTTAAAAAAGTAATTAGTAATTAGTAATTAGTTTTAAAAAAAAAATAAAAAATATATATACTTAACACAATTCGCAAATTTCAATTTGCCAATTTATATGAAATTTTGGTTCATAAAAAAATCTAAGTATAATTTCATAAAATTACTAAGTAATTTTCTAAAGCGAACATTATATGGAGGCCATGTCCAAATGAAAACCGATTTTGTCCATTTTGAATACCAATCAAACTGCAACAATAGTTTAGGTCCTATCGTTCTTTCAAGAGACTGACTGACTGACAGACATGTCTCGAGTTTGAGAATAAGAACCTAGAAAATTTCGATGTTACAAATGAAATCAAAGATTTATAATCGAAACTAGATAATTCAAATTAAATGTTTCACTTTTCTTAGCTTTTTAATCAGTTTCTAGTTAACAGTTTTTCAAATCAGTCGAAAAAACGAACGGTTAAAAAGGCGTTTTGTACCTATGTATATCCGAAATTTATTCTACAGCCAGGATGTATGATAACTTCTGTAAACAGATTTTCAGCATTTTTAAAACTTTTTGATGATATAAAAATATGATAAAAAAAAAACATTTTATAAAAAGTTTGGCGTTCGGTCAAAATTTCGCCGAACACCGAAAATTGACCGAACCTCACTTTTTACCGAACTCCGAACCCGTACCCGAACGTTACTAGAATTAAATATAAAATTTCGTTTATCTGATAATAGAACTTGATTTATAAAATTTTGCACAAATTAGTTTAGTATTCATTTGAACATTTTGGACTTAGTATTCATCTGAACATAGAAAAATTCGAAATGAAGAACTTTGAAATTCATGTGAACATTTAGAGCATAACGGGCGGACGTTCAATGGATGGATTGGCACAACATATATGAATTAAATACAAAATTTCGTGCATCTTGGAGACTCTTATATTATTCAAATTTTTTATAGATAGATAGAAATTGGCGATAGATAGAAACTGGGGAACTTGCAATAATTTGCTTGACATCTCTCATATGTAACATATTATAAATCTGGAAAACTATTGTAGTTAGAATCTTCAAAATCGTTAAGTGGGATTTTTATTTATACATATTCCTTTTAGGGTAGCAAAGCACACTGGGTATAGCTAGTAAGAGAATAATTATGCATGACTTTAATTTACTAGCATATTTAATGCATATTTTCGATATTTTACGCTTTTAGCTTATATTTTCATATTTTATACTTTGTTTTCTTTTTAATTTTAAGAAATCATTAAACTTTTATTAAGAATAAATTTTAAACATCTTAAAATCATATTTTTCGTTTCTACTGCATATTGGGCATAAACACTTTTTGGAGTTCTTTTTTTAGTAAATATAAAAAATAAAAATAAATATAAAAAAATAATATTTTGAACCGAAAAGGTATTGTAGTAACTCTTAATAATAAAGCATTTAATTTAATTTTTACCTTAATTCAGAAATATTTTAAAAATTTGTTGACAAAAATGAGATATTCTATTAATATGGGCCTATCCTTATAAATTTGGGTTGAGGAATTTACGTCTAAATTAAAGTTATTTATGCAGAATATCATGGTGATATTAGTGTTTATAAGTGAATTTTGACCATCAAGTTATTTCTGAAGGGGACTTTATATGTACACTTTAAGGTGGGTGTGGGACCAATGGTTTTGGTTGTTAAAAACATCAGCACAAACGCATAATACCCTCCCCACTATAGTGGTGTAGGGTATAATTTACGTAACGACTTAAATCTTCTCTCTGAAAAAATTATCACTATTTTTCATCAGCTAAAGAAATTTCACCATCTAAATGCTCGAGCTCGATCCGCGCGATATATTGGTAATAATTTCAGAGATATTTTTTCACATTTTGCTTAACGTTTCCATTAAATGGTTAATTTGATCAAAAAGGAGTCGGTTGAATTAAGAAATTCTTATTTTATAGCTGAGTAAGAAACATTCCATATTTTTGAAAATTCTCATATAGAAATATTTTTCATATTTTCCACAATTTTTTTGAACAAAAATTATATTGTTATGCATGTTCAACATTGTTCATACATATTTCTGTCGAAAAGCAGTAACATGACCTAAAAGTAACACAATATAGAACGGAAATCTTTAGAAATCTCCAAGGAAAACGTTTAGTTAGAATATGTATGTTTTAATGTTTTAACAAAAACCAGTCCATAAAACCTAAAAAAAAAAACTGTGACAAAATAAACTCATTTCCAGAAAAAAAACTCAACCTCAATTAATATTCAAGGTTGAAACATTGAACATAAAAAAACTGCACTACGAGAGTAACAATAACTAATTAATCCACAAAAAGTCAAAGCATTTCTTTTAAACGCTAAAGATGTTCTTAAAAAAATGTATAGACCTCAAGGAAAAAATTACATAACTAATGTCTAAATAATGGTTGATGTTGTTGTACTTGTACCAAATTTTTATTTTACACAATTTTAGAGCACAACAACAAATAGCTTAAACAACTTTAAAAACGCTAAATGTGAAAATTACACTAAATGTGTGGAATAAATAGAACAATGGACAGCAAGGACATTTTTATACGAGCACGACCAACATTTTGAAATTTTAACAATAAAAAAGAAACTAAAACATTTTTTTTTTCGAAAACCAAAATAATTCATAAATCATAAAAATGCATGTCATAAAAAATTTAATGCTCTCGCGCCGCACACACTCACATGCACTAGTATACCTATGGTCGGACGGACACATAGTTGCATAATAGCTCTGTGAAATTTACCAGGCCTTAAATCAGTATTTTTTTGATATTATGCACTTTTGTAGATACAAAACAACAATAAAACTGTCATCATGTCATTTTTATGAAAAATTATAAAAAATATACAAAATGTACAAAACCATAAAAAAGAACTTCACGATTTCAAGGATAAAATCTTAGTAAATCTTTAGTTTTTTTTGTTCTTGGTTTCTGGTAAATTGAAGGATGGTTTGTTGTGACTTTTTGAGTGTGTGTATGTATTTACACGGGGCTTGTTATCAGCTCATTATCTTGGGCAAAATTCTCTATGAATTCGTTCAATATAATTTTCTACATACATACCTATGTACATATATTTACAATTTAATATTTAAGGTGATTTTTGTTACGCAATGTTTCTGTATAGTACAATATAGTAAAGTACACTGAAAAAATATGTATATATAGTTCTAGCTCAGCTACTATCGCCTATGAACATAAGTCAGCTGTTAATAATGATGAAATATTCCAAACCGCATAGTATTTGCTAGTTTAAGATATCTAATGTGGAAATAGACAGCTTTAAACAAACGTCGCTGATAGTTGGGATATTGATGATAGACATTTCGATAAACCAGATTGTAATTTGTTATCTGTTTTGGAGATTATTATCAGCACTACAAGCCATTCCAATTTACAATACCTAAAGCAATTTTTTATCCAGTTTTGCTATTTTTGAAAATATATCGATAAAATTTTTCATAATTTTGCTTTTTTATTTCGTATATTATTACACCGTCCCACAAAAAAAGAAAAAATCGTTAGATATGAACCAGATGATATACATACGTCTGAATCTATAAATTTAGTGGAGAAAAACTGCGTTTTTAGTTTTTAATTTCGTGATCCTATGTCCTGTCTAAAGGACTTCAAAGTTTTAAAGAAGTATATTTTTCAAAAAATATTTAAAAATACTTCTGTATCTCAAACAATGTCAAAAGAACAAGAAGAGTTGGGAATATTTTGTATTATTGTAACCTATACCACTTTAGTGGAGGGAGGGGGTATATTGGGTTTGTGCTGATGTTTATAATAATATTGGCCCTATCCCACCTTAAAGTCTACCAATCGGCTTAGAATCATTTTCTGAGTCGATTTAGCTATGTAATCCTTGTAATCAAACTCAGGTTTGAAGATAATTCAATGAAATTTGGTACATGATCTTCTATTGTCCCAGAGGCGAAACCTATTGAAAATGGTTAAGATCGTTCTATTATTTCACCTAGCCCCAACTGAACTCCCGAATAGTGCTTGTAAGCCTTTTAATCAAACTACAGGTAGCAATTTTGAAGATAATTTAATGAAATTTGCACATGATCTTCTGTGGTACCGGAGACGAGGTCTATTGAAGTGGTTAACATCGGTCCATTATTTCACCTAGCCCCCATGCAACTGAACCCGCCGAATAGGGCTTTTAAGTTCATAATTATGTTTAATTACTCGTATCTTAACTTAAATGACCATACTTTTATTCAACAATTAATGGCTTAAGTATATCTGAGGAAAGGTATAATTCAACTTAAATGATTTGTTATGAAAACTAAATTACATTTTATTTTTGTAACAAGTGTAGGGTATTATATGGTCGGCCTCGACGACTATAATTTCTTACTTGTTTTTATTTTATACCGCCAGGATAAAAAGATGTCTAAAATGTATTTTACAATTTTATCCTTTAATATGAATATTATTCTTTCAGAAAAAAATTGAAGGGCATTTCTGATCTTGACAGAATAAAATAAAAATAACTCAAAATATTTTATAACTCTTATTGTTCATAGTAGGGTAAAAAGTAATTATTTATTTTTTTTAATGTGCTCCTTTGAAGTCCTTTTATAAGGAAACAGGATCACAAAATATAAAACTGTGAACCTAATTTTGCTTGATTTAATCTCTAGTTTCAGACTTATGTATATCATCTGGTTCGTCTAATTTTGATTATTGGAAGGTGTTATTATAAAATTTTCTTTCATCGGTATGTATTTTAATTTTCCAATAATAAAATGATATATTCTTCTATTTTTGAACTCGAGCTAACAAAATTTCTAATTAAATTTTTTTAAGTGTATATATTTTCTCTCTCTGTCTCTTTCTATTTTACCTTTGCTCGATTATTACAGCGGTAAAGGTAATAAATCATAAAAATATGTTTTTATTGTTTAACTAAAACGAAAAGGCACAAAACACAAAAAAATATAAACAGGCACCATAACAAAATAAAAAGGTTCAATGTTGTCTGTCTGTCTATCCTTTAGTAAGACTACTTTGACTATTTGAATCGTTTATATTAATTTTTTTCTGCTTGTCTCGACTTGACTCGTTACACGGTGGATTGGCAAAATTACAGAAAAAATTCTTAATACGTATTACCAGAAAATATTACTCTTAATCTGGTTGTATTTACAAAACACAACAAAATTCAAACCTGGCTCAGGTGAAAAAGAGGGCTTGTGTTTTGTAGTGTTTATGTGTGTGGACGATCGCGCCCTCATACATAGTTCCGATAACAAAACCACCAATGAAGTTAAAAACTTTCTCTTTTGCATGCGTCTATTTAGAATCTATGTGTTGTGCAATGTTTTTGTTTTCTTCAAAATTACACAATTTTACACCCCTAAATCAGCAGACAAAATTGATAAATATGATTTATGACAATATTTCTTTAATTTCACAATAGATTCTTATTGCTATAGCCTGCTTTTGGCGCTTAGCAAATTGTATTCGAACAATTGTTTCTGATTGTTAGTGGTACAAAGTCTAAATACTATTGATTGTGTTAGAAGCTGTCTGCTACTTTTTGCTAAATACTTAGTTTATTGTTAATTGTTACAAATGTATTAATTTTACTTTATTTGCAAATGTTTTGCTGCTGTTTTAAGATTTCTTTTTATTTTTAATTACTAATCTAAAACAGTGACTCGTGTGAAGTTTACTACATAAAATTTTTTGCTATTTTTATAATAAAAGTTATGAAATAGTAAGATCAAAATACAAAATCCAGTTCAATGCTGCAAATAAATATGCATTTTATATAAGAACGATATACGAAAATGTATGTTTTTACTAATATTTATGTAATTAATTAAGTTATGTGACCGACAATTAACATTAATTTTAAAAAAATTTTTGGTTTTTAATTATTTTTACCGATTGCCAAGTTGTAAATTAGACACTATTTGTATTGGCTAAAAATCAAATCTGTGCGAAATTTAATAAAATATTATACTTTTTGTTGGATACTGAGCGAGAATTTTAATTTGATGATTAAAAGCCAATGGATAATCAGTTAAGTTTATATAATATGTTAATATTCTGTTTTTTTTGAGTACTACTTTAAACTTTGTAATTTGCTGTATTGGTTGCTCCAAAAAAAGTTCGAAGTTTATCGCAAATGCCTCTTAGAAACTCCGAAATTTTCAAGAAATAATTTGAAAATCTTACAAATGGTTGTACGTTTTATTATCAAAAAATTTATCATTATTTAAAAATCAGTAACATATCAAATTCCCAGTTTAACAATTTTACCCTAGTAATTTTTGTATATATTGCAGTTATTTAAATTCATTTTCTTTTTGAATTTCAGATATTACGCCGGATTTACAAAAAACACTATAAATGTACATTATTAACTCACGTGTTTTTCTCAATGTTTATTAAAATGTCATTTACCGCAAAAAATGAATGAAAACATCACAACAAATCGTTAAAAAGTCATAAAAATCAAGTATATATTCCACAAGAACCTATAAAATCTCGAATATGACTTTTATCACGATGTGTACAATATTTACAATTCAATCAGAGAGCAGATAAAATAACACTCCTACCATTAAAAAATTAACTTAAAATGATACAATAACAACAAAATTATCACAACGATGGATGTCAAATTGGTAGCTGTGGCAGACAGTGGCGGTGGCAGTTGCAAGCAATAATACAAAATAACACCTCATAAAAGTAATAAAATCTAAGAATAATGATGCCAACAACATACATTCAACGAGGCAGCCAACCAACCAGTCATTTAACCAACAATTTAACATAAAAATAACAACAACAAAAGTAAGTGGAGAGAGAATGAAAGAAAAACATCAAAAGCCATAATTATTGAATACGTCACGGAACTAGAGACATACATACGTATGTACATACAATCAAGAAAACAACAAAACACATGAAATTAAATAAAATTTTTATATCTTTTTTATGAGATGTCATCATCATGTCAAAGTCAATGAATGGCTGAAAATACATATTAGATACGACAGCAGCAACAACTACAACAATGGAAGATCATTAAAATCATCATAAAATGAAGAGAGTTAAAGAATCCACCACTCAAAATGAACTCAAAGGTGCAAAGCATTCTCATAACAAACATCCTGTAGGACCTAAGGAAACATACAATACATTATGTTTGAAGTTCGGTTCACACATAGGATTTCACTCAAACCATCCCTACGATCAACGATCACTTCAAACACATTCTCATTTCTATTCTTTATTTCTTTTTCTGAGTGAGAGCAAGATATAAGAAAAAAATATTAAAACATAAAATCCAAATACTCATATCTACTTATTAACTGGCGCTAAGTCGTAAAAAGGCCATAAAAATCATCTTATACTCGTATGTGTCCGGATTAATCCAATACATACTACATTGTTGCTGTTGGCATCTTAACATCGAAAAGACCGCAAAATTATTTGAATGGTTTATTTTGTTTTCCGCTTTTATTTTTATTTTCTTTTTTATTATTTATTTATTTACTTGTTTTGTTTTGACGATTTGATGGTTTGTAACTCAATTTGCTTGACATTTAATTGTTGTCATCATAGATTTTACGACTTTTTAATAGTCCGCTTAAATTTCAATAAAAAAGTTGTTAAATTTTTACGATTTTTTAAGTGTGTGTTGTTCTTTCTTTTGTTTGATTTCATCTTTTATTTAAAATATTTTGGATTATCAACAACAAGTAAGTATGAGTGAGTATTTACTAGGGTGATCGAATATTCGACATTTTCCAAAAACCGGTTTTCGAATAGTTCGAATAGTTGACATTTAAAAAAAAACGGTTGATATTTTTCAAATTCAGAAAAAAACCGGTTAACCGGTTTTTCATTATAAATAAAAAAATATATTTTAATTTGAAAAACTTAATGTTTATGTTTAAATTTGATTAATAAAACATGGCCCGAAATGATTTTTAACAGTTTAAAAGATTATAACTTTAGATCTAGTCGTCTGATTTACATTATTTCTTTAATATAAAAAAATTAGGAAAAAAATGGGACACTTCTGTTAAACATAAGGTACTATGTAATCCTAGCTTATTTTAAAAGCCCTGTTTAGGAAATTTGCATAGGCATTCCAACACTTCCATATAATTTCAGCCGTAAATTAATTATTGTAATTGGAATATAATCATAAAATTGATAAAATTTTATCAAACAGTTATCAATTTTACAAATAATTTTTTTTTAAATTATTTAGGAAAATCAAAAAAGTTTAACCAAAGGAGCTTTAGAAAAATATACGCTAGCTCCTCGACTCGAATATTTTTAAAATTTAGTCATTTAAATAATCTTTGAATACAAAGCAAATAAAAGTATTCGAAACCGGGTTTTAAAAAGTGAAAAAACCGGGTTATTCGATATTCGAAAAATCAACATTAAGAAAAAACCGACACTGGTAAAGCAGAAAAAACCGGTTTTAAAACCGGTTGAAAAATCGAGTCGATCACCCTAGTATTTACTTATTTATAACTATATTGACCTCATACATACATACGTGTAAGTCTATGTAAATAATGCGTTCAAAATCCTAAAATTTACTTATATAATAGCATTTTAAGTCATTGTTTTTACACGGGGTTGTCATTGGAGGCAACGCTCGCTTACAAAAAGGGAGAGTTAGGTAAGTACTTACTTTGATTGCCTGCAAATGCGGAGTTAAGTAAGTAGTTTTGTTTCTGAGAAAAAATTGTCTGCGTGAATACGTCCACTGCGTCTTCTATTAGTTTTCACCAAAAAATAATAATTTTTTATCGTTTGTGTAAAAAACAAAGTTCGAAAAAAATATGTCAAGGCTAAAAATTAAGTACTTATATAATATATTATTTGTAAGTCATTACTAGACTCCTTCTTAGTAATGCAGACGGTATGTTGAGTAAATATACATATGTCATTGCCCTGTTTTTTTGCTGGGTATGTATGTATGTATGTATATAAATTTAATGTCCTAAATTTGAATATAAAAAAACTTGATGATTTTATTACTATGATAGTGCATTTCTCATAAGTATTTTGCAATTGCCAAGTTAACTTTTAATCCCATATGACCGAAACTAGTTAGAAATCTGTTATAAGTCGCAAAATTTTTACAAAAAAATCAAATATGTGCATGTAACATAATATTTCTGGATAGGTATCCCTCATGACTTTTTTTTTTTGAATTCTAAGGTGTTTTAAAATATAAATAAAATGCAATTTTTGTCATAATTATTTCACACATTGTTAAATAAGTTTTTTTATTGTGCTTGTTTATAAACTTGACACCATTTTACAAAACGATTAACAAATTTCACAACAATCAGGTTTCTGGCCCATCTTTCCAAAAACGGCTGTTTTTGCTGGCTGGTTGGTTTTACTTCTAAAAAAATAACTCCCATAAATTCAACATATTATTGACGACGAGATGACTTTTAACTAAATGAAGAAAAAGAAAATACAAAAAATTTGAAATTCAACTGAATCAGGTTCTACTACTTGCATCTACTCTCAACATTTAACGATTTTTTTCTTTCGCGAGTGGTTTATTTTTTTTAGCTTATATTGTTGCTGTAACTTCCACACCTTTCTCACCCTCACTACCTCCCTGCCAGTAGTCATCACATGTACCAGGTTTTGGATTCTCATTTCAATTTGCGGTTAAAATGGGTAAATGAGTGAGAGTGTGTGCATGAGTTTATGTGCGTGTGTTTGTTTCGATGCCGACATTGTCAATTTGCTTAATAAAAGTCAAATTTAACGATTATTTTACGCGATTATCATTAAAAATCAGTGTAAAACGTTTGCCATTGAAACTATTATTTGTATTGATTTTTTATTCAATCAACTTGTCATTTTTTCATTTTTATTGGTTTTTAATTCAATTGATCGTTTTATTCGATATTCGTTTTGTTTTGGTAGCTTTATTGATATTCAATTATTGGTGATTTCATATTAAGATTGTTGTTGCTTTTTGTTGTTGTTATTGTTTGCTTTTTAGTTAATAATTTTAGAATTTTATGAGATTGACATGGATTTTAAAGTGGAATGTTCAGGTATCTGGCCCATACGGTGACTGTCAATCGGAATATGATCGCGATGTATTTTTGGTATTTTATGATGTTGAATGTCTCTTAACTTATTTTTATGTTGGTCAAATGCATTTATTTATAAACAAATTTGTCATCAATTCGATTGGAATTAAAACCAAGCGAGGAATATATCTAAAGTTTTTTTTTTTTTTTTTAAATTTTAAATACATTTAATTGTAAAACAATTTTTAATTTATAGAATTAATATTAATAACTCTTATAAGCAACACAGCAAAAATTGGGTAATGACTTCTACTTACATAACCACTTACTTTTCAATGAATACTACTTACCGTTTGCATTACTTTTAAGTACTCTTATAATAACTTAAATATAATCAGATTTATTATTTTGAGTTTTGCCGTTTTATTTGAACATTTTATTGAATCGCGAGGTAGCAACTGTTTCTTACACATACAGAAAGAAAATAGCTTTTTGGCTTGAAAACCATTATTGAACACACAATATAATAAATAAGCAGTGGTGTTGTGAGTAAGACAGCGAACTAACGAACAAGAAGCCCAGGTTCGTATTCTGCGAGAGCAATTTTTCATTTTTAAAACAAAACAACTTTTTATTTCCTTATTTGTAAGTATGTACTTATTTAAGTAGTGATTTGTAAGCGAGTGTGGTAAGTACTTGCCTCCAATGTAATCACCGTGTTAAGATAATGAGTTAAAATGCCTATAAAGATGTAGTGTAAAGCGGCTTTTTTATCATTTTAACTCATTACTTTTCAGTGTAAGTTTCTTTAGTTCGCTGTAATACTCTCAACATCACTGCTTAGTTAAATAAACTCAAAATTTCAAAATAATTACTTACGTATCTGCTTATATGTAAGTCATTAAAATAGTACTTAAAAGTAATACAGACGGTATGCAGTAGTCATTGAAAAGTAAGTGGTTATATGCATAAGTACAAGCTGGGTTGTACATTAAATTCCATTTTTTCATTTATATCCTTTAATTAATTTAATATATCTCAAAAATAATCACAATTTTATTATGAAAACACATGATGTAGCAACTCAATTTGTCTCTAAAATTGTTTAAATAACTTTATTTTGTTATTTATAAATAACAAAATAAAGTTAAAAATGTTACTTACTTTAAATATATATACATATGTACAAATATTTTCCTTCGATTTTTAAAGTCCTCCGATATAAGTAACATTTTAAATTTTAACGTTTTAAAATTTTACAACAAAACAACAAACCATAAACGTTTGAACTTATACACTACAGTGAACTGTTAACAACTCATTATATTTCATAATTTAAATGTGCCATTCCACATCATCAGTAAATAAAGCAATTACCCGAATGACTTAATTAACCAAATTAAAAAAGTAACAAAAAATCTAACATAAATAAAAAACATTTCGGTAAATGTAACCCAAATTGAGAAAACTAAAAGTTCAAATATTACAGTTCTTAACTATTTTTTTGTTCTTCCAACTTGTGGTAGAACAATATTTATTGATATTCTACGAAAGGTTTAATCGAACAATTATAGTTGTTGCATGCAACTGCACTTGATAAAGAATGAACTTAAATGAATAAGAATAGAGAGACAGGCAACAAACAAACAGTTAAACGCAAATACAAAAGAAATCAAACGAAAAGTTAAAAATTGTGTGCAAAAGTCTCGTTAAAAATCCAGCAGTAGTAAGGAGAATGAACAGAGACGAAAATACACAAATATGAAAGTATAGTAGGCCATGAACGACCATAGATACCCTACATCAGTTATGAGTATATTGTGACACAGGAATAATAATAACTTTTAATAATGTTGAATTTTTCTTAATTTCGATATATTTAGAAATTTTTGAAAAGGCTATATGTGGGGGCAATGGTCAAATATGGACCAATCGTAACAACATTTAGTGGATGGTTATATGTTGATATAAAAGTTAGATATGCCAAATTTCATCGTAATAAAATTGTTTATAAGGGGAATTTTGTATGAGGGCTAGCGTCATCTGTGGCCCGATCATTACCAAATTTGACAGGCTTACATAAAATTAATTTGTACAGATATGTATGAAATTTTTGTATATTTGACATCATTATGAGCACAAAACTCAATTTGACTAGGTGAAATAATGGAACGATATCAGCCAAAATCAATAGGGTTCGTCCTTGGGTCAAAGGTAATATTAATCGAGTCAGTAAATGATTCTAAGCCGATTGGTATACTTTAAGGTGGGTACAGGACCAATAATTTTGTGCGTTACAATTATCAGCACAAATCCCAACTAGAGTGGTGTAGGGTATAAAAAACTTAAAAGCCGAAATTTAATATAAAGTACTCTTACCAGCGAAACAATCTTAATTTTTGATACGTTTGTTTACACCCACTTTACACGTTTCCTTTTGCGAAGTTCGATTTGTTTTTGTTTCATTTTAAGTACTTTTTGGTGCCGGGGTTCAGTTATTTTGGCACATTGTTTAAATGAAATCAAGAATTTTAGCTAACAAATACTTCAAGACTGGCTGTTTTTTTTTTTCATTAGTAAAAAGCATGATGTTGAAGGTACTATCGAGTAAACTCTAACGAGAAAGTGTCCTTTATATTTGAGAGTTCACTAAAAAATTAAAAATTCAGAGGTTCTTAACTCACACTACACATTGTGGAGATGGGACTAGACATCAGAGCATTGATTTAAGGAAAGTAGTACTTGATCTAATAGTATACCTACATATCAATACTGCTAAAGTTTATATGTATAAGAATGAGTACAATATCTCCATGTAATTCATGCATACTTATATTCAAAATATGAAGAAAATATTTTCTGAATATGTTCTGAATAGATACCTAGCCTACGATCTTGGTCTTTTCTACAGTTATCAGCTGGAAAATGATTAAATTATGAAATGAGAACTTTACATACATATTTAATAACTATAATTTACCCATTGTGCAAATATATATTAAATTATTGTGAAATACAACCAAAATGAACTACATTAAATTATAATTCAAAAATATATGAAAAAAAACAAAATAAATTGAAAGATCCTTGTTTGGTTTGAGCTGTCAGTCTACATTGTGTCAGTTTGAATGAAAATATAGAAATGTATTTCAAGTAAATTTAATGAAACCACAACAATCGTGCATAGAAATCAGAAGGCACGATTTATAATCCTCCTCTTAGAGCTCACAACAGCAGCAGGTCATAATTGTTAAATCCACTGTTAAACCTTGCCGTGAGTTAGTGCCTGAGTGAGTGTCTAACTGATTGACTTAAACAATACCATGTCTATTATCCGTTTACGTTTAAGTGTAGAGGTGTGTGTTTGTTTGTCATATTTAAATGTCTTTAAGGCATGACTTTGACGAAAAGTGTTTAACATTTACTTCACACAGATTCATTATCGGTAAAAATAATGAAGTGAGCAATTTGACTTTTGAGGGTTATCGCAAGATTAAATTTAAGTATTTTACGATACGGAACCAAAGACGAAAACAACTAGCAAATCACCTAAACACACTAATTTAAATCCAACTTACTAACTCTATAATCGCAAACTAAAGAATACAAACAAACAATAGAAAAATGCTGTATGTGAGTGACTATGTGTGTGTGGCAAGTTCACAAGTAGCACCCACAAACGACATGCAAATAATGTTGCAAGTAACCAGCACTCCGTACGTAACAACAATGTGTATGTATGTGTTTGTATGTACAACGAATATTGTTTGTTTGATGAATTGCGGTTGAACGGCTTAAACGTGATTATGGTCGTTTAAATAATGGGCGTAATTACTTTATTTCGTTTACTTAGTTAAGATTATTCTCAGTTAAAGTTTTCAATGGATTGTGGTGGATTTAGGTGGTTACTTACTTATGATTATTACGGCTAACTACTATATAAACTATCAAGTTTGCTATTTTTAACACAAAATTGACTTGTTGAGTTTTGAAAAAATGTTTTACTTAAATTTGATTAGGTACGGTTTTAAGATTATACTAGAAACGATGTAAACAAATAGACAAGGATTTCTTGCAAATGTAATCCTCAGTTCCTTCTGTTAATTATACCCTACACCACTTTAGTGGGGAGGGTATATTGGGTTTGTGCTGATGTTTGTAACGCACAATAATATTGGCCCTATACCCACCTTAAAGTATACCAATGAAATTTGGTACATGACCTTCTATTGTTACAGGGACGAAGCCTATTGAAAATGGTTGAGATCGGTCCATTATTTCACCTAGCCCCCATACAACTGAACCCACGAATAGGGCTTGTAAACCTTGTAATCAAACTACAGGTCGCAATTTTGAAGATAATTCAATGAAATTTGGCACACGATCTTCTTTAGTACCGGAGACGAAGCCTATTGAAAATGGTTTACATCGGTCCATTATTTCACCTAGCCCCCATACAACTGAACCCCCGAATAGGGCTTGTAAACCTTGTAATCAAACTACAGGTCGCAATTTTAAAGATAATTCAATGAAATTTGGCATATGATCTTTTATGTTACCGGAGACTAGCCCCCATACAACTGAACCCGCATAATAAGGCTCTTAAGTTCATAATTATGTTTAATATACTCGTATCTCGACAAAAAGCTACAAAACCAAGTTCTATACTAGCCTCGATGATTCTCATGAATTTTGTAATTACAGGGTCTCATTTGACCATAGCCCCTATACAAAGCCCCCTTCAAAATTTGACTTAAATATACACAATTTTATTCAACAATAAATGGCTTAAGTACATCTGACACAAGGTACAATTCAACTATAATGCTTTATTATGAAAACTAAATCACATTTTAATTTTGTAACAGGTGTAGGGTATTATATGGTCGGCCTTGCCCGACTATAACTTCTTACTTGTTTTAATTTGACATTGTGTGATTGAAATTACAAATTTTTTATATTTAAGTGAATGAAATTACATTTTCAACAATAAATGGACTCACTCTGTATGGAAAGGAAAATCATATTTTTATTACTCCTTACAAAATAAACCTTATTGTTATGTTTTATAATGATTTCCAAAATATTTTCAGTTTAGCGATAGCCGTTTGTGTTTTAAACCAACTTGATTTTTTTTATTATTTTAAGCAATATTTTAATGGAAATATTTATTCATCATAAGATCATAAGGTAGGGTTGTTCTGTTTGTTTAGAGAAAATAAAAGATATCGATTTTCCTTACTAAAATTCGAAGATACTGTTTTTAAGCATTTTTTGTTTTACATTCGAAATCTTTTTATTATATCATGCGTTTTCATTTAAAATCAATCATTATTTAATTAATTATTCTCAATATCATTTGTTCTTTTCCAAATTTAAAATTAAAATTCTTACTTTCAACTCTTTTGTTTCGAAATAAACATTTCAACTGTCCTTTTCTAAAATTCAAATCAATAATATAATTTTTAAATTAACTTTTCTAAATTCAAAATGAAAAATCTCAACTTCAATTGTTCTTGTCCTAATTTCAAATGAAAATTATAATCATTGTTTTCATTACAAACTTTTAAGTTATGAAAAATGTCCAAATTTTCTAAAAATATTTTAAATATACTAAAAGTTTTTGTTAACATTTGTAACATGGAAAATTAAGAAAAACATTTGCATTGTCATTTAGTGTCTTCTAGTTTACGAATTTTCAAGGATTGGCTCAAAAATCAGTTACAAAATTTGAACGGTCAAACAAAGCTTCCATAATCAAAGGTTGTAAAAAGCCCAGCCGTTGAAGACCATTTGAAAAATTAACTGTTGTCTATAAAAAATAAATTTACAATAGTGGCCGAAACTAAAGCCATCAGTTGCTTTAGTTTCGTATGTATATAGTCTGTTGGGTAATTAAAAAAAAACTTTCGGAAACTACCCTCATCGGTACACTCATTCTTCGTATAAATACGAAATTTAATGTTCTCCGAAATTTTCAAATACTTTACGGTTTAGATTTTATCGATATTAAAAGTTTAACATGGTATACAATGAAGAAATAGCTAATTGCTAGGACCAATAGATGAAAAGTTACACCCATTTGAAAAAAAACTGTGTGATCAAAATGTCTAACTTTGACCCCCTCTTACTCCGGCAGTTCTTGACCGATAGTGCCTACTATACACTTGACACGAAATTGCCCATATGCATGTATGTGTTGTTGTGCATATTTTTGGGAATGGAATAAAAAAATGGAAGATAACTTTTTTGAGATATCATTGACTAAATGACGATATTATATATCATTATCATTATATTAACATCGATAAAATCTAAACTGTAATGAATTTGGAAAATATATTCCGACTGCACTTTTTTTATTTTTATCTATATATTGCTCAAACATGTATATAGTTCGGGCTTGTCTTTGTTGAAGTATGTGTATTTGCAAAATATATATTTTATAACCTAAAAAAATCAGTAGAAAAATCTGTCAAAAACGATGTGTCACGTACAATATTCAAAAATTTTCATTATAAAATTATATATATCAATTTCTCTTTTTATTTAAAAATTATGAATTACAAATGAAAATTATATCTCCTAGTGTAAGAAATTAAAACAAAAAAAAGATACACCTACAGAATTTTTTTTCAATAAAATCTCGTGATTACAATTAAATAGCTTCATAAGTCAAATTCTTGAATCTCTTAATTGAAATATTCATTAAAATATTCACAAATATCAAGATTTACTAAACGGAAAATGTCAGTCGCTACTTGAAAAAAACACTCCTTATTTTTTACTCTGTAGCGCTTTTCTACAACAAGTACAAGCACCATGAATCTCATTAAATGCCTACTAAAGCTTCATTTAATTACCACACCCACTGTTTAATTAGGCACTGTTATTATCTCAAGCTTAACTAAGAACAACAACAAAAACAAACATATGAAAATGAATAAACTAAAAATAACAAAAACAACAACAATAACAGATAGAATTATGTAAAGAGTGTTTATTGCCATTAAGTGTGTGTGAAGTAGCAGTTGGTATGCAAAAGTATCTCAGATTCTATTGTTTATTTATTTGTTGTTTTTGTTTGTTGCTACTAAATACAGCAGTGATCGATTTGATAGCACAAGTTAAAATGCTATGGACCAGCTTCAATGTTTGAAGCAGAATAAATTGAATTTTGAATTTTTGTGTAGCAAACCTAAGTGGTGACCAAAGATTTTCCTTTTTTAGAAATGTTATGTCACATGTTGTTTAAAAAAATAAATACAACTTTAGAAAATCGGAAGAATACACATGAAAAGGGTTATATTGATATTGTCAGTACTTCTTTTTGATTCCTTTTGTATTTCTCATATTTTGAACACTATTGTATTCAAAACTATTTATACAAATGTACTTTTATGTATGTATGTTTTAATGTTGTTATCTATTTGTATATTTGTACAACAATTTCAAGCTAATAAAGCATCAATTGAAAATCGTTATATGTGGTTTCTCCCATAACGAAAAAAAAAACTTCAAAGAGTTTTTAAACCGAAAATAAGTTAGGAAACAAAAAATCAGTGAAAGATCAAAAAAAAAAAAATAAATAAATAAAAAAGAAAAGAAAGAATGATTTTATTTTCTTTATAAACAAAATAATATTCTTTTATAGAAATTCTTGGCGGAGTGTGTATTTATAATAAAATTAGTCTAGGTCTGGGGAAGTAGTGGCGCTACAATAATGATAAGTTTGTTTATTTATTCTATTATTGGACTGTTTTTTATTTGTTTATATTTCGTTAATTAAATTATTTTAATAAAACCAATAAAAAAGAACCATTTGGCACCTGTTAGCTCTTTATTTTTATCTTTGTGGGAGATGGAGAGAAAATCGGAAGCTATTTAAAAGTAATTTTTCTTATTCAAATTATGGTAGTGTTTGGACGGTTCTTTTTCGTAAAATAAATTGAAATTGTTTAGAAAATCAAGTAAAGCAACTAAATATTTTGAAGGGCGCTTCATTTAACACTTGTTGAAATTTATTAGTGGCATCAGTGCAAGACAGATGTAAAACTTTTGACTCACCGACAAATGTGTTGATGTTTTTATGATCGTCTGCTACAGCAAAAACAATAAATTTAATGATCTTAGGAAATATCGTCAAATAACCTATCATCAATTTCTTTTGAAGACTAAGAACTGTATTTTATCAATTATTCTATTTGTAAGGATTTTTTTAAGAAGACAAATTAATTTTATAACATTTCTTGATAATACGTAATATCGTTTAGAGCCAATAAGTATGTATGTTCGGAAACTCGGTAATTTTTAATAATTTGAACGAATTTGTTAAAGGATTACGTTCGCGTACTTTAAAAAATTGCTTTGAGATAGCATCGAGACAGGTTTCTAAATTATAGTAATTTTTAGCATATACAGACAAGTATTTAAAATAAAAATTGGCAATAGGTTTTGTCCATTTCGGAATTTTTAAGATTATATGCCCCTTATAATGCAATAAAAGTCGAAATGCTGGAAATTACCGAACCTCTGCAGAATAGATAGCAGACAATTTTTTTTATATATGTACCCAGCAAAAACTAGGTAATTGCTTTCAATTGTAATTACTTACCTAACAACATACTATTCAATGACTACTACATATCGTCTGGATTACATAGAAGTAGTATAATAAGGTCTTACTAATAATGTATTATATAAATACTTTCTAATTCATTAGTCATCTAGACAGTGAAGATATAGATGCTGTATATGTTTTTCCATGCGATTTAAAATGACTACTTTTTCTAATTACTTGTAACCGTTTGTGGTAAGTACTTGCCTCCAATGACATCACCGTGTTAAAATAATGACTTTAAATGCTATTGTGTAAGTAAATTTTAGCATTTTAACCCCTTACATGGTAATGAAAGTTTTTACTGGGTATGTATTGAACTGAGATTATGATTTTCAATCGCTGGTAGGGAGCACTTTGAAAAAAATATTCTTTTTATTTTTCTCGTATTTAGTACATTAACACGCGTCGTTTGAGAGGTATTACTACAAAAATTGGTACGGGACACCCTAATGTACACACATATTAGGGTTTCCCGGGAACCACTTTTTAAATTTCCTCGGTAACTGTAAAGCAAGGATAGTGTGTTAAAACAGAGGTGTTTTCTTTGATTTTGAAATAGTTTCGTGAGAAGAGGTATATTGAGTATCCGTACAAATCAAAACGGAGTGGTGTCAGAAGTTCGGTAAGTACGGTTTTTTACTTAAACCATGTACAAAATTCATGCGAATCAATCAAGTACAAAAATATCAATTAAATTGATCTCACAATGTACTTATTTTTAGAATTTTCGTTGTCGAAATCTAAATTTTATACACATCCGTTGTCTAAATGTTAACAAACGTGTTTAGCTCACTATTGGCAACGGATTTTTTGTCACTAGTGAGCTTACCACGTTTGTTAACATTTAGACAACGAATGTGTATAAAATTTAGATTTCGACAACGAATTGTTGCAACATTAAAGACAATTAAAAATTTAATTAAATTGTTAGGAGAATTAATATGATTTATCAATAATTGTATTCCTAATTTGAGCACGATTCGTACTTGATTTTAAAAAATTGCAAGAAAAAGTATTAATTTGTTAAATTGCTAATTGTTAGTACACATTAATATTTATACCCACATACATATTACCTTTTGATATCATTTGTCAAAAACTCAAGTTATTGCAAGTAAGAAATGAGAATAATTTATATGGGCAATTTCATGTCAAATGGCCCAACTCAAATGGCCCAATGAAATATGCACAAAGATTAATTTAATTGGAAATAGCTTTTTTTATTAAAAGTCAATCACTATCACACTTTGAATCATATTATTGCATATCTTTAAACTTTAATTGTGAATAAAAAAATCACACCGAACTTTTAACTTCTTGAATTAAGGCTTTTGCATTCCCAAAAGTCACAAACATTTGTTTGTTTGTCATTTTAAACCAAATAAAACAAAACATGTTTCTAATGATAATTTTATGCAACATAAAATGTTTGAAATTGTTCGTAAGAAAACCAATTAAGCGACTATTGAAATGACTACTGTAAATGACAAATAAATCGTGAGTTGGTCGTTTGCTAAAAAAAACTGCAGCAACAGAAAAACACAAAACGGGTAAAATGTTAAAGTCCTATGTCGCCATAATTGTATTTGTATGTCTTTTTAAATGTATGTAAGTATGAATTTGTGTGTATGTATGTTTGCATGATTATTTTGTGTCTTTTGACGAATTGATGAATAACTTGACGTGCCACGGATTGTCAATAAACGTGCAACATTTGGGTGTACATTAGTTAAATACTGCACAACTGAATGTACAAATGCAGGGAAAGACAAACAGACAAACATTATGTGGTATAAAACGACATATAAATATATAAATGCAATCACACTCATACATACATTTAGTTAGAGTTTAGTTTTAAACAACTTAAATAGAATAGAATAAATTGTATGTATTTTTTATACAATGTCCGTCTGTCTATCCGTCACAACTTAAAGTTGCACAAATGGGGCTTTACAGTTTGTGCCACCAACGGCGACACGATTCGTCAACAAAAGCAATGCCTTAAACAACAAATACACACATGCACGTACACAATGTAACAATACTGCTTTCAAAATGTATCTATAATCACACATTCTAAAAAAGGGGGTCTCTAATATTGCCTTAAAACAGTCAGTCATCTAGTTAGTGAACAATCTAAAAATACTGACTTTTTAAGAGTCAAAACACTAGAAAAATTTAATATCAATCGTTTCCATTTCAGAAAACTATGTACATAGATAGTTGACTTTCTGAAAATAATACAAATTACAAACAGATTTAAAGTTATTGGAAACTTATGTTTTTAAAAGATAAGCGGCTGGACCGATTTTCTAAAAATTTCCAAAGTACATTCCTTTATTTATTTTTTAGTAAACTAGGATTATTAGATCTCTGACACAGCATGAATACATGATCTTGGATGGACTTGAATTGAAACTTTCGTTATTTATTATAAGGATAAGATTTATGCTGAATTTTATTATCATATATCGATATTAATGTATCGAAATCGGGGTAATTATCATGTTAAGCTTTTTATTTGGGACTTATGTTAATTATGTTAATTACGGACTGAGTTTGTAGACTTTTATCTTTATACCATAATTTTTGTACAATTTGTTGACAATAGAATGGTTATATGAGGGGTAAAGTGAAGTATGGAACTATCCTCATGAAACTTGATAGAGATTTTGGTTTAAAAAAATCTTGTTTAAGTCAGTAATGGACTTGAAGTAATTTTTTAAACGGGAACTTACATTATTTCTGGATGCTTATAACTGACTTGTGCAAAACATTGTAACGATTGAGCCATAGTTAACCTATTTATAAGTGGAACGATATAGCCATTTTTCGATACCAAATAGGAAATTATTAAAAATTTTAGACTCATACAATTGGGGCTCTGTCGCGTCTTAATAGTTAATAAGCTTTTTGAGTCCACGACTAATAATTCGATTTGTTACATGCAAAATGACAAAATTGATAGATGTGTTGAGTATATTCATCTATAAGAATACCCTTGGAATCGGAACCACTTTCTAAGTGATAGTTTCATAATCCCTAAGATAATTTTTCTCCTACAAAATTTGAGTTTCTAGCTCTAACGGTTTATAATCCTTATTGCTTATCCGCCAATTTATTACCCAAATATTCATATGAATATCAAGTTGTTCATGCAAAATGTGAGGATTCTAGCTCTAGTAGTTTCTCAGATATGCGAATTATTGTATTTAATTCATGTGGAGTGCCAAGCCTCCTATTTCTAGTCCGTCCTTCAATTTGTTTTCAAGAGCTAATATGGATTTCAAAGTTGTTCGTGCAAAATTTCAACATTCTAGCTTTAATAGGGTGTCACTCCCCCAATTGCTTGTCCGTCCATGGCATTAACATAAGTAATATGATACTGAAGTTAAAAATGGGATTTGACAGTCACTTAGTTTAATCTTATGATAATATCAGTATTGTCATAAAATTAGATATGAAAGAGTTTCATTATACAACTTTATAGGCCTTAAGTTTTAAAATATTTATTAATACTTTCAAAGCTCTGCCAAACAAACAAGTCATTTTAAATGCAGTTAGTTGTCATATGACGCGAAAACATTTAAAAATAATTGCCCGACCCATGTGGTTTTAGCAAAACAAAGTAAAAACAGCGTAGAAAGCTTAGTTTTTGCATTATTGTTGCTGTTGTCGTGGATATTCTATATACTATTTGTTGTGACATTGGAGAGTCTGAAAGTTCTCGACTCGGTATTTAGTGACTGTTTGACAATCAGACATACTCTAGCAATGACTTGCTGCACTACTTGCAATGCAATCCAATGAATGCAGCAGCCGACGGATATCATAAGCAAGCGTTTTAAAAGGGGGAAATGACAAAAAACCTTTTTTTGCATTTGTTAGTTTAATATGTAGTTGACTTTTTGTCTGTTTGCTTTGTTTGAGTTTTTTTTTTTATTTCTATAGAATCTAAGCGTTTTGTGTTTTTTCTTAAATGTGAAACATTTCTGTTTGTTGGATTGTGCAAATGTATGCATGTTGGATTTGTAGATGTTGTTTTTGTTGTCGTTGTTATTTCAAGTCATTTAAAATATTCCTAAAAAGATTTTATTTAAAGATATTTATGCATGAGGTGGCTACCAGTCAACACGGTCGGTCATATCACATCATTTTGAAAGCACAGCAAACAAAAACTATGTATTTCCAGGCAACAAACAAACCGTGCACCTAGTTTTTTTTGTTGCTTGCAACAAACCATCCATCCATCTACTTATACTTTATCAAAAACAATTGTTGGTTTATTTAATATTTCTCCATTCCATTCGTAACTTCTGGTTTTTGCTTTATTTTTTATGTCGATGTTGGTTTTTTAGATTCGATTTCTTGCCATTTTGTTGCCATTGTTTGTTGGTTTCTGTGTTTGTGTTATATTGCCTTGTGTTACTTACTTCATTTGCACACAAAGTAGCAATTTAGAAAACTTAAAACGGTTTTCGTCTTATTAAATACTCATAGTATTCGTTATTTTCTTATTTGTTTTATTTAAACCTGGGGCGTATGTGGGTAAACTAAAAGCCTAAACATTGTTGCCACCACCTGCAGCACTCTGCATCTAACTTCATGGTACACTTTGTTGTTGCTTGCATTCGACTAACAGTTTAGATACGGATAAGTTTTTTCAGTGATATTTTGATTATACTTATGAGATTGAGATTTTCTCGTGTTAAAAATTAAAGTTCTCCTTTGAATGGATGAAATTTATAACAAATCGTGATGACAATTGATTTTTTTTGTCTCCTATATATGGACCCGGTTTATTTAAAGTGTATAAATTAAAAAGTTTCCCTCATAATTTGAGCGCTGTATACGTTAAGAATGGATGGTGGTTTCATTAGAAGATTTAAATGATAGAAATACATTATCGGGTTTAATGCGGTCCTGTGATGGCGGCTATTGCAGGACACCTAAATTTAATCAACTAGAAGCCAACTATATTTACATACATATTCATAACGTTGGACAGATAAGCATTGGTGGGAGTGGCACCTCCCATATTAGTCAAATGCTAATAACTGCTAGAGTCCTCAAATTTTGGCCGGTCAACTTTGACACCTGCATAAATATTTCTGAAAAAAATGCAGACTAACATTAGTGAGTGTGGCATCTCCCAATTTAATTATTTCTAAAAACTTTTTTGTCGGCACACTTTAATTATATACATATTAAGTTCCAAGTATTGTTGTTTTATTCGTTTTTTTTTTTTAATAAATGTATACATTTAAAAATGCATCAAAACGCCCTCTGTCATTCACAACAAAACGTTTATGTGAATGCATTTTGTATGTATGTATGTGAGTAGTGAGTGAGCGAATGAATGAATGAATTTTGCCATCATAATTCTTCCAAATCCTCATACGAATGCCTACAGAGACCTGTGTTTATGCTGTCAGCACCGGTGGGCTTAACTGTAAACAATCTTTGTAGGAGTACATGTAAATACTGTTTGCCACACCAAGTTAAATAACGAGGAGAATATTGACATTTCCATTTGCAAATTGATTGCAATTTTTGTTAATGATGGAAATCAATCAAAATATGATTTTCAAATTATTTCTAGTTCAATACAATTAACATTTTTTGTATTTTTATTCTTCTTATACATAAATAAATCCAAATATTTTGATTAACATAAATATAAAATAATGTCTGATACAAATGTTGTGGGATGGAATCATTTTTACGAGTAATGAATAAATTTGCAAGAGTACGATCAGTAATATTGAATATACATACATATGTACGTATTTACAATCGCAATTATAATGGTTAGCTTAAACCAGATATAGTAAAAATGTAAATATGCATCCATGTACATATGTATGTATGTTTACTTAAGAATATAATTAACCTGGGTCTCATTTTATTTAGGATATTTCAACCATTTAAATAAATCAGATAATTGCTAATAGCGAACTTGAAAATTATTGCTACAAATTTGTTTTAAATTCTGTCGAAATAAGTCGAAAATGATCTGATGATCGATTATCCATTATGTTTCTTATACCCCGTTCACATGATGCAATTATTCGTAATTCACAACCTCATTCATCATTCAACCGCCAATTACATATTGAATGACATGATTGGCCATACAAAATTTCAGCTGCGAATTACACAACTTGTACGTAATTCAGTTTGAATTACGTACGAATTACGAATGAATGTCATCTCTAATTTTCATCGGGTATTTATCATAATCAGCTGTTTGTTTTCATTGGTTGGAGACAAATAAAAAATAAAATCACAAAAAATGAAATAAATAAAAAATATATAACTTAATTTGTTACCAGCGTTGCCACTTTGGTCCAATTGGACCAAAATTGGTAGTTTCAAATCTCTGAAATGACTTTTGGTAGTTTGGTCGGTAGGTTTAAATTTTGGTCCATATTTGGTAGGATTAGATAATTTTGATCTCATGCATATTAATTTATAAACATTTCTGAACTTGTTGTGGCAAAGTAATAAGAATTTTAATAAATACGTCAATCTTAAGTTTATCCTTGTTAAGTTTATATTGTTTGTTCTAAGAAAATATTAAGTTTCTATGTATTTCAACATTTCTGATTCATGAATGTTAGAAAGTTAGTTAGTTTGAAATGAGGATGTTACATAAAATCGGAAGGAATACTTCTAGGCTTGCATCGGTCGGTTGTGAACTTCCTAACCAATGCCTCAGGTGGGAATTGAACGCACAACGTCAGGTCTGACTATAACATAAACCACTAACCTACTGGAGGCCACACTAATTCATTTTTTTCTAAGAAGCCAGATTCATGAATAAATATATAATTTGGTGGGACTACTACCTTACAAACTGAATCACAAAATTAATATACCCCAATTTTTTAATGGGTATAAAAATATTAGGGGGATATTGATTTTGTGACTCCATTTGTAAGTATATATTTTTTTCAGGTTCTCATTAGATTCTAAGACGATATAGCCATGTCATATCGATTGGTACACAATTGATCCTATTACAGCCATAACCCCTTTTAGCAAATTAGTTAACCGTAGTATAATAAAAGGATTTATCCAGCCTCAATTTATACGATAAATGCTGACGGTGGATATACATATATGATTCGTCATAGCCGAATATAATTATAATTATAATTACTATTTTCTCGGGAATGATTTTGGTACAAATTTAATCGAAAACAGCAATTATGTATTTCATAACTATATAGTACCAAAGTGTTTGGAAATTTTGTCTAATTACGTAAAAGTAAACCATTGGTTCTTCGGAACAAATCATTGTATGATATTACATATTAGTTTTAAAAATAATGAAACTCTAGACAGAAGCAATTGTCCCTAAGGAAAAATTTTGTAGTTTTTGGAACGTTTTGGTAGTTTTTTGTCTGAACTTTGGTAAGAAAAATAAATTGTGAGTGGCAACGCTGTTTGTTACAATAATACTTTCCCAGTAAATACTTGCAACGAGAGAGTAAAATAAAAATTTACAAAATTACTCTCAAATTAGTAAAAAGTAAATGATCACTTTACTAGTAAAAACTTTTAGGAAACCAAATATGTAATTTTTAAACCGTCGATAAGTTTACAAAATTTGTTTTCAAATTAGAATTAAAACTTCCAAAATAGTTATAAGTATGTATCTACATTTTTACATATTTATATTTTATATATTTTCTTCTCTACTTGCAAGTTTTTTGAGTTAATTGACGCTTTTCCAGTAACAATTGTTACTAATTTGTACTAACTAGTAACAACTTTCTGTTATTGAACACAGCTAATGAAACAAACGTATTTTTGTATCATACACACACTAATATTCCAAAAAAAAATACAAAATAATGAAATAAAAAACAACATGGCGATGAGCTGTCAAAACGAATTACGAATGTGTCGTAGAAACGGATTAATTGGCTATCGTCATTCAGAGGCCAATTAAGTAATTCAACTGCTCGTGGGAACTTGATATTATGTTCTCATAGACTGTTTAGGAATTATAACGAATTCTAAAATGTATAACATTCGTATGAAAAGTAGAACAAAAACCAATTCATATTTCATCAATATCTTAAAGAAACTTTATTAAGCGTTAATGAATACGGGGAAAAATTCATAAACGATTAATTAAATTATTGATGGTTTATTTTAGGAATTGGGAAAAGTGCTTAATAAACCATAAATAAGCGATTGAAATATTTATGAATACGGTTTTATGTTTTATTTTCGATACTCAAAAATTATTTACTCAATCAATCGTTCTCCTACTAACCCATTAACATGAAAAGAAAGACTTAACTTCTCACATCTTTTGTATTTAAATGTACATATCTTATCTATATACATTATAAAAATGAATGCGTGTTTGTTTGTATGTTTGAACGTTATAGACTACAAAACGGCTGAACCGAAATTTTCACAGCGTATTTCTGTATGTCTGGAATAGGTAATAGGCTACTTTTTATTGTGAAATTTTAAGTGGGCGAGGAGCCACGCCCATATTAAGAATATATAAAATCCTGATATTTGAGATAATAGAGTCCTCAAATTTCGTTGGAGACACTTTGGTGTCAATATTATTATTTAGGACAAAAAGGGGCGTGGCACCTCCCATATAAATTAAATACAAAAATTCGTTTATCTTGGAAACTATTGCAGTTAGAATCTTAAAGTTTTGCACGAATAACTTTAACATTCATTTAAACATTTTGGGTAATAAATTGGCGAACTACCCATTAGGGAAGCGGCACCTCCCATATTAATTAAATACAAAAATTCGTTTATCTGGGCAACTAATAGAACTAAATTCTTCAAATTGTGCACGAAGAACTTAAATATTCATCTGAGCATTTTGGAGGAAAAAGAGCGGGGGGGCTTGAAGCCCCCATATGAATTGAATAGAAAAATTCGTATATCTATTAGAGCTAGAATCTTAAAATTTTACTTAAAGAACTTTGACATTCATCTGAACATATAGAGTATAACGGGCGGACTTTCATATGAATCTATATATATAAAATTGAATGTGTGTTTGTATGTTTGATTGATTATAAACTGCTAAACGGCTGGAGCGATTTTCCTGAAATATTCACAATATCTTCCTCTATGTCTGGAAGGAACTATAGGCTACCTTTTGTATTCAAGTAGGCGAAGTGCTACGCCCACATACAAAGTTAATTTTAAAAGTCGCATAGCTCAGAAACTACAACAACAAGAGTCCTAAAACTTTTTACGAAAAACTTTGACATTCATATGTGTTGACAAAATGGGCGGAATGGCTATAGTGGGCGTGTCACCTTACATATTAAGAAAATATTAAATCAGTATATCTGAGAAAATATAACAGTTAGAGTCCTCAAATTTTGTCGGAGCCACTTTAGTGTCAATACGATTATTTAAGATAAAAAGTGGGTGCACTAGCAGCAGAGGGCGTAGCACCTCTTATATTAATAAATACAAAAATTCGTTTATCTTCTATTAGAGCTAGAATCTTCAAATTTTGCACGAAGAACTTTAACATACATATAAACATTTTGGGTAATAAATTGGCAGACTGCCAATGGGGGTTCGGAGCGGCACCTCCCATATGAATTACATACAAAAATTCTTTTATCAGGGAAATTAATAGAACGAGATTCTTAAAATTTTTCACGGAGAACTTTTATATTTTTTTACATTTTGGAGAATAAAGGACGGATTTTAATCAAGGGGAGCTTGGCACTCTCATTTGAATTAAATAGAAAAATTTGTATATCTGAGAAACTATTAGAGCTAGAATCTTCAAATTTTACATGAAGAACTTTGACGTTCATGTGAACATTTAGAGAATAATGGGCGGACTCTCAATGGGGGATTCGCATCTCCCATATGAATTAAATACAACATTTCGTATATCTGGGAAACTATTAGATTATTCAAAATGTTCATGGGTTACATTTAAATCTTAATTAACGTTTAGAAAAATTAGAGAACTTGCAATAATTTGAATGACATATCATATCTATATAAAAAAAGAATCTTCAAAATCGTTAAGTAGGGTTTTTTATTTATATTGTTTTTAGGGTAGCAAAGCACACTGGGTATAGCTAGTGTATGTGTAAATATTTTTACATATCGTCCCTGTTTTGAAAATAATACCATGTGTATTTTTCGATTTTTTTTATTATTGGAATTTGTACCTCTACTCGTCACAAAATTCATAAAGATTTATCAAATTTTACATATGTCTATTATTTTTGGTTATAGATCGATTTTTTGTTGTAAACGTAAAAACTAAAAGTCTTGTTTTCACAAATATTAGATAAGAAATATAAATATTTCAATTTAGATGAGAAACATATTAACCTCTACTCTCTGGTTGTGTAAAAATAGATCGATTTCAAAAGTTTTCAACAGTCTTCGTCTTTGGTGCTACATATACCAAATTTTGTGAAATTATCTTCAAAAATGCAAAAGTTATAAGAATTTGGTTACTTCAGCAGTGGTTTACCTTTTCGTGTAATTGCCCATATATCATATGTTCCCACAAAAGGGCCCTATGTGTTTCTAATTAAATTGATTTAAAGCATAATACGACCATAATATGAATTTATTTACACGTGTTAATATTACACCTCAAATAATGGATACTCTCTCACCTATTGGTACATTCATCAACTTAAAATCACTTTTTGTGTCGATTTAATATCTTCCGTCCCTCCGCTGATTTTTCTTTTTGTTTAAATCATATATATGCGGCACTGATATTTAAAAGCAAAGGCTGTAATCCGCATTCCGATTTTCCTGAGCTTTTATTAGGAGTAGTCTTCGTGCTTAGTAGATTAAGTCCACCAAAATATTGCTGAAGTAACATCCGTTGCATAGTACCTACTTGGTCAAATATATCCATTAAATTCCCTAAACCCAAATCTTCAGTTCTGTGCATAATAAGGCAATTATATTTCAATATTAAAACTGTTCTCCAAAAAGTCCTATTGGGAGTTTTTTGAATTGCGCTAAAGCGCGCTAAGAATTCAGTTGTTTTTTTCAAAACACATGTAAACTACATTAGTAAACTAGTCCATATTTTCCTAAAACAATTCGATATAACACAAAAAAAAAATAAACAAAATTAAATGAAACTAGTTTTTCCTTTTCTGATAACTTTGTTAAAGCCCACATAGTACTAATTATCAAAAAGGGACGATATGTGCATTAGGGTATCTCGTGGACCACTTCTTCCTAGGAGTACATCGCAAACGATGAGTATTAATGTACTGAACATGAGAAAAATCATTTTTTAAGGAGAATCATCTTTTCGAAATGGGTTATCAAAACTCCGAAATCATTGTTGAACTATTCCTGGTCCGCAAAACGACTTTTAGTGCATTACAATGGGTATATAAATTCCAAAATTGGTAATCAAAAAAATTTTGAAATGGACCAAACCAAATGATAAACGATTGTTCAAATAATTTTCTATATAAGCTAAAAATTACGACATTGGTCCGATGAGGTCGTCGGACCAAATAAGAAGCATTCGCTAATATTTGTAGTATAAACTTCAACAGCTAACTTTTGTGACCCCGAAAATTTTACAGTTATTAGTACAATTATCTTCAAGGGTAATTTTTAGTATTTATTGATTAAATATATTTTCAATTTTAAAGATATTATTTGAAATCTAATGCAGAAAGATGTGTTATAAAATACATGTATATATAAAATATATGAAAAATAGGTGTGCCCTTATTATAGCCTAATTATTTAATTATTTTGATCTTATTATGTTTTATTCAGATTTAAAAAAATATTCTTCTCGTATTCAGTATATTAATAAACATCATTTAAGAGGTATTCCTACATGAATTTCTTAAAAAGGCTAATCCTCGTGACACTCTAATATACATAATATACAGTAGCCTTTTTAAGATTTCAATGTAGGAATACCTCTCAATCGATGGCTATTAATGTAAATAAAAACTATTTTTTCCAATAGACCTCAGTTCCCTACCAGCGGTTCAAAATCCTGACCTCGGTATAATTTGTGAAAAATAAAATAACTTCGATTTTTTTAAATGGGTCTCAAAAATTCCGTAATTTTGGGCTGATTAAGGAAAACAATAAATTTTTTATTATTTTTGCTTTTTATCGAAATAGGTGTCAAAATTGTTTATTTTGAAATTTATATACCACTTATAATACACTTAAAGTAGTTTTGCGGAACAGGAATAACCTAACAAAAATGGTTAATATTTTTTCCGCGATAAGCTGAAAATTATGGAATTTTTGAGACCCATTTCGAAAAGATCTCAGAAATTTTTTTGAACATATTGTACTGAGATCAAGATTTTTAATCGCTGGTAGGGAACTGAGGGCCTTTTCAAAAAAATATTTTTTTTATTTTTCTCGTATTTAGTAGATTAATACGCATCGTTTGAGAGGAATTCCTCCAAAAAAGAGGTCCACAGGGCACCCTAATATACATATGTATATTAAATATGTACATATATACTACATACATACATACAATACATACATACATACATACATACATACATACATACATACATACATACATACATACATACATACATACATACATACATACATACATACATACATACATACATACATACATACATACATACATACATACATACATACATACATACATACATACATACATACATACATACATACATACATACATACATACATACATACATACATACATACATACATACATACATACATACATACATACATACATACATACATACAAAAAAATTTTGAAATGGACCAAACCAAATGATAAACGATTGTTCAAATAATTTTCTATATAAGCTAAAAATTACGACATTGGTCCGATGAGGTCGTCGGACCAAATAAGAAGCATTCGCTAATATTTGTAGTATAAACTTCAACAGCTAACTTTTGTGACCCCGAAAATTTTACAGTTATTAGTACAATTATCTTCAAGGGTAATTTTTAGTATTTATTGATTAAATATATTTTCAATTTTAAAGATATTATTTGAAATCTAATGCAGAAAGATGTGTTATAAAATACATGTACATATATATAAAATATATGAAAAATAGGTGTGCCCTTATTATAACTACGCCTAATTATTTAATTATTTTGATCTTATAATGTTTTATTCAGATTTAAAAAAATATTCTTCTCGTATTCAGTATATTAATAAACATCATTTAAGAGGTATTCCTACATGAATTTCTTAAAAAGGCTAATCCTCGTGACACTCTAATATACATAATATACAGTAGCCTTTTTAAGATTTCAATGTAGGAATACCTCTCAATCGATGGCTATTAATGTAAATAAAAACTATTTTTTCCAATAGACCTCAGTTCCCTACCAGCGGTTCAAAATCCTGACCTCGGTATAATTTGTGAAAAATAAAATAACTTCGATTTTTTTAAATGGGTCTCAAAAATTCCGTAATTTTGGGCTGATTAAGGAAAACAATAAATTTTTTATTATTTTTGCTTTTTATCGAAATAGGTGTCAAAATTGTTTATTTTGAAATTTATACATACATACATACATATATGTATGTACTTACATATATTGACAACAACAATTTATTTTATTTTTTAATCCACAATATAAATATGATTTTAATGCGAAGCTAAATATAAATTATAAACGGACAACAAAAGTTATGACTTTTTGGCTTATCACAATGCAACATTTAAACAGACCTACAGACGGACGGACATATAGACTGACAAATAATAAACTTCATTAAAAAACAAAACTGGGCAACAAACAACAAAATAAATAAAGTATAAATAAAACGAAATGCAATTTTATGACTATTTTATTATTAAAAACAGACAAAAATGAAAAATAAAAATCTACAAAAACGAACAAAATTATATGGAAAAACTTTTTAATGCCACAATACAAATATGCACACAAAAAGACAACAAATAGACTTGTCGAGAAGAAAGAGCAACAGCAAGCAGCAAAAAATGAGCCAAATAGAATGCAGGCTAATGACCCAAAAGTGATGGCGCCTTCCAAGTAACCCTAACACTGGCAAATACTATTGCATAAACATACAGACAATTACGAGTAAGAGCTCAAATCAGGAATGATAAAACTGAAATTATAAAATGATATGGTAAATTCAATAAAAATTGTACTTTTTGTTATGATGTGAAAAGTACTATATTATAATAGATGGTACAAATTATTACATATAACAAAAATAATACGTAAAGATGATTTTGGGATGAACCCATATTAAGGTCTTATTAAACGAGATATCACGTCTAAAATAAAATGCTACCTCACGGAAAATTAATATGAGTCTGATATGTGAACTAAAAGGTTGCACACTAAATATTTAATTCTGGTTGTATTATATAGTACCTATTAAGTCATAAGTCAAGATTAACTTATGCCTGCAAGTCTGAAGAATATTGGAAAGTAAAAAGCGAAATTTCATACAGGTTAAAAAAGAACATTCAATTAATTCATATCGATTAGAACAGAAAAAGTACAAAATTTGTTATTTGTCCATCACTGGCCACATGAATGAATAACTGAGTAGCAACTAAATATTCGCAATTTTTAAGTATTTAACAGTTTGTACATTTGTACATAGAAGCAACCAACAGTCGCGAGTTTTTATTTTGTATTATTGGTTTCTGCATCGGTTTTGCTTAACTCTATATTTGATTTTACATATTTTTTGTATGACGATGGTGTCGCACAAAAACTCATTTAGTCCATCCATGACCATACACTATGCATGCATGTTTGTATATATGTACATACATACATATGTATGTATGTACGTCTTAATTGTCAGTCGGTTTACTTGTATGTTTGTCTGCTGACACCGCACTTCCTAAATCCAATGAAAATAAAAAAACAAAAGTGGAGAAAAATAAGCGCCAAAACTATTTGTCATAATGTAATTTGAATTTTTCAAATCATAAAAACTACAATGACGACAATTTCGTCGACATCGTCGTCGAAAACCAAAAGTGAATAAAGTCCACAATAAGTATTAATAATGTATGTCTTGGTAATTTTCGTTCTTTCTTTGCATACGAGTACGATTAAGTACTCTGTTCTATCTATCCAGTGGCTACCAACTATGTCCGTCCATATGTCAATGATGATCAATGTTTTGAATTATTATTTGGATTTATGTTTTGACACTGTCGCATTTAAGTTGTGGTGGTGCTACATGTAGATGGTTTATGACAACATTTGTGACTAGACTTAATAACACAACAAACTATCCAGAGAATATGCACATTATTGTATAAATTTATTGGGTTGGTGCAAAATTATGATATTTTCGTCTCAGTGATGTGTATTGAAACTTTCATGTTTGAATCCTCTTTTGGGATTTTTCAGCAATATGATCTAGATTATGAATGATGATTATACGAAGATATATATATATATTTACGCTGGAATTCTACATAAAAGGCGTTAATTGACATGACATTGACAACATACATACATGCATACATACATACACACATACATACATACATACATACATACATACATACATACATACATACATACATACATACATACATACATACATACATACATACATACATACATACATACATACATACATACATACATACATACATACATACATACATACATACATACATACATACATACATACATACATACATACATACATACATACATACATACATACATACATACATACATACATACATACATACATACATACATACATACATACATACATACATACATACATACTACATACATACATACATACATACATACATACATACATACATACATACATACATACATACATACATACATACATACATACATACATACACACAAAATTTAAAGGAAATTTTCTTTATTATGTTGAATTTTAAAGCTGGCCAAATCATGCACAAATCTTTAAACGTTTATACATATTTTCTATGTGTATCAAAATGCGTACAAATTTCACCTAAATTTTAATCAATAAAGAAATTTACTTTCTTACCAACCCAATCGATATTAATGAATAGATAGACTGCGAATAAACGGAACCAACTGTTTGCAAACAGTGGCTTTATGTTGTTACAACAAACTTCAAGTTCACCGTCTACAACTGGTGAATTGTTGATACATTTTCAGTCGTACTGTTAAAGGACTATTTTATGCGATTTGTAACTCGGCAAATACATATGTATATGTATGTAGTACATACATATGTATATGTACATATGTATAATATTTTTAAAACTATCATCAAAGGGTTTTATTTTATGTACATTATTTATTCCTTATATTACATTTGCATTCACCTATACAAACATACATATATACACAGTTACTTATTTATGTACATATACATAAATATGTATACTTAGAGAATCGTGCATCTAGTTTATACAAAAATATGATTTATTAAGTGTTAACAAAGAAATTTTAATCCATTGGCTACATTAACACATTTCATTTCTCATTTCATGGTGTGTCTCCTAGAGGAATACCCACTCGTACAGACTGTACGAAAATGACAGTTATAAGCAGGAAAACCAAAATATGCAAATGCATGTTTTATATAGCGCGTCTTATAGACTCATGATAAGATTTTACACTTTTCAGAACAAATTAAGAATTTTGGCATATTTTTAATATTTTTGCATGTTTTTCCTAAAAGAGCATAATTTTACTCTTTTATTGCATATTTTGAGATTTTGTACCTTATTTTCTAATTTTTGTATTTTTGTTTCAAAAAATTTATTGAAAAATTTTAATTATAAAATTTTACTGCTTGTTTTACAATTAATGGCACAAATTAGTCTTATGAAATCCTATATTAATTTTTTTATTAGATACAGATTAAATTCTAGATCGGACGCTAAACTGACAACTTTGGATTTCATGAGACTAACGCATTTTTTTTGTATAAAAATCTAGTAACGACATTAATTGGATTCTATGGCAGAACCGATTAAAAAAACAGTTTCGAAACTTTGAATACAATTGGAAGAAATTCGTCAAACTTTGTCGTTTGAAATTTATTTGGTTATCTGAACGTTAAACTGAATCTTGTCAAAAATTAATATGATAATTGTCAAAAATTAAGATGATATGAATTATTAAAAACAAATATTGTATGGTGGAATATGACATGAAATATTGATTATTTAATTACATTTTCAGACTATTTAAGCTTTTCAATTTTAAAAAATAACACTGTGATACAAAAGTGAGGAAAAATAAAATGTAGGGGTGCTCATATACATACCAATTCCATTTCGTTTTTAGTTTTCCACTACACTTCGTTAACTTACTTTTTAAGAATAAAAGATGTGAAATAGCAAAATTTTTGAAGTTTTAACTTTTAAAATCATAAGTTTGGTATTTTTCAGCCCATTTTCAAAAGAAATCTAATATTTATGTTCAAATGTCTGAGTTACAGTCGTTTAAGTAAAAAACTTACACTTTTTAACAAAATGTTTAAAATTTATATAATTTCATTTCAACTTTTAATCTTTAAAAATTTAGTTGAGTTGAAAACCAAAAAATTAAAATTTAAAAAAAAACCTATAGCATTTAAGGGATCACATAATATAAAAATTTAAGAAAAATGTACGATATATTTATCTCTTTTATTTAATTAAGGTTTTTTTGAGGATATAACGTTTATGTGATTACAATTTTTTTTCCAATTCGGTAACTATGGGAAAAATCTTTTAAACTGAAATGTATGTGTTTTAGGACTTCTCTCAGGAAATCCTTTGATTTTTTAAGTGACTACATTATTGACAATATTATTAATTATATTTTATATATTGCCATAGAATTGCCAAATGCTGTGCATAATTTACCTTTAAATTATTGTTTGATTGTGAGTTTTTTTTGCTTATCTATGCATTTCACATACGTCCAGTAGTCATTCATTTTTTCGTTTTTTTTATTTATTCATTCAGTCATACTTTACACATACAAACGTGCTTAAATATTTGTATAGTATGATTATATAGATATTCAGATATTATATTCCATAAAACCAATTTTGTAATAAAATTGCACGAGACTGAAAATTAAAATTGCATTTTAATAAGTTAATCCATGCGTGCGCGTATAACGATCAAAAATATCCAACAGCAAAAAATTAAAATCATTTGTATGTGTGTTGGTATTTTATATTTTAATGAAAAAATAAGTATGTATAATGGCCAGAATGAAAAATATAAACAATAACAACAACTACTACTGCCAAAGCAAAACCAACGAAATTTACTAACAACAACAAACAATTAAATAAAAAAAAGTTCATTTAATTATTTGACCTCTTCGTTCATATTTTTCTTTTTTCAGGCCTACAGAATCTGTATCTGCATAGAAAACATTCCAGTACATGGTACGAGTAACTCGATTTTTGGCCTGTATTTTTCAATTTAATTCCAATGATTGTTGCCATTCGCACTCACGTATTCATACATTCATTTATTCTCGCACTTTTATTTAAAGCATATAGTGGTAACAACATTTACACCTTCACAGAACCCTACAGTTCAGAATGACTGTCTCGAAGTAGTGAGAGTAAAGCATCGTTCACAATGTTTTGAATGAAAATTACTCTAGCAAATTGTATTTCATTTCATCAGTAATATTTTAAATTTGACTATCCCGTTTTAATTCACTGCAAAGTGGTGTACTCTATCATTGTGAACGTAGCTTAAGTCACACTTCATACGATTGCAAATGGACAATTGGCAACAGATTTCTTCAGGAGGATTAAATAACTATTTTCCAAGGTACATCAGAAAATTTTTAAATTATATTTACTCTAGATTACCTAGTCATATCATATTGACGATTGACTTTCCTATTTTCTATTACAACGAGTGTCAAACATATTTATATGTCTGAATCAAAATTAAAAAAAATGCAACTGACTCTTTATGAAACTACTGGTATGTGCTGTTAATTTTCCATATATTTTTCAGGAGTATATTTGCAGTTGAATATGTATGTATATATCGGTACTTACATACGTATATTCTTTAGGGTAATAACTTTTTTACAATTTTTTCAAACGGGCCTTTTCCATTCCACATAGAGTATAAAAAAGTACGTAAATTATATAACTTTTTCCCGAGCGTTAAAAAAGTTTTTGCGACAAAAACCTTTAAGTTTTCGATATTTACTCTAAACCTAATTTTAAATTTATTAATACAAAATCGAAAATTTTTGCATGTAGATTATTATATAAAAAATTTATGCAAATTTGTTTGTAAGAGGTTTCTGGAAATCGATTTGCCGCGAAAGGTTTTTGCACCAAAATGACCCGAGAAAACTGTTTTATTGGAACACTACTGGCTACCACGTAGTAATAGGGCCTAATTTTGGTTATTACCCTAATGTACATACATACATATTGTAGTTGTAAAATAGTTACATGTATGCATGGGTAAAGGTGTTTGGATGATGCTCTCCTTTTGATAATGATAATTGTTAATTGTCGAATGAATTGTTTTACTCGGTACACGGTTCAGTTCTAGAATATAAATTTGGTAATTGAATTATTAAATACAGTTAAACGATGTGAAATGAAAATAATACTCGTACCATTTAATGAAAATATTTCTAATGGAATATTCAAATTGTGAAAAATCGTGGTAAACTGTTAATAGATTTTTCATTTTTATTATTTTAATGTCCATTTCATGTATTATTGTTATAATTATTTTAAAAATATTTTATATGTATGTGAATTGTATGCTTTCGTTGTTTATTAAATTGTAGAATATTAAATATTAATAAACTAAATTTTGATTAAAGAAGTTAATTAAACTTCTCTCTAATTAGAAAGCCAACATACAACTTCTCAGGTTTGAATAGTTTTTATGTTAATAGTAAGCTCTTAATAAGTTGATATCGATCATTTACATCTTAAAGGATATTACTCAAAAAGCATAGCAGAGCTTTATAGAAAACAGCAAAAAGTTACTAAAATCGGACTTATGCGCCCAAGAGGTCCAAGTCGTATCTCGACAACATTCTTCTATACGCATGCGAAATTATACGTTGTAGCTCGGAAGCCCATTAAAACGATGAGACTGAAGTATAAACTGGAGGGCTTTGACTCATTTTTATTTCATAAATAAATTTTTCGTGTACTGTACATACCTGAAGATCTATTTCAGGATAAGGATTGTTTAAGGATCGAAATAAATAATCTGTAAACGAATGTGTAATTGTTGTGATTGTTTATTATCTTAAGGTAATTAAAGTTGCAAGAACCAGAATTTAAATTTATAAAAATGAGTTTCAAATGCCTATTAAAATTATATCAATGATGACAAGTTTATCTAAAAATTATAATGTGCATCACACAGAAAAATGATTGGTTGGAAATCGGTCACAGTTGCAATTATTTATTTACTATAAAAGAATATTAGTTGTAGTTATTAAAAAACAATACTTTCAACATATTTTATATAATTACAACTGAAAAAACAAAACTGTAATCGAACTAAGGTTCGCCTAACTATACATTCAGTTAATCTAACCAACTTGAGCTTTATAAACGGTTATTTTAATTATGTCATTTAGCAAGACCGAATTAAATATACAATTATTTGCTTCAATTGTAAATATCAGTACTTGTAATCACAATTTTGCTTACAACTTTTTATTAATGCCAAGCATTTGTTTTTAGTTGTGACATCCACATACTTCAATTAAAAGTATAGAAAGTTCGGTTATATTAATAAAATAGAGAATAATTCGGTATTTCCAACCGAAAAAATCGATATTTATTACAATAAAATCTAATTCGGTATTTCCAATCGAATTCAATATACAAATGGTTAGTTTACTTGACATTTAAAAATATTTAGTACTAAAATAATAAAGAAATAAAAAAGAACAAACATTTACAAATAAAATAAAAAATTTTAAATAAATAGAAGTTTTGCAGATTTTTAAAAGAAATTGTAAGTAAAAATTCTTTTCATGTATGAAATATGAAATAAACATCACATGTTTAATTTCAGAACGCTGTGTGTCCATACCTACAAGCATTTTTTAAATATTGATAGTCTTAAATTTCAAAGAAAACCGAAAAACCGCTGTCAAGCCTGGTGATAAGGAACAAGAGAAGAAGGCTTCGGCTACTACTTCTGCCGCTCGCAAAAAGGAAAGTGCAGCAAAGCCGGATCAAGCTAAAAGATCTGTTGCTGCTACTAAAAAACCAGTTGTCAAGAAAGCCTCTCTTGCACAGAAAGTTGCCTCTAAGGCTAAGCCAAAAACTAAGAATACCAAAAAGAAGGCTGCTGCTGGTAAGAAGCACAAACTCTCCTCGAAGGCTAAGGCTGTAGCTTTGCTAAAGCCTAAAAAGGCCCAGAACAATATTATCAAGGACGCTTTAAGTACCCGTGTACGCAAAGTAAGAACAAACGTACATTTCCGCAGACCTGCGACCTCGAAAGTGGCCAGCAACCCCAAGTACCCAAGGAAGTCTGTACCCAGAAATCGCATAGACGTTATGGTAAGAAAATCGAAACTATTTCTTTTAAAAGATTTTTTAGAAAAATCCGTTGTCCTGTTTTCAGATACTGTACAGATAATGTTTGATACAATTTCCTCGTGCATTTGTATGAGGGCATAATTTGACCATGCAGTTAACAAAAATACAGGACGAATTTAGTAAACAAATTTCAAGATTATTTCAAACATCAAGATGTACATATTTGCATTTATTTTAAGAAAGCGGTAAACTGTATATATTAGTGCAAATTGTTTGATGATGTAGCCAATCACAAGAAAAATATAACAGCTTATCACATATCTCTGCAAAATATGTATATATTCAAGATGTATTCATATGTTCATATATGTGTAATTCAATTTATCTATAATATTTATACAATAGTAAATAAACAGTAAAAATAAACAAATAAACAAAAAAACATAAAAACATGTATTTTAATTGGTTCTTAATATTGATAGTTTCGGTTCCTATGACCGAATTGTTTTTAAAAATTAGTAGTTACGCTAACTAAAATTTCCCTGGCTTCAATTGAAAATTCGGTAGTAACAACCAACCTTTGTTCTAAAAAATAGTGTTATGGAACGAAATTTTCGATAATTACAATAAATTTTTGTGGAAGTACATGCAACCGAACAAATTCGATTGTAAACAAATTCGGTTGTGACAACGAATCTGTTTTCTCTGTGCATGGACGTAATCTTTACTCTTTTATTAAAGGCCTAACTATAATATGCTTAAACAAACTGATGTCAGCTTAAGCGACTGTGCGAATACATATAAAATGTATGTGACAAACTATAATGTACTTAAGAGAGTTTCGTCAAGTTTCGTCAAATTTTATTTGCTTAAGCAAGGAGCGATACTGACAGCACATTACGTACGGAATCAATTGTTTGTTTATTATACACAAAGAAAATAAAGAAAAAAAATGGAAAGCTACAAGTAAATTAATTTATTTCAATAAAATATTTTGAAATATGTATTTTTTTATTACGTGTGTCACATAAATGTGTAAATGGAGCTAAATTGTTTTGAATACACGTAAGTACATTATAGCCACCTAAAAGTTTCCTCGGATTTTCTTAATCATTTGAGAGACTTTTCGTTCGATTTTTACATTACCTTAAGCAAGCTTATGCACATTATAGTTGGGCCTTAACAATCATTTCCATTTGTAAAATATCAACAAGTGTTTCTTTGCCAACAAAAACAATATCGTCAAGATACTTTATTTAATCTTTATATGTATACTTAAGCGCACACAAAATCAACTCCAATATTTAAGTGTTTTTTTTTTTTTTTTTTTGGTTCAATATTCTTAAGCTTTTATGGTGATATTTACGATTCCACTTTACTAAAAATCATGTTCCAAATTACATTGACTATTTAATAAACACAACAATTTTCATTAAGATATTTTTTATGCACTACACAATGTTCAACAACAGCACAACCAACCGCACAATCACATCATTTTAGTTGGCAACTATTTTTCTTTCCCCCACCGGCATATTTGCCGTGAAACAGAAAGTGGAATTGCAAAGAAACACACTTACCAAGATACATACTTTTCTCCATAAACTTAATATTGAATCACCGAAGAAAAAAAAAAAAAACGAAAAATAAACCTGCAACATCACCTTCACAAAGACCACCACCATAGTGGATATTGGCACAAACACTCTCACACACCCACTGTATTCTGATATAAAAACATACACACATCCTTCGCTTAATACATTTAGACAAACATCCCTACTACAGACTCAGACATACAATGTTGAAATCAAAAGTTTTTTCATTAAAATATAAAAGCAACAACAAAGATACATACATACAGATACAAATACTCGTACAAAAAAAGTAAGATTGCAAAGTTTATTTAGGTAGCAAATATTTTTACGAGCTCATTATGGGCCATTTCGGCGATTGTTGTGATCCTTTTATGCGCTTTCGAATGACTTTAAATGATTATGATGCTATTTTGTCTGTCGCCACTGAAACGCCCCGATGCACGTTAGTGGTTGTTGCTTTAGTTCTACTAGAGAGTTTATAAATGAATGAATGACAGACTGACAAACTGAACGGTTGTTGCTTATGTCGTTGTTATTCTTAGCAGTAGAATATATATGAGGTCCATTCGAAAAGAAATTCAAAGAGTGGTGGCCTCTAATGAGATTTTAAAGAAATTTTGGTTCTGATGGAACCTTTAATCGGTTAATAAGAGTCCTTGTATTTAAAAATGCTGCTAATATGAAAATTACTCCTTCAAGTTAATATATTGATTAATTAGATATGAATATCTCATCTAGAAATAAATAAAACAAGTCAGAGTGCAACATTCAGCTATGCCGAGTCTTAGATACCCTCCACCTGTAAGCTACTTTTTATGAAAACCCTTATAAACGTATTTAATAAATTGTGAAAGTTTAAATTGTGGTTCCGTGATAAGGAATGTACACCTTTTGTGGAGATATGGCCAATTATTGGCCAATCCGAACAAAAGAATGATTTATCGATAAAAAAACACACTATGTCGGATTTTATCCGTATATATTATATATTATGGAAATGGGCCTTATATGAGAACTAAGACCAATTATGCATTGATCCTAATTTTTTTTTTAAGATTTCTTATATACACAAAATATACTTATTCCGATATCTTTATTTATCAATGAAATATGCGATTTTCTGAAGTGGATCTTATATGACAGATATGAACAATTATGGACCGATCCGAAAAAAACTTATTTATATAGCCTATTTTTAAAATATCTTTATTACTTAATTGGATATTTGCATAAACGATTTTCGGAAGTGGTCCTTACATGGGAGCTGTGACTAATTATGGACCGATCCAGAAAAAATTTCGCAGGGTGTTTTATATCTACTTGAAACACATTCATGATGAATTTTATACCGATATCTTCATTCTGTTATGTAATATGTGCGATTACGTGGTTATCGGAAATGGGCCTTATATGAGAGCTATGCCCAATTATGGACCAATCCGAAAAATATATTGCAAAGTGATATATGTATACACAAAACATATTTATGTTGAATATTATTTCAATATCTTTATTTCTTAATAAGTTATTTGTATTGAAGTATTTTTCGATCGACTCAGAATTTCATAAGGATCCAGAAAATATATACTTTGTTGAGTCTCAGATGAATATTTCTTGGTGTTACACACGGAATGACGGAATATATATACCCTCTATCTATTATGAAACCCAGAAAACTTAAAAGGATACCCAAATTTTTATTATCTACTGAGTAGTTTTCTATATACTATGTAATAAAATGGCCCTTGCTCCAAATGCTTAAATTTTCAAAGCACGATGCAGGATGTACTGAATACAAGGTGACACCATAAGCCCAGCATAGCGTTGCTTACAAGTTTTTATATGTACATAGATTTGTATACATGCTTGAAGCGTACGGTTGTCAAACTCCATATAACAAAATTTTACAATCGTTCGTTTGATCACAGGTGTTGGTACCTTGTTAAGTATGCCATGCTAGGTAGTAGTGGATCTACTCTTATCACGACTAAAGAGACAGACAACCGAGTTTGGTATTAAGTACTGGTAGCGGGGTCGATTTCCAGATATGACAGTATGACTCCGGCTACATTTCTGGTACAAAAGGATTAAACACGCAAATGGAGAACTAGAGCAGAGAAATTTAATAGAGGACATTTAAAATTTAGTTTTATCCATTCAACAGTCTCATTTGAAAACATGTTCCTTGATAACTCAGATTCGGTGCCAAATGTTTGATTTAAAAAACTTTTTAACATGACTTCGAATCAATAAGGGTACAAGTTTGTTGAAATTAAGTTGGTGATGTTGGTGTGATTTTGAGTATAAATGTGTGTATGTGTATATTTTAAGTTCTTTATAGTTTTTGTTCTGTTTAGTGTTGGTGTATGAAGGTGATGATGATGAGTGCGAGGACGAGTAATATGACGAAACCGGTGGAAGGCAGCATGTGATGGTGGGAAATGAGCTAAGTCACTACTTTCAGCTGCTGGCAATGAAACTTTAGTTGCCAAAGCTTTTGTTAGTTTTGTATATTGTTTCTGTTCCTATATGTTTCAGTTTTTCTTATTTTATATTGTGGGAAATGTCGCCAAGGATACAATCCAGCCAGCCAACCATCTAACAAACAAACAACCAAATACTTTACAAATCCATATTTTAAGCATCCAGATAGTTTTTCTTTTGTATTCGTATGCGTTGCAGCTAAGTTTATGTTCTTAAAGGATGTGCGATTGTAGAAATGTTGAATTCATTCCTTCTCCTTTCTTTACACTGTTTAGTGTAAACATATTCCTCTTACGTTTTTCGTTTTTTTTTTTTTCGAATTATATTCTTGATATGTGGTTTCTCATATTGTATTTAAGTTAGAATGTGTGCAAGTTCCTTTATTATCAAAAAAAAAAGAAAAATGCAACAAAAATATTGTTGTACGATATTTATTTAGAAGGGATACAAAGTAAATTTCTTAAAATAACTTCTTTTTTCTTGGCTTCCATGAGAGTGTGTAGCAAACACAAACACTTGTGTTAGCAAAGTTTTATTTGGTTTATTTATTGGTTATTTAACTCGGAAGTGACTTCATTAAAAATGGTCTAAGTTTGACAAATGGAATCTCACTGATGTAATAAATGTACGAACATAATTACATTTTTCTAATGTCAATTATTTACATGAGTTACATAAGTATAATATTTTGTAAACTTTCCTTAAAAACTTAATAGTAAAAAACAATTTTCGATTATAACATCTTTGAACAGCTTATCGAATTTTAAATAATTGTAATAACTAATAAGGGGTTTCAAAACCTTGGTAAACCATGTATCAAAAGTGTATCCTGAGCAATGCTTGGAAAGAATGAATTCTATTTGGAATTAATTCCCTTATATTTTTAATTCGGCTTTATATTTTTGAATGTACCATTCTTTAAAATCATTGTTTGAATTTAAATTCTCCAGCTGAATTCCTTGGCTTTATATTCCATTGAATTAATTCCTAAGAGAATTCATTCTTTATAGGAATGAATTCAATTGAATGATCATTCATATTTGTTTAATTCCTTCTATTACAAATTGAATGAAAGAAAAAAAATTTAATTCAATTTTTAATATACAGAATGCTTTTGAATTATAAAACAAAACTTTCATTCAATCTATTTCAAATTGAATGGTTGAAAAATTTTTAAATTCAATTTGTAATAGATTGAATTCAAACTAAATTTATATCATTCAGAGGGAATTTAGAAATCAATAGGAATTGTTGAAATTTATGTTAATTCAATTTGTAACAGATTGAATGCAAACAAAATTAATTAATTCAGAAGGAATTTAACATTCTATAGGAATTAATTCATTAGAGAATTAATTCAACTACATCGAAAGCTTTAAGAATTAATTCTAGGAATTAAATCAAAGGGAATGAGTTTGAAGAATTGTTAATTCTTTAAAATATAACTCAATATCAAAAAAAGAATTAGGGAATGAATTCTTTTAGAGCTTTGATCCTGAGGATCAGTGTTTTTTGGAATTTGATGTTGGCACAAGTTTCAAACGATGCCTTGTTATGTACTGAACAGGGAAAAAATAAAATTTATATAAGCAGATTGGTATACTTAAAGGGGGTATAAGTAGTACCAGTATTATTGTAAGTCACAAATATCAGCACATTAAAATATATCAGTAAAAGAATAACGCTTAATCAATTGAATACTTCATTAAATACAAAGTAATCCTTTTTAAACATATTTTACAATCAAATGTAATAAAATACATTTTTCAAATACTTTCATCGATATTTGTTTTCATTTTTAACCGAAATTTAATGTTTCAAAATTTTTGGTTCCGAATTTTTTTATGCAATTGAGCATATTATTGAGTTTTCGAAGCCCCTTCTTTAGATATAATCAAAAATCTATTCAATACAAACTTCCAAATGAAATATTTATCTCCTTATTTTTAACTAATATATCAAAATGGAGTACTCCTTTAGATTTTACGACCTAATATTAAGATTATTAAGTCACATCATTCCAAATGTTGTAATTTTACTTACTTAATGGACTTGACTAAAGGGCATTAAGGCATTGCCGCCATATGATACTCTACACCAATGATTTTGTTAAAAATGCTGATTATTTTTTTTAATAATATTTAAGTTAATTTTTACCTTAATTCAGAAATATTTTAACAATTTGTTGGAATTGGGATTTAGGGCAGGAGGTTAATATGATCCTATCCTTATAAATTTTGGTAGAGAAATTTACATCTACATTAGTCATTTATGCAGAATATCATCGTGATATTAGCGTTTATAAGTGAATTTTGACCATCAATTCATTTTCTGAAGGGGACTTTATATGGGGGATAAGGTAAAATGAGGTCTGATCATTACGAAAACCTTCAGTATCATTAAGACTTATAAAAAACTAAGTTTTGCTGATTTTTTAAGTGATACATGAACATTTAACATATTTATGATCTCAAAAGCCCTATTCGGGCTGTAGAGTGCTCACAAGGTTTACATGGACACACAGACGGACAGATAGGCGGACGGACGGACATAGCTAAATCGACTCTGAAAGTGATTCTTAGTCGATTGGTATACTTAAAGGTGGGTGTAGGAGCAATATTTTTGGGTGTTACAAACATCAGCATAAAGGCATAATACCCTCTCCACTATAGTGGTGTAGGGTATAATGATTTTAAGTGATTCCTAAAAATTTAATTTTAATTTGAAACTAGTTTTGAAGACATCCTAAATATTCATGAATTTTAAAATAATTTTAATGTAGTTTCAGAATACATATGTACATACGTATTACGTATAAGCTTTTTAGTATAAATATGTTTAATGATTCAAAAATGGCTTTAAACTTAAAAATTTTTTAAAGCTTAAAAGCTCGTTATTAATAATGGTTTTAAAATAAACTTATTAAGTATTAAGTGTCCAACAAAAAAAGAACTTCCAAAAAAGCAAAAAAGAAGTAGAATTTACTGATTGGAAGTACTGAAAAAGACCTGAAGAAGTGATGATTTTAACACAGGCTTGTCATAGGAGGGATGTTCTTTTTATTTGATTCCAAATTCCCTACTTCTGAAGTCATTCTTAAAAAGTAAATGCTCTTTTTTGGAAGTGAAATTGTAGTATTGTAAAATACATAAAATATAAATTTAATGGAGAAAAACTGCATTTTTAGTTTTTCATTTCGTGATCTTTTTTAAAGGACTTCAAATTTTAAAAAGCACATTTTTCAAAAAATTTTTTAAAAATAGTACTGATAAAACAATGTCAAATTTGATGTCAAGCGAACAAGAAGAGTTTTGCTGTGTTACCCAGCAAAAAGTCGGTTATGGGTTGTACTTACATAACCACTTACTTTTCAATGACTGTATTACTTAAAAGTACTCTAGTAATGACTTTCTTTTAATCTGATATAGAAGTACTTTATTTTCGGCTTTTTCATTTTGTTTGTACATTTTATTTAATTGCGTTTTAAGAATTGTGTTTTACAAATAAGAAAACAAAATTAGATTTCTATGTGAAAACCATTGAGCAGTGAGTAGAACATTTGACTAACGAACCGAAGTCCCTGATTCGTATTCTCGCAGGCAATTGCTGAAATTGCAAGTATATCTTTAACTCCCTATTTGTATGCGAGCGTGGAAGTACTTGCCTCTAATGACATCACCGTGTTAACATAATGAGTTTAAATGCTAAAGTAGAAGTAGTGAAAAGAGGTTTTATCAGCTTTTTAACTCATTACTTTTCAAAGTAAGTTTTTCTTGGGTTATTTTATTTAAAAGGATAATTATATTTATTTGTTGGCCATATTTACTAAGATTACAGAAATTTATAGTATATGGTCCGATATTTAAAACAACAACAAAAAAATAACATTAAACCTTTAAAGCACTTGGGTCCAATATAACACCAAAGTTCAATAAATCAATTTAAATAATGCTCTATATAATTTTAAAAATTTTAAAGAGTTAATTTTATTTTAAACATCGGACCATATACCATAAATTCTTTTAATTTTAGTAAATATGGCCAACAAATTAATAATATTTCGATATGTTTCAATGAGAATTTCCAAATATTTTCCACATTTCCTAATCAAGTGCTCTGAGACACGTTAATGGCCTGAGGAATTTTTAATAACTTTTACTTTTTTCAACCAATTTTTGTGTTCTATATCTTTTTGAAATACATACTAAAGGTATGTGCATTATGGTTCTGAATCAATAATATGTAAAAATATTTACCTACTAGCAACATTTATCATATAAGATCAAAATATACTAAGTATGATCTACCGCGATCAGTTCACGTTTTTGGGGAAAGCTGTTGTAATTCCGTTTGACTTAATATACATTTTGAAGAACAATATTAGCTTTGTTTTGATATACTAAGCTGTTCTATTATTTACCGTTCAGACGTTATAGCTTTATAGCAAAAAATCTTCAAATTTTGGTAATGAGTAATCTAGATAATGTATTACATTACCTGGTAATGAGTAGTCATTATCATTAGCATTATTTAATTTTTTTTGAATGGGATTTGTAGCCAATTATCTATAGCATCAGTCCAATTATCGAAAGCATCCAAAGTTTTGGTTCGAATCATAGTTGATATCAGTATTTAAAACAAAACGTCGATTTATACTTTTATGTAAAAACTATTCCAAAAAGTAATATAAAATAACTTTTTAATGGAGCACGGAAGAAGCGGAATGACTAATAAACATAAAAAATAACTGTAGAATCAGGTTTAAGACAGGGAAAGTCGGGTAAGCACATTTGTAACCAGTTATTTTATGAACCACGTCGAATAAAAATAAGTAGATATTCACCCCGAAAGTAAGTACTTCTACATTGCTCAAATATTACTTGCCTGCTTACCGGATAAGTAAAGTTTTTTCTGGGATGTTAGCTTTTTGGCCAAAAATTTGGATTTTTTCAAACTTTGAGCAACGAGCTGCATGTGTTAACGTCGTTTAATCGAGCTGAAATTTCTCAATATCTGGAAAGGGGGATCGTTATGTGGGGGTTCAGACGAACAAGATTCCAACATCGACTTTTTGTGGACACTCTAATACATATGTATGTAAATCTCCAAACATTTTGTTTTACAAAATCAGACCGTAAATTACCAAGTTTTGTGTTCAGTCGTTGCAAATAATTAAAAAATAAAGCTTTTAATAATAAAATTTATTACCAATTTAAGCACAATAACAACACATTATTAACCAAATTAAATCGCAATTTATTAAGAAAAAAAAATAAAAGATTAAAAAATAAGGAATCCACTTTGACTACATTAATTAAATCGCTAAATGAAAATTAAAAAAATGGAATGATTGACAGAAAAATCTATATTAACAAAAAAAAAAAAAAATAAATAAATAAAATTCAGCACACAACTAGCGTATAATTTGTTTTGTATCGGACGAAAGAAAACCAATAACAATGGAAAAAAGCGGAGCACAAGATACGTAAAGTTGCAAACAAAACCAACAGCAACAACGAAAATAAAATGAAAAAAGGAATAAAAATTGAAACTGAAATTGTATTTATGGGCAAATTTTCCTTAAGTTTTTTTTTCATTCTTGTATAAATGTATCTACTACTATGCAATAAACAGAGAAAAATACTAGAAACAACAAATAAAATTAAAAAAAAAAAATCTAACAAAATATGAGCAGTATTTTGCTCATTTTTAAACAACACACAAAAGTAAGAGAGATGAATGTTTTCAGCTTTTTTTCTTTTTTGCTTTTTGCTCACATGGGTTTTGAAAAGGAATAACAACAACAACAAATAACTATCATACGTACAATTTGGCCTATAAGAAAATTTCGCCCTCCCTCCATGATGAATTTTCCTTTCATACTTGTGTTTAACACACAAAAACAAAAAACACACTCAAAATGAAAATATTTCACCCGCAAAGTAAAAATGAATGATTACGAACGAAGATTCAGAGCGTGTTTATGAGTTTGTGTGAATATGTTTAATGAGTGTGTTCGCTTGAGCTTACAACATGTTGGATATCTTGTGTTTTGAGTGTTTTTTATATAGAAAAATGAACTTTTGTGTTCATTTGAGTTTGTTTTGGTTTTGCTTCAGTAGGTTCGAATGCAATTTTGTTGATGAATGTTCTTCTTGTGAAATGTTGGAAATGCACTCTTTTGTGTGAATGTATGAGTGTATCTGTGAGTTAGTAAGTATTTTGCTCATTTTTACAGTGTGTTTTTTGGGCCTTGTGCCGCTCTATTGTATGACTTTTATTGTCTTTAGTTTAGTGTTCAACTATAACGTGCCAGTTTTAAATCATTTTTTTCGTTTTTAAACACTCTCGTTTACTAAATTTAAAACAAATCTCCGTCCCGTGTAGCGATTCCAAACAAATAAAATGAAATATAAATAAATTTAAATGCCGTCGCTAAAGTTAATTAATCATTTATGGTGTTTAATTCAAAAGATTTATTAAAATTATTTTCAAAAAGTCTTTTGTGGAGAAACATTAATTAATTAATAAAAATTGGGTGTTTATTTGGGAAACAAAATAAAATTGTAAATTATTTCTTCTTGTATTTTGAGTTATTATCTAATTCAAAGTGAAATAAATTGACTCCAATTCGGGAGTGTGGGCCTGTGTGAGTTTATAAAATACAATTTACTCTTCTATTTTAAAACATTTGGAGTAAGAGCAAGAGTTGTAAGAGTGTGCGATTGAGGTGGTGGTGGTGGTGGTAGTCGAATTACTGGTGGTGGAGGTATGATTTGAAGTGACTCAGTTTGAAGTTTATAGTATTTTTAAGCCAGTTTTCGTTGATGTTGGATTGTTTATCGGTGAATTTGGTAAATTGTCTGCTGTGTACTCTTTATATCTTTGCGGGTTGTCTGTATTTTTCTCTTATTCACTAACGTGTTTCTTTTGGGACGTACACATTTTCGTTATTTTGTTCCATACTTTTTTTGGGGGAGCTAAACCTCCTCTCTGTTCTGAAGTTGGTGGTACGCGTAGACCCAAAAATTTACTACGACTACTGCTCGAGGTTCTGCTGCTTCTGCTGCTGATACTCTTTTGCGGACTACTGTGTGTTGTGTGCTTTTTAGCTGTGCGCTATCACAATCATCGTCGTCGTCATCATCATCATCACTCACATAGATACACACACATATACTCAGTTACGTGTATATACAACAACAGCAACACATTCATCCATCCATCCAACATTCTTCAGTCATAACACAACCAACAGCAAAACGGTGGATTATTCGTTCGATGGCAACGGTTTGGTTAACAGGCGCGCGCTTTCTTTTATTACAAAATTTTATCGCCAATTATTATTGTTATTTGAACAATTTACAATTTGAAAACAAACAGTAAAAGTGTTGTAAGTCAGTCAGTGTGTGCTTAAAAATAAACTATAACAATAAAGAACATTAAAAATCTCGTAAATGTATCTCACTCGTATTTAACCCCCTTTTCCGATAAACACCGACAACAATCAAACATTGAATTGAAGTTAAAACAGCCAACAACTAGTGGCTCATTCATTCATTCTTTTCACTGTCTTTCAACTCTTGATAACATGCTGCTGCTGCACTTCAATATCTTTATGATTATTTCAATGGTTTAGTCAGTTTGTCTACAACGGTCGTAATGAAAATACCAACCAAACAAACTACCAACAACTACTACCAATAACACTAACAACTACAGATACAAAAAAAAATAAAAATAATAAAAACAAGATATTACTTGAATGTTTTAAAATAGAACGTAAAGAAAGAAAAAAATAATAACAATAAAAACAAATAATAATCATAAAAATAATTATTATTATAAATTTTATTTAAATAACAACAGCAGCAACAACAACAACGTAATCATTGGCAGTTATAACAATAACAACAAAATTGATTCAACTACTTGTATTATTATAATTATTATTACATTTTAAATGAATGTGTTTTTTTGGAAAAGTAAAACAAGTGACATCTTCTTCAAATAAATCAATTAAAAAATAATTTTAAACAAAAAAAAATGTGCATATTAAACTGAAAACAAGTATACGATTTTTATAAAAAATATAATAATAAATATATTTATTAAAAATAATTAAATTATTTTTAAAAATAAAAAGTGCAATAAGAAAATAAAACTAATAAAAATAAAAATAATTGTGACCTTAACTAACATTGAAAAATAAATCTCTTAAACATAATGAAATTTAAAACAAACAAAAAATAAATAAAAATTTTAAAAATCAGCCAACAAAAAACTGTGTTTAAAAAACAATAAAACCAAGGTGGTTTTGTTTAAAAACCAACTGAAAGTTTTATTAAATAAAAAAAAAATCTCCTTTTAACGACAACTAAAAGCCGCCAAAATTCTTACCACAAGCAGTATGAATTCATATTTTGAACAAGCTTCTGGCTTTTATGGCCATCCGCATCAAGCCACCGGCATGTCCATGGGCTCCAGTGCCCATCACGATCAGTCAGCCACCGCCGCAGCAGCCGCCTACAGAGGTTTCCCCCTCTCGCTCGGCATGACCCCCTACACCAATCACCATCTACAGCGCTCCACACAAGATTCACCCTACGATGCCAGCATTACAGCGGCCTGCAATAAAATCTATGGCGATGGCAGCCAGGCCTACAAACAGGATTGTCTCAATATCAAAGCCGATTCCGTGAACGGTTACAAAGATATTTGGAATACAAGTTCGAATGGTGGAGCTGGCGGTGGCGGCGGTACTGGTGGTGGTGGTTCGGCCGGCTCAACAAATGCTTCAAACAATACCGCCAATGGAGGACAAAATTCAGCGGCCGGTGGTGGTATGCCGGTGAGACCGTCAGCATGTACACCCGATTCCCGGGTCGGTGGCTATTTGGATACATCGGGCGGTAGTCCGGTTAGTCATCGTGGCGGTAGTGCTGGAGGTGCCGGGTCGGGTGGTGTTGGCGGTGGTGGCGGCGGCGGTAGTGTTAGTCAGAGTGGTAATGTTGGCGGTGTGGGTGCGGCTGGCGGTGGTGCTGCTACAGCCTGGAATGCAAATTGTACAATTTCCGGAGCTGCAGCTGCACAAACAGCAAGTAGTTTACACCAGGCCAGCAATCACACATTTTACCCCTGGATGGCTATCGCAGGTGAGTGTTTCTTTTAAATATTATTTACAAAAAGTGTTTTGGAAGAATAATCGTGGATTTAAGTAGAATTTTATAAAGTTCAAGTTAAAAGAAGTTTCTTTGAAATTTATATAGTGTTTGAAAATGTTTAGTTCTTCAAAGGGAATGATAAGTATTTATAATGTTTGTAAATTTTATGAAATTATGTAAAAATGAATTATGTAAAAATCATGCATCATGCAAAAGTGATCTATTTAAAAAATGTATCTTCAAAGCAAACAAAAATAAAGTCGTGACCGACAAAGTTATCAGTTTCTTATTTCGAACAGTACTATTAATTTTGATTTTTTTAAGCAAATAATGTTTAACACATATTTTTATGTAAAACTGTATGATGGCACACATCCCCACTAAAAAATATTTTAAAAAGAAAATGATAATTTTGATGGCATTGCAAATTGTTTGATAAAGTTTTTGTTTTCTTATTATTTTCATCTACAGCCGCTTTAGTACAATTATTATTATGGGTTTATTTTCATACTTTAGTTCTGTATCTGACTCTTAACAGACATAAAGGCAAAGACAGATTGGTATGGCAATCAGTCAAATAGGCCCCAGTCATACACACACTGGCAGTCACTTCAGTCACTTAACAGAAAACAAGAACAAAAAAAGAAAAGAAATCATAAAAGAAGGAATTACAGACATGTATTTATTTATGAATATCAACACAACATTAAATCAATTATTTCGTCATTTATTGCTTTTTAATATAGAAATATATACATACGTTTGTATGAATTTACTTCTGATATTCTGAGGTCTTTAAAGTTTTATTGTATTTTTGTTTTTGTATGTTTTATGTATGAATACAGTTAACAATAACTGGAAATATTATAACGAGATTGTTAAAAGTACTATAAACTATTATGCAAGTTTTTATTTTTTGAAACACTTTAAAGCTTTCCCGAAACATATACATATATATTTATGATTTACTACCAACGTTTCAGCTATACGTCATGAATTTACTACTTCTGACCTTTTAATTTGAGGGTAATAGAATTGTTTAACGTTTTAGAAAATTAGAGAAAATTGATACATACATATGTAGAGGCTCAAGCTATAGATTAGAACTTCCTTTTTCGTTTTTATAAAATGAAACAGAATCTCAATAATAAGTAAATTTCAAATTTACAATAAATTTGTATTATTTTATTCTAATCAAAATAATAAAATGCAAAAGCAAAATTTCCATGAATTTAAAAATTTGCGCATTAAAAAAAGTAAAACGCTAAACCTGTAATGAACATTTTTACCACAAACTGTGCAAAAAAAGTTTATTTAAGCAATTTGTCTCATAATTTGTCACCCATTTGGTGTTTAGTTGTTTTAGTTTCGAAAAAAAAAGTGTGAAAAAATCTAAAATTATGACTTTTATTATCACATGAAGTGAAGTTATTACGACTACACAGTTAAAACTACAGGATGTTTGGAAAAGCAACAGCAACAACCTTTTGCAACACAGAAAATTAACAGAACGTAAAAATGAAACTGAAAAAAAGTGTGTAAAAAATTGTGAAAACAATCCTTTTAATTTGAGAACATCAACAAGCCGTTTAAAACCGTTTACACAGTACAGGAACAATATCGGGCTAACAGAGAGCAGCAAGTACTTGTACATACACCTAAACCATCTGGCCTTCCTTTCATCCTTTATGATTGTTTTTTTTTCACTTTTTGCTTGATTTTTTTTGTGAAATATTTCTAAAACTGCACTGCTTCACACTGGGTACAAAAACTCATACATACAGAAAGACAGACGGACGGACGGACAAAAGCATAGCACAACCGACTTCTTTCAGATTCTGGGTTACTTACAAGCAATTTTAGTATGTTTTGTTTAGTAGTATTTAGCAGCGTCAATTAAACTCTGTGTAAAGAGTTTAAATTGTTGTTGCTTAATTTTTATTAACACCGCCGCTGCTTTAAAAACGTCACCGCATGAGCTGATTACAAAACTGACTTACAAAAGTAACTACTTGACTACAATAATTGTTTAAATGCGAGTACAAAATACACTTTCTTACACAATTATGTAATTATTATATACTTTTTACAATAATTCTAACAATTGTCGCTTAAATTCTGTACACAGCAAGAGTTAAACAGGCAACATGGACCGACCGCACGAAGTCATAGCCCGTTCAAGCAACGAACAAAAGGAAAAAAATAGGATGCATGCAACACTTTTGTTTCTTATTTTTAAACTCTTTCCATAAGCCGTACATAAGGAAAATTATGAAATTATTTTTCTTTTTTGTTTATTCTTTAACAAAATAGTTCCCATTATTAATGGAATGTCACACATATTATAAAACTCTTTGGGAATTTTTTGGTAAAAAAAAATGTTTATTTAAAAAATCCTCCATTTTTGTTTTATAGAAATATATTTTCTATCTTTATATATTTGCTGTGACTAAAACAGAATCTCTCTTAAAATGTTATTTCTAATAAAGAAATATTTGAACATCGTACAGATACATTCAGACATAAATAAATGTGGCATGACCCTTAAAGATCATCCACTAAGTTGATAAGTTTTTTTTTATTTTTTTGTTTCGGTTTGATAATTTCTTTGAAAAGAAATGTATTTTTTATTAAAATGTTTATAAGTATAGGGAAACTGTATAAATCTTTTAGCTGAATTTATTTATAATTAACACATTATAAACCCATAAATCTGTTAAAAAAAACTAAATTTGATTAGCAAATAATTAAAATGATTTACGGAATCCTATATAGTATTGTTAATTAACGACTTGCTTTCATTAAAACTTTTTTACGCATTTTTGAAAGTTCCTAAGTTAGTATTAATTTTATACATACATACATATATTAAAAACGCTTCTTAGTGTCACCAGTGTAAGCGAATTAACGTTAATACATATTTATAAACATAGAAAAACAAATTTTAACCTGTTTTTAAAACCATGTTTCCGCACCGTAAACGAAATTCCGTAGCAAAAAAAGTACTTCCAAAGAAGCAAAAAAGAAGTAGAGTTTATTCTATTGAAGTACATATTGAAAAAGATCTATAGAAGTGATGAGTTTAACTAAGGCTTGTCATAGGAGGGATGTTATATTTATTTGATTCCAAATACACTACTTCTGAAGTCATTCTCAAGAGGTAAAACATACGTTTGAAGTGGTGATAAATATTATCCTTTTGGAAGTACTTATTTTTGCTGGCTCCATACATTTGTGTTGTACAATTCTCGTTTCAGAAATCGGCCAAAAATTATTAGCGAAATGGCAACGATCAGGAGTAAGAAACTAGAGGTCAGAAGAAAAATAACTTAGATTTGAATGGACTATTAGTAGAAATTTTGTTTTTATGATAACTTTCCACTTTGTCTTTATTTGTGGAAACTATATTAAGTTTTCTTTTGTTTCCAACAATGATAAATGTGAGAATTTCATATTTCTACAAACAAAAAATTTTTTGTACTAAATCATCAAATTTAGTATTTTTAAAACACACCTTAAATATAACACTTTGAAATAAATAAAAAACTTAATAAAATCTATAATATATTTAATTCTTTAGAATTTTTATATATATTTAATAAAAAATAATAATTTGTTATCTTAAGAAAAAAATATTTTTGTTAAACAAAAACATGTTACTGTCACACGCAAAACAAGAACGGTAGACGTTTTCCTTTTTAATTTATGAGCTTCACTACTAAATTTGTTTTACAGACTGTATATTTATGTATCTCTGAATTTTATACGTAGTGTTGGGATTTTCACTTTTTTAAGCATATTGGACATACTTGTATGATTGGCCACCCACATAAAAAAATCAAAGAAATAAAGATGATGCTCTTAATTTTAATCGTATAGAGAAAATTGAAAAAATAAATACATAAAACCCAAAAATATAAAAATCCCGTCATAATTTTATAAGGTGTTAAAAATATAAAAAATTAATATGAAGTTTCACTTTAAAAGTAAATTTCTGAAGTTTCTGTTTCCGTATTACAGATCCAATTAGATTTCTCATATTTTGCTTGTCATAATTCTCATAAAGATATTAATCTTACCTGTCATAAGTTTGCCATTTTTTAATTTGTAGTTCTTGTTTCGCACACTAGGTGGCGCATTATTTTCTTATGAGAATTCTTAAAGGTGAAATAATCATACCTGTTTAAGAATTTAGATCGTAAGTTCTTAAATAGGTCCTATTCACCACCACTATTAATGCTTGCTCTTTTCATAACTATATTGCTATCTCTTTTTAACTTTGTATTTCATGTACTGGCTTTCTTGAGGGTTGCTTAAGATTTTACCATTTTCTCGTGTCATTTCTTACTGAACCCTCCCCGATATTCATTGGAATTAACAATTTGTCACGCAAAGAGAACTTGTTTCGGTGTTAAAAATATCAAATATTTGAAAAATTAAAAAAACAAAATAATTACTATATTCAATTTTTTATTTATAGATTTTCTTTTCAAATTAAGTGGACTATATAGAAAATATTAAATGAAAAATTAAAAACAACACAATTCTAAAACAACCTGAGAGATTTTTTAAAACATTCGTTAACAAAATGTTTGTCCAATCTTAATTAAAATTCTCGAATATTTAGTTTTAACAATTCTGCTGTGTGAAAAAATTCTTTAGGCGTTTAGGCAAAAACATTAATGTCCATTTAATTCTTAACTTTATCTAAAAACTTCGGATCGAATTTGAAATACAATATTTTATAGTTTATTTCGAAAAATACAAAAATCTCTCCACATTGCTTAACTATCGTTCGAAATCTGTATCCAAATGGTACGTGGCCCAAAAAAAAAAAAAAAAAAAAAAAAAAAATAAAAAAATTATTTCTATTGGAAACGTAATTAGGGACAAGTTAGAGTGTTATATTCGGATGTGCCGAATCTCATATACCCACTATCAAACCGTATACCTTAAAAGGAATGCTCCCCTATAAACATCAGGGTGATATTACTCATCAAATTAATTGAAGAGGACCTTATATGAGAGATAGGGTTAATAATTGACCGCTTTTCATATAATTTTTTTAGACCAATTTTGGTTCATACAAAACATCTTTACATCGAATTTCATTTCCCGACACTTTCCGCATGAAATTCGGTAGGAAGATTTACGTTCTTATAAATGCTTCTTATATAAAATTTCATAACTGTTCACGTATTTTTAAGTCAGCAAAGATCGTTAAAATAATTTTCTTTTGGACCGATCCTCAATACATTTGGTAGATAGGTTTTAACTCGTATAGAATATGTGTGTTGAATTTCATCACTTTTCGGTATTTTTAAGCCAGCAATGATCGTTTAAGTAATTTTTTGAAGGTCATCTTATATGGGGAGTAGAGTCAATTATGGACCGATTCACATAAAGTTTGATGGAGAGATTTTGGCTTCACTGAAACTTATGAGTGTCGAATTTCATTACTATAGGAAAACGTGAACCGATATCGCCTATTTTCAATACCAAACAAACCTTACCTATTCAATCCTCTATCTCGTTCCGTTCGGTTTCTACCGTGCTTTCAACAGACAAACAGACGGACGGACAGACATTGCTAGATCGTCTTAGGATTTAATAAGGACCCAGAATATATATACTTTTGTGGGTCTATGACCAATATTTCGATGTGTTACAAACGGAATGACAAAATAAATATACTCCCCATCTTTTTTGATGGTGGGTAAAAAAACGTCTTTACTTATATTTTAACAAAAAATGTGAATATATTTTAAAAAATTTTAAAATTTTAATTTTTCTTCCTTTGTTGAAGATTTAAAAAAATGTTCAGAAAAAAAAATTTCATAAAATTTTTCATTACATTAAATACAAAACCATCCATTTTACAAAATTATTAAAACAAATTATTAAAAATAGTGGTTATTGTGATAATTTTTAAATTGGCTTAACTCCTAAATTGCTTAATATTTCAACAAGCGGAGGTAATCAACCAAAATATTCCAAAAAAAAAAAAAGAAAAAAAAACTAGAACATCTGTCTGTCATTCATTGAGAAACTAAAATGAGAAAAAACAACTTTAAATAACCATAAATTATTTTAGAAAAAAGGTGCGTTGATAAAACCAACAACAAAAAACTTAAATTAAATGTAAAAATACCAAAACATAAATAATTTCTTAGTTGGTTTTTTATAAATATTCATATTTTTCTATGATTTGAATATACCATTTCGTTGTTGTGTTTTTAAATATAAATAATAAATTAATTTCTATTTTTTGAAATGTCAGTTTAAACAAAAACACACATTCGAAATTATTCAACAAGGTTTAAACCAGTATAAGAAAGAAATAATAAAATCATACAGTTTATAAATGAAAAGTTGTTTCGTATTTCTTTTAATCAAAATTTGTTTGGCAGAGAGTGCGTCACACTAAATGATAAAAAATTAAACTACCGCCGCAGCCATCTGATCTTCATCAACGTAATAAAAATTTACAAAATACACAAGCAAAAAAAAAAAAAATACAGAAATGATGAATATTGAAAAGGTTGGTCTAAATAGCGCAAAACGTAAAGTAAAGTGTATACTGGAATTTGTTACGTTACTTGGTTACTTGGCGGATACTATTCCTGCCTGCTCTACCCCCTACAAATGTTTGCAGCACACGTTCATACAATTTACAGTTAAGCCTCTAAATACAAATATCAAATTGCCCAGGTTATAATTCTTTTAAGCCCTTCATTGTGAGCCGTTTACTTAGTCTCTGGTGTCTTAGTTAGTTCATTTTAAATTTTGTATACAAACTAAAAAAAGATCCACCACAATAATATTAACGTTGGAAACAGTATTTTGCAGCCACTTTGGTTGTATTATTAATGTGAGAATTTTAAAATTTATTAGTTTCACTGATACTTTGATTTTCTGATTCTTATCAACTCCTTTTTGCCTTGTGATGCGGTCGGTCGATCGGTCGTTCTGTCGACCGGCCGGTACCTTGTCTTGTTTTCATTATTCTTTATTTCATTTTTTGTGTATATGTATGTATATACTTTTCCTCTCTTTGTATTATTTTTTACATACTAAATGATTAAGAAACAACAAAACAAGTAAAATAAAATTTAAATTTTATTAAAATATTGAAAAATGAAAAGATCGTACGAAAAGAGGGGGAGCAAGAGAGAAATGAAACTGTAAAACAATCTAAACAATGTGTGATTTAAACTTAAACACTACATTGATCATCAGAAAAATGTTCAGGGTTTCAATTTTCAATTTCCAAATACAGTGAAACATTACTCAAAGTGTTAGACTAAAAATAGTTTCTTCAGTTTTCAAAATCAACTGAAAATTCAACTTGTCTGCACTAATTGTTTCTTTTTAAATTTTGCCGTAAAGTTCTAAATATTTTAATGGACAGTTGCTACTAATATTGTGTGAGAAGCAGTAGACCTATTCTTTTAAAATACAAATTTCAATCGCTAACAGATGCCGTAGTACACATTAAGGAAAATCTTCTAATTAATATGACTTTATTTTTCTCAATTTTAGCCTAAAATAAAAAAAAAAAATAAGTTCACATTACCATATTTACTGTGCGAGTTTAAATGCAAATGTGTATGTTATATTAGTAATTTAACAATTTTTAGAGGCGGCACTTACAGCCGAACGGCTCATAACATTAGGCAAACTGGCCAAAAGCGGTTATAGGACACGTCATCAATGTATACTGGACACATTGGAAGTCTATACACAATCATCGGACGTGCCCGATCGCATACCAGAGAAAAAATATGTCGGAAACTTTGAAACGCTGATCCCAGATAGAACTTTAGAGCAAAAGCCAACAGGAATCCGTTGATACACGGATGGCTCTAAATTAGGAGACAAAGTGGGCTTGGGTTTTTATATTGAAGACCCAGAAAGAGAAATATACCACCGTTTACCTAATCACAACACTAGCTTCCAGGCAGAAGTACGAGCAATAACGGAATGAGTAAATTGGATTACAATAAATATGGCGCCCACAGGGCTTAACATATTTACCGACAGCCAGAAGGCAATTAGGGCGATATCAGGTGATAAAGTTATATTTAAAACCGTATTGGATTGTACAAAAGCTCTAACCGCATACTCTCCCAGAGGTAAGGTTCACATCATATGGGTACCAGGCCACTCGGGAGTAGTTGGCAATGAAAGAGCGAATGTAATAGCTTTAAAGGGAAGGGAACTCGAGGTAGTTAACCTGACGAACGCAAAACCATTTGACGCAACGAGGGCAGAATTAAAATTATGGGTGAGAGAAACCCGTAAGGCCTCTTGGAATAATGAAACCTTGGGTAGAACCACAAAGATCCTATGGGGTGACTCTAACGAGAGCAGAACGAGAAGCCTCCTCAAAATGAACAAGTCTGATTTTAGTATGATGGTACGTATTCTGAGTGGACACACAGGATTACGGTCACACCTATACAAAATTGGACTTGCGGATTCAGACTGTATGTAGAGCATGTAGAGAGGACAGTGAAACTCTGGAGCACTTTCTTTGCCATTGTCAGGCTTTCGCCGCAATTAGATCCAAATATCTAGGAAGTGATATTATTCCGGATATATTACCCCTCACGAAAACTAATTGGAAAATTCTTAGGTATTACGTCCAGGAAACTGAGTTTCTAAACATCGGACGATAATACATTTAGTGAATACTAATCGCTATTGGCAACGGATTGTTTTTCAATAGTGAGCTTACCACGGATGTGTATAAAATTTAGATTTCGACAACGAATTGTTGCAATGTTGTCAACATTACATAGTGTTGTCGTACTTATGTATATACTTTGACATCGGATGGTATTGAAAAATTATAAACAATTTCGTGTCAATTTGGTACCAGGCGTTTATATTTCTTTTTCCCTCTGTGTACTTATTATACTTCTGAAACCCCTCCGGATTAATTTGATATGGATTACTTAATTCTTCTTTTGGGTATATTAATAACAATTAAAATATTTTCTATTAAATTTTATGATTATTATTTTGTTTAATTTTTCATAATTTCAGGCTATTTTGTCACTGTGCGCATTTATTGAATTTTGCAATACGATATCGGCAGTACAAATTCATTGAATTTATTTTTGTTTTCTTTTTTTTATATTCAATATGTTCGTTGCTGTTTGCCGTTTTGCCTAAATTTGTTTGAAATTTGTTATTTAAGGTCTTAAATCATGTCCTGAAGGCTTTTAAGTCATTATCGTTAAATTTCAACATAAATTTTCCAAATATTTGTTTGCCTGGTGATTTAGTGATTTATTTTTTTAACAGATTTTTTTCTTTTTTGTGCTAAAAATAAGAAAAATGAAATAAACTCATTTAGGAAAAAATTACTTGAAAAAATAACAGTAATAAAAATCTAGTAACAATAGTTTTTTTTATTTCTATAAAAATATGACCTTGAAAATAATATTTTCTAATATTTTGCACGTACTAAAAATAATCATAATTTTCACACACCAGCAGATACTCTGATGTTGTTATTGTTTTTTCCTTCTACAAATAGATCAATTTGAACCTACAAATTTGTATCTTTCCTTTGATTTGACTTTAAAGGTTAAATGAGGTTGCGTCACTAAATTGTTACTCACTGAGTCTAAGATAAAAGTAATTTTTAGGTAAAAAAAAAGAATTATGGTTTATTAGTTTGTTAGAAAGAGATGGGAAGAGCAAAAAAAAGCATATTATAGATATATGTAGGTATATGTGACTTAAAGATAATTTAGAAGAACAAAAGCAGATGAAGATGATGGTGATGAGGAAACCTGTTGTGAAGTCACCTAATTTCGATAATTATGAGTGGGTTTGGGATTTTTGTTTTGTTACGTTACGTTTTTGGTTTTAGTTTTAATATTTGAAACGGAAATTCTACAAATTTAGACAAAAATTTTAAAGACAATGAAAAAAAAAAATAAATACAAATTCAAATTATGTGGTTCTAGCACGTTTGGCAAATTTGCATAGGGGACAGAGTTCAAAATACTAAAGTTAATTGCAAATATTTAATTATTTCAAGGTTATTTTAAAATGAGAAATAGTACAACTTTAAACGTTTTAGTTTTAAACTCTATTTAATTCATAAACTATAAAAGAAGTCTCTGTGTCTTCAATTTTTGTTTTCTGCAATTTAGTTTAAACATCTCTGTCTTGGACATTGAGTACGGCAGTCTCTACTGTTGCTTATTGAAAAGGATTTATGGCCTGTTTGTTTTATTTATTTAATAAATTATGTTATAACTTCAGAATATTATTTCATTTATTTCAGCCCACTGTATTTTGACCATTTGGTCAGTGGGTAAATTGAATTCATTACATTATTAAGGATGTTCACAGTGTTATACATTAAACTTAACACCAGGAAACTTTGAAATGTAGAAAACAAGAAAACTTTTTATAAGTACACAAAGCATTTATATTGAACATCTTTAAGTTATATCGTAATAAATTTTCTCATCATTAATGAATATTAGTGAATACCCCTATTAATATGTAAGACATGTGCGAAATACATGACTTTTATGTAAATTTTATAATTTAATTGAAAAAATATTAAAATATAAGGATGCCTACAAGATCGTGATCTTGCAAAACTTTAAAAGAGAAACTGAAATGTATTTTTACATAATTAAGAATATTATAAATATGATTTACCCATATACACACATATGAAAACTGGAAATTATAAAATTTGTTTGCTTACAAATAAAAAGGAATGCATAGTTTCGTGGTCCTGCGGTCTTTAACAAATTTTACTTTTTCATTTTCTTTTTTTTTTTTGTTTATTTTATTACAAATTCCTTATGATCTGATAAACATTTAACAACTATAATCATATGATTTTTTAAACAATAAAATTATGTTTGGCTTGTATCATTTCAGTCGGAAATGAACTTTAAATTACGCACATGGTTAACCCATGCTGTATGTATTTAATAATAATTTCAGTTTTAAACTCAACACGCAACTGCAAAAGTAACTTTTTACGAATTTAACGAAGTGTAACCAACTAAATGTGTGTTACAATTACAAACATTTATTTTTTCTTGTTTATCACTTTATTAATAAAAACAAGACGAGGTTTTTATTAATTTAGAAAAAAAAAAAATGATAGCGATTAATATTTTTAGACGCATTATGATTTATTAGCAACGAAAATAGTTGTTAATTGTTTTCACTGATCTAATTACGAAAAAGTTGGTTAAATAATTCTAGAAAATACTTACACACATTTATGTATGTATGATTTATTAATTTGTATAAAATTTATTTGAAAGAAAAAGTGTAAATAAACAAAAAATTATTTATACAAGTAGGAAAGTATAGTCGGACATGGCCGACTATATGATACCCTACATCATGGGTATATTTTAAAAATTATTTATTTTTCATAAAGAAAAATTTGAATGTATTTAAGCAATTTATTGATAAGAAAACTAAATTTATAAGAGTCTTTCTGTGGGAGCTTGGGTCAAATATGGCCGACCCTCAAAAAATTGAAAAGAGGAATGTAATTTTATATAAAGGTTAGTTATGCTGAATTTCATCGCGTTACTAACGGTTAGAAGTAAATTTTTGGACGTTTAAGATATTTTTAAAGGGGGTTTGTATGGGGGCTAGGGTCAAACGACGGCCGATCATTATAAAAATTGGCATTGTCATTTATGCTTATATGAAACTTAGTTGTGCCAATTTTTGGTGAGATAGTAGTATATTTGACATAGTTCCAAAATCGGAAGGTCAGGTTGTATGGGGGCTAGGTGAAATAATGGACCGATTTCAACTATTTTCAACTCGTATGGTCCAAATTTTATCAAAATATCTTGAAAATTGTGGCCTGTAGCTTGCGCACAAGATTTACATGGATAGCCAGACGGACGGACATGTCTTAATCGATCGGTATACTTAAAGGTGGGTGTAGGAGAAATACTTTTATGCGTTACAAACATCAGCACAAACGTATAATACCACCTCCCCACTGGTGGTGTAGGGTTTAAACAGGTTTTTTTTTAAATAGATAGGGTAGTTGCTGCCAAATCATGCCATATATCTAAAAATAGTTAATCTGATCTGAATATATTTTTACATTTGAGGTGATCTAATTCAGCTCATTATATAAATTATCAACTACACTTATTTTTTGAATTTTGAAGCTGTATTTCTTTTTCAATAAAGTTTATTTTGCAAATATTCGATGTGTGTGTTGTAGGGTATAGACATACCTATATATTATTGATCTTTAACATAATGAATTATTAATAATAAATAAATCATTATTATAATCAAAATATGCATATTTATACAAAACACTGAAGACAGACATGGACTGCTGCTACTACTACAAACCAAAACACATATGTATGTATGTACGAACTTTAATTTAATTTCGAAACGATTTTCAAATTCTTCTCTTTTGTATACAACTGAATAATTCTTGTACTTTTTTAGATTTTTCGTTGTTTTTTTGCGTTATGAGAATCGTTTAGTGTTAAGGCGCTCACTCACAAGTGGCAATAATGATTTGTTGTTTTATAATAAACAATAAAACTGTGTTGATTATGTCTAAGAAATATATAAACTTAAATTTATATTGGGACCAACTTATCACCTATAAATGAAATACATCGAAGTACTGAAAAAAAGAATCAGAAGAAATGAATTTTGACACAGAATTGTCTAAACTTAGGTTTTTAGTATAGCATTCAATGTTATACCATACTTTATAAAATTATGCACCTTAAAGAATAACAATCGTTTCAGAATCTGAATAGGTCTTTGTATGCACACATATATATTGTAATATAGTGTAATATTTTGTTTTAACTGCCTATTTTCAAAATGAATTTCGTCATAAAAAATTATGTATATAAACATAAATCCCTCCACTAAATTTAATGAGGATCGGCCAATATTTCATCTTAGATCCCATAAAAACCCTCTTTCAGAAAATCAGTTTTTCATCAATAAATTAATTTTAAATATAATCATAAGTAGTGGTGTAGGGCATTATATTCCCAATTTAACTTTCTTATTTGTTTTATTTATATTTTTGCAAATAAAAACTTTAATTTCTTAAATATCCCAGCAAAAATAAAACGAAGTACTTCCAAAAGAATAACATTTATTACTACTTCAAAAGCAACACTAAGAGAAGTGTGGAAGTGATGTTTAATGACTTCCGAAGAAGTGAAAATAATTATATATTTTTTGGATCTTACATTTTTATGAGTTAAAAAATGGTAAATAAATCTTAACGGTTAATAAATAATAATTTGTCATTAATTCTTTAAAAATAACAAAACAAAAAAGAAAAAGCGTTAAATTATTTTTTTTTATAACCAAAACCATTTCTAGCCAGTTTCTTACTTTTATTCAAAAATAAACATTAGACAATAAAAATTATGAATAATTTACTAATTTGCTAACAAAAATTAAATATTGTTGCTTTAAACAATAAAAAACGAACATGATTTGCATTAAGTTTTGGGATAACAATTAAGATTTTTATCTCATCTTCTTCTACTGCTATTTCAAAAATATTTAAAGATTTATTTATTTGGTGTTGGGTTTCTAATCCAACAACAAGAAAACCAAATGAAACAAAAATTTGCTTTTTTATTGTTCTTTCTTCCACTAAAACTCCAAAAAAGAGAGGGAGCAAAAAATCTCTAAAATAAACAAAACCTTAAAAAATATCTGTTAGTGTGTTTGTTCAACTAATAAATTTTATGTGTGTAAATTTTAAACAAATTATATTTGATTATAAACTTAATCTCATCATCTGCATTAAAGTGATGTACTTTTGCCTGCCACTTGCTGCTGCTGCTGCTTGTTTTTCTTCTCGCTACACGTACTTGAAGATTTAAATGAGTACCGGGTATCTATCTGTCTGCATTTATGGCAGTTATAACATCATGTTTCATCTTTAAATGGTGTGCTTCACTACAAATGTTTGCACAAAATCCCAAAATAAAAAATATATACATATATAAATCAAAAAACTATAAACTTAATGGGAACTTTATGCATTCGCCTACGGGGCGTTGTATTTAAAATCATATAAATTTTAGCACCAGATAATGATAACAGCAGCAGCAGCAACACTATACTAACATTTTACATTCATCCATAAGATACAAATTGTAATGAGTTGCGGTTCTTTTTTGTTGTCGTTGTCTGTTATTCATAGGTGTTTGGTTGGGAAATTTGTTAGTTTTTCATTTAGCTGAGAAAAAAGCTAAACAGAAAGTTCCCTTTATTATTGTTATTGTTGTTGCTGTCGTTATATTTATATAAATTTTGCGTTTGTTTACTTTCATTTACGCCAGTATAATATTTTATAATTTTTGTTTTTCCAAGAGAATATTTTTGTATTTTCTACTATGAATTTATCTGCAACTACTAGTAACCAACACAAAATTTACACGCACACTCTAAAACAGATACTTAAAGTAACGAAAACTTCGCAATTTGTTTTAGAAGAAGCAAAAAGTAGAAAAAAAGGAATTCTTCTAATTTTTTATAATATGCGATTACCAAAATACATATTTTGTGGGGGATGCCTTCAAAATATCTATAAAAAAACTTTCATTGGTTTTTGGGGTTTTAGAAAAATTTTCTATTTATGTTATGACTACAAATCTGATATACGTATGTAATTGCCTTAAGTTACGTTTTTGAAGTAATTTCACAAGTAATCTAAAACTTTTATTCATGTATATCTAATAAAAGAATGCATTCTTTGTAAGCTTTTGGTGGGTAATAGACAACATCAAACAAAAGAAAATATATAAATTGGAGTGTAGTTCTTTTACACCAGTATTTTTAATTTTTCGAATATACATACATACATACATACATATGTATGTATGTTTTTGAACGTATAAGTGTATCTGTGTGAAAATTACGTTTATTCAGGCGCCAGACTCAGCCAGGCGCGCATATTTAAATACACACGTGGTTTATCGCCAACATTAAATCATATTTTTATACCTTCTTCTGCTGCTTCAACTTATTTAGTTGCTCTTGCTGCTGCTGCTGCCTGCCACAACTTGTTCTATAAAAATTTCTTCAGCTTTTATTCCATATTTTTTTCAGTTTTGTTTTCAGCATTCTCTCATTTGTACTGTTGTTTTTCAGAGTATAGTTCTTGTTTGTCCCACTGTTTTTGTTACCGGTGGCATTTTGATTGTTTACATTTTGCACATTTTATGTTTTTTATTGTTTTTTTAGTAGTTGTTGTTCATTATTTTTATATAAACACACACTTGTGTTGAACAGTGTTAAAATTAAATAAAAAGATGAACAAAACAAACAAAAAAACATTGTTAAAATAAACAAAATAAAAAATCGTTTAGTTAATTTTATTAAAAAGGGAAAGGAGAGTAATTATAATAAAAAAAAATAAAACATAATTAAACTTTAAATAAAAAAAATAAATACTTTGAAATGAGTATAAAAATTTGACAAAATTTGGGATTCACCGACAATTTCTTAGTTATTTTAGACATATTGACTTTTTATAAATTTATACTAATAATTGTATACTAATGAGCTTTTTTCTTTTATTTTAACAGGTAAGATAAGATCTGATTTAACACAATATGGCGGCATATCACCAGACATGGGTAAGAAATTTTCCACATTTTATTTTCCAAATTTTAAATCTAGTTGCTAAAACACTAACCAATTTTTATAATAAAACAAAATTTGTAATACATATTGATAAAACTAAGAAAAAGTCCAAAAAACATTAAAGTAAATCAATCAAAACAAATAAAAACGTTTAAAATAAAACTGTATAAATCATTTAACTACTGTTATGAAAAATCAGAAGCAACTATTTAATCAGGCACAATAAACACCTTTTTGTTTAAGTTTTATTATACTTTTTTTTTTAAACTTTGCTGCTACTTACTTGGCATCTTATAATAATATGGGTGTCTTAAAGTTTAAATTACCTTGATAATGATTTTAAACTGTTAAAGTTTTAATGCTTTTACACAAGAAATACTATTTCAAATTTGTGTTCTCGAACTTTGAGAACAATGTATGTGAATTTAACAATCTGTTAAGAATTTCCTTGTTAAGTTAACTACCAACCAACCACACAGTTTTATGTGCATATGCGGTCAGTTAGTTAAGCTCACTACTAGAATCAGAATCAGTTACAGCTGCAGTTTGTTGTTGGCCATCACTACTACGACTAGATCATGCTCGAGTCCCTGACGATAGTGTATTCTGCCAGACCATATCCATAAGTGTGGAAATGATTGATCTTTGTTGTTTTCTTTAAGTTTATTCCGTTTTTACGCCGCTTTTAAGTTTTTCTTCTCTTATGTTTCTTTTTCTTTTGTTATTGAGATTTTTCTATAGATTCTAAAGACTGATTAAACTTATTATTTAAAAAGTGATTTAAAGTATACGTTTAGTCTGCCACTCACTCCAACCATCCATATATACTATATGTTCTTCTCTTCGTCCGTCTTTTGCTCTGTTTAAACCGTGATTATCAACAATGTTACAGCTGCTTTGAGGTGACCAGCTTATGGTTATTTTTATACATTTTCATTAATTTTTTTTTTTAATATTTATAAAAGGTTATCAATCATTTAGAAATGTAGTGTTAAGTATATATTAATAAAATAAAATTATAATTACAAATTTGTACTGTAAATTAAAGCAAAATATAATTATTTTACACATTGTTGACGATAGAAATGAACCGAAAAAGAAATCAAATTAATGGAAAATTTTTCTTTATTGTGATACATAATAAATATAAAATGTATTTAACTGATAAACAAAAGTAAGAGTAACAAAATATAAACTATCATAATAATAGCAGACAGTAAAATGTTGTACAGATCATTTCTCTTCACAACAGAATTATCACCAAAGTTCTAAACTGTATAGGTAAATCAAGTTGTAAGCCCTTAAAAAAAGAAAACATAAAATTGACCTAATTTAGACTTGTTTGACCAAAATTACAATCACATTTTTACTCATGAATATAGATCTTCCGCCACATGCTGTAAACAAAACGAACATAATCACAGATTTTATTATTGAAATTTTCTATAATTTTCATTCACCTTCATTGAACTGGGTACACGTAGTAGTTTAGTTAAAATGCTACAAAAAACATAAAATCCCAAAGATCGACACCTGATCTTCGTCGGCAAATGTTGTAGCTTTTGTTGGTGTTTTTATTGTGGTTGCTGTAGTTGAATCTATAAGCATATGGCAACATACATATATTTAGCATTATGGCTATAATATAAATGCTAAGCAAGAAACACGGCTATAAAGCTGTTGTAATAAACTTTAGTTTTAATTGCCAAACAAATCTATATGACCGAACTAAACTGAACGGAACCAAATTGAATCGAACAGTGACCACCAGCGTCAAGTGCTGGTTATGCACATTTTTTGTAGTTTTTGTGGCTGCTTTAGTTTTTTTTTTGTCTTAAACTTGTATTAATGTGTTGTAATCTCAGAAACTATTACATTTTTATTTGTATGTCTGTCTGCTTTTATTTACAGTAGCCGTGGTTGTTAAAAACGTTAACATGCTGATGACATTAAACATGACAATATGATTATTTTTCTTTTGCATTTTTCTCCTCTCACTCACCCTCTTTTTTTATCTAAAGCATAATCTCTTTGTATGCATAATAATTTAAATTGATTTTATTTTTTATTAAATAGTTATGAAAAAACAATTGAAAGTAAAAACATTAATAGAGGACATTGTGTTTGATTGCCACCTTTGGGCTTCCGTTTCGTGTGTTTTTTTTTTTTTTTTTTGTTTTTAATTTAATTTAATAAATGCTTGGTTGCACATACAGACTTGTGGCATGTGAGTAAACTTGAAAACACGATATTTTGTTGGATATTTATAAATAAAAATAGGTTTTTTTAATTTCTATAATTCATAACTGCAAAGAAAATTTTATGCAGGAGGAATAAGTGATAAAAATACAACAACAACAGAATCAGCCCCAATACAGACAATATATTAGCAATTCTTATTATTAATAAATATTTACACACATAACTCTGTTTACGCTTTAAACATTAAATACATTTAGTAGTTTTTTAGTTTCTGATTTCAACAAACAAGATTTCAAAAATATTCTTTGCTCCAGGAATAGGGCAGAAAAACTAGCTAACAATGCATGCAATATTTGTGTTGTTTTCTTTTTGGCGGATGGTTGTTACACATACGTACCTACAACTTATAAAAAACACTTGTTGTTTTGTATCGGTTGACTTTTGTGGCACTACAGTTACTAAAGTAACCTGCCACCACAACGAAAAAAAACTGCACACTGCCACAACTACAAATACAATTATTGCTGCAACTTGCACTCCTCATATGTATGTTTGTAGTTGCTTTTTTCTCTTTAGCGTTAAAATATAGTAGTTATTGTTTTAAAATGTGTAATAATAAATTCATATTCAAATTGTTAATTGAATATTATTTTCTGTTCAGTTGCATTCACACTGGGAAATCAAAACTTAAGCTTTGTTGTTGATGTGGAACCATTGTTTGTGTGTGTGTGTATGCAAATTATGTTAGCAACAAATACGGGGTGGATCTAACAATGAAAACTTTTGATTAGCTTAAAGGTGTAATTATAAACAACACCTTCCCTGCTATTGCAAACTAAGTATGTGTGACAATGTTTAATTAAATGAAAATGTAAATTAAAATCAATAAGAAGAGTGTAAAATTTAAATATTCAATTATATTGCACAAAATAAATATATCTGATCATTTTAAACATTAACTAAAGCTTTTAACAAATTGTTAATCAATAATTCTTATATTATTATAAGAAACATAACAATATTATGGTCACTGTAACCACATGCCTTTAACATAATATATTTTAGAAGACAGAAGATATTATTACAATAAACAGTATGTAATACAGAGCTTTAAGAAACTGTTTTTAATTTTATAACTCAGTGATTTTATTTACATAATTAGTTATTTTGATAATTTGGCTTATTTTTCTTCTAACATTTTCTCTTTAATTTTCTACGAAACAAAATTCCCACATTTATTAAATATACAAAAATCAGGTCACTAGAACACATTATTTCAAATGGACACACACAATATTTATGAATGATTATGTATGTCTGCAAGAAAGGTATATATTTTGGACTTTAAATATGTTTTGAATTTTTATTTCTTTTCAACGTTGAACCCCTTTTGAATGTTGATACTGCATAAATAACCACCATTAGTAATTTCCTTTGTTAAATACAGTTTAACAAACAAACAAGAGCCAAAAATATGAATAAGGATTAGTTAGAACCCCTTCAATAAAAAACCCAAAATTTCAGTGTAAATACTCATTCTAAAGTGGTTGACAAAATATAGAAAAAAGAAATAATAAAAAATGAAAATACAACCAAAATTGTTGTTATTAAACATTTTGTAAGTGTTGTTTTTGTGTTATATAATTTCCATAATTCATATTCATACACACATTTACTTATACATGAAAGGGTTTTTTTGGACTAAAAGGACATGCAGACGACTCAGGATATTGTAAGAAAAAAAAACACACAAAAAATAACAATCCAAAAAGTAAGGCTGGCCTCAGTAGAGAGACATGTTAGCAGACTGTAGAACAGACGGACAAACTAACAGTTGGACACAGATAGATGTGGCCAAAACAAAAGCACCTGCAATACGACAAAAATTCTATATTTGAAAAAAATATGTACATGCCATACACTCATACACTTTTTCATTCCACATAGATACTTCTACTAGTAGTACTATTCATTTAACATACTCATTCATGTAAATGCGACAAAATACTCAGGATTTCTGTACTTTTTCCTATACGTTTTTTATTTTATTTTTTTTTTTTTGTATTTGGCTTGGTTGGGAAGTTACACTGTAACTGTAACACAATGTTAAAAAAGTGAGTAAATAAAAATCTAGCATATGTAAACAATTATTTGCAAGGACAACAATAGAATAATGTAAATAAAGGAAAAAGGGAAGGCAACAACAGAGTTAATTATTTATGAAATATTAAAAATAAATAATAGAACAATGAACTTTTTAAACATTAAGGTGAACAATTAATTATTTAAATTAACCAAGTTGCTCTACTGACACAAGTTATGCGGCAGATAAAACTAATTAACAATTATCAATTATAAGGACTTGAAAATACATGCTTAATTTCTTAAGTCCATTTATTTTAAGGAAAAAGACAAAAAAAAACACAGTGTAACGACATGATGACAACATGTATACAACTAATAAACAGGCAACAACCACATGCCACCACCAACACTAACCACCAGCAGCAGCAACATCATCATCATAATCATTCCCACAATTATTATTATCATCATACTCATCATCGTCAACAGCAGCATTGCTTGGAACATTGTTGCTATTGCTGCTGCTGATGTTGTTGTTAGTTGGAGTAACAAGAATAACAAAAAACAGCCATTAACCGGACACATATTTGATTTTACACACTTCACAATGGTTAACTGGGGAGCATTTTGTATTTTAAGTGGTCTTAACAGCTCATAAAATGTTCAGACATCCAACACATACTCAACCGTCGTACACCATCCAGCAAAAACCGAAAATAACAAAAAAAAAAAAAATACTCATTCATACTTGTACCATCATCATCATAAGTCCATGAATATGTTTTCCAACACCAACTAACAGTTTAGTTTCTTTTTTGGGGATTTCTTTTCTTTAATATGTATAAATATTTGGGACAACATCGTCATATTATAAACTTACACTTTTTTGTATCTCCTTTACTTTTTTTCACTATTACCAAATATTGTGTTTTACACCCTCAGTATTTCCTTTTCTTCATCGTTTATTGGTTGTGCAGCGGCAAGAGGGGAGTTATTTTGTATGTAAAAATATGCAAAAAAGAGTTTGTGGTCAAAATCAATTAATAATTTAATAATTCCTTTAGGTTATGATCTTTCGTCTGAGAAAATTATTAAATCGAAAAATATGACTTTCTTTTTTTAATTTAAAATATTTAAATTAACAGATTTTTATGTAGGTGAAAAAGTAATTCAATTATTTATTTATTTCATTGATATAGATTTGAATCAATATTTTCTACTTTTAGAAATAGCGTTAAAAATTTTTTTAACCAATAGTAGGTGATTTTAAGGTTTAAAGAAACTCAAATATTTCTTGCCACCAAAAAATCGCTTGTGTTTTGACGTTCTAATTGTATTTAATCATTTAATTAATAGACTATTTAATATTTATATTGTTTATTTGAAAAACAAAACTTTAGTAGATGTTTAAAATCCACAAATCTGTTTGTTTTATGGATTTTCTTGTTTGAAAATAAACATGCAATTTGGTAAACATTTGCTCACGTGTTTTTTCAGAGTTGAAAAATATAAACAGCAAAACGAAAGAAAATCGCTAATTGATTTTAGCATTTAATAAATCATAAATATTAAATGTGTGTTTTAAGACTAAATAAACCACAATGCAACAGTGCTGATGTTTATCTGTAATTTGATTGTCGTCTAACATGAAAGCTCAAATTGTACTCACATGTAGGCATGTATGTATGTATGTATGTATGTATGTATGTATGTATGTATGTATGTATGTATGTATGTATGTATGTATGTATGTATGTATATGTATGTATTTGCTGCAATTTGCAAACATAGTGTATATTGCACACAGATACTAGCTACAAACAAATACCGCAGAGACATCATGACTGCAGCCGTAATTATACTGCTATGAAAATGTACTATTTTTTTCTTTTCTGAAATTTTTAACCATAATTTTTATTTATTTCACACACTGTTCTGTAGTTTTTCTGTTCTCTTTTATTTTTATTTAAGCTTTTATTGTTTTCTTTTTATATTTTTAGTTGTTTGGCTTTGCTGTAGGTATGCAATTAGTCAATTTATTTGAAAATTTATTAACTGCCAAAAAATATTTTGTTGGCCAACAGTTTTTGTGTTTTGCCACCATACACCAACATCGTCATCACCATCGTTTGCCTCTGCTTGTTCTGTTTTTATATTAATAAAAAGCAAAAGGCCAACTTTGAATTTGTGTAAGAATAAATAAAAAAACGGCAAATTTGTTTGAGAACAAAATGTGTTACTGGTACTTTTCAATGCAAAAAAGTGTTCAAATTTCAATGCGTAAATATATCGAGTTGAAAAGATGTGTGTATGTGTGTGTGTGATGTTGTTTTGTTTTTATTTAAATGCCGGCGGTAAATTTAAATTTTTATACTCGTTGTTTGCAACACAGAAGCGCTTACACTGGCCATGCTTTATAATCTGCCATCACTCAACTCAGTATACTGAAGTTTCCGTTTGTGTTTTCATTTGGTTGTTGTTTTCTTAATAAAGTAAAGAACAAAGATACAAAAAGAAATCAAAATGTTGTGTTCATTTTCTGTTCTATGGGAAGAGAGGAAATTTTGTGATGAACAACAAATATCCATAAAACATTAAAAATGAAAATAATTCAATAAAATAAAACCACAAAACTTTGTTGGCAGGCAAACTTTTAGTACCAAAAAACTGCAAGATGCATTTTAAATTTCCTTTTCCGTTTTGTTGTTTTCTTCAAAGTAAGGGAAATGTATATAAATTATAAAATTTGTTATCGTAGATTTCTTGTTGTTAAAAATTGGCGCTAAAAGAACAAAGACCAAAAGAATTAAACTAGGTTATCAATTTCATAGATATTTTGAGTTTCATAAATACATACATACATACTAATAAATTATGAGTTTTCTACATGTTTTTATCTCAATCCAAAGGATTTTTTATTTATCTCTTACTTTTTTATACATCTCTCAAAAAATGATTAATTAGTTTTACCTCAAATATAGTATGGGTGAGAGTGTTCAGCCATTATTATGGGAGAGTTAAAAAACAGCTGATTTAATCTGTGCTCTGTTTATGGTTAATTTTTTATTAATCATTAGAAATTTGTATCAAAGCTCCGTATATTATTGCCAAATAGACACATTAACATGCATCCATATGTATGTGTATGTATGAATGTATTTCACAAAAAGTTTTTGACCAAACAAGAGTGGGAAAGAATTGAAACTGAAATGTTGTTGACTTTGTTTCCATTTTGAATTATGTTTTGACAGGTAACACAGAAACCGCCACAACAACACTACGACATAATACTAAAGAAGATTGACATTTGACAGCATATGAAAAAATTCATGAGTTAGATAATCATCAGGTAAATAATTTTTGGACAAGTGTTGAATCTTATACTCTTTTGTTTGTTCTCTTTCTTGTTATCATAACTCTCGCTCTCTTGATGATCATCATTAATCATCTTGTGGGTATGTGTGAGTGTGTGTGTGTGTTTAGAAACTCACCTCAGCTGTAGTTGTTCACCTTTTTAACACCTTTTTGTTTCACTCACCTGTTTATCGTTTACGATATTAGAATCGTGGTACATGATAAAAAATCTTATTGGATTCAATAATTTCGTTGGTATTATTATGATTGATTATGACATCTTTAAGATCTTGAATATTTTCTTAATAGATTTTGAAAGGAAAATATTAAGCGGATGTTAAATTTGTTACGATTTAAAGGACATAAGATTGAACAAAATCAAGTTGGAACCAGAGTTTAAAATAATCAAATATTAAGCCACATTTACAAAAGATTATTGGATTTTATTTAAAAGAATTCTCATTTAGTACATTTATATCACATTAAGCCAATATTGTTTTTTCACAAATCAACTTTTATAACCAAAAGTCTTTACTATTAATTTCTTTTAATCTATAACTTCCTAAAGCCCTCATTAACATCTTTGTAAGCTCTGATGGCAAAAAACACCCAGAATTAAAATCTATTTTGTTGTTGTGAAATTCCAAGCCTGCTTATATTTTGATTCTTTTTCTACGGCTGCTGTTGATTTTCTTGTTATCTCCACCATTCATATTTCCTTTCCTTTGGTCTGGTCTTGATCATATTACAAAAAAAAGATATTCCACTGACAAGTAAACCACAACAACACAAAACACTTGGCATTATATGAACACACAAAAACACCAAAACAGAAAAACACAAAATTATAACGATGAAGCCAGGAGTCCATGTGGTCACATCTCAAAACCCATTCAACTAACTTCTTAGTTAGATGAGGACAACACATTGAACAGAAAAAAAGTCTGAAGCAGAAAAAGGCATTCAAAACACCAGCTAAACAAAAACTGACAGCAACAAAATTGAGTTAGTTAACAGTTTTATATGCGTTTATGCTGATTTTTAACAGAGATTTAACCACGCATAAGAATTCCTTAACAAAATATTTTTTGTTCATTTTTTTTTTCAACTCTGTTGTCATTTAAAAAGGAGATTTCAGTATTCTTCTCTAAAGTTGTTGTGGGAAAAACCAGGGGTTAATGGGGAAGAGAGAAAGAATAAAAGAAAAAATCTTAAGTAACTGAAAAGGGTGTCATTTCAGTTCAACACGTAAAAAGACTACAAATGAATAAAACTCAAAATAGTCTAAGTCCATTTATGAAAATAAAGTCAATCACACTTATTCTGCATTTCAATTCGAATCGAAATTTTCTCCGTTTGGCAACTTTGGTATTCTGCGTTTCGATTCGAAGCTCCGTCACTAAAATAACAACTTAGAAAAACGTAGTTACGATGGTAATGCAGAATACACACAATCGTAAAGCATTGAAATAAAATTCTTCTTTTTCTTACGATTCCGTTTTTTGTTGGAATACCAATTTTCGATCGTAGCGTAACTGAATGCGGAAACGTAATCGAAATGCAGAATAGGGGTGAATAATTTGTGAATGTAACACAAAATTTTGCAAAATATTGTATTTATTTTAGACTTAGGCTTTTTGCTTCTTATTTATAAAATGAAGGGAGAGTATAACTTTAGATTTTTAAAATTTTCAAAATGTTTTAATATGGACTTGGTCCATTTCGTCGCAAAAGGCTTTATCTCAATGCAGCTTTGTACAAGTATTTCTTTATGCTTTATTATTGTAGCTTGCAGCACGCATGTCACTTAAGATAATTTTTTGTTGTACGAGTAGTTATTTTCGATTGCTTTTATTATTGTTGTTGCTGTTTAATGTTGGTTGTTGCCTGCTCATGTCCAAAGCAAGTAGCTTCATTTTTATATGGCCTAAAAGCACAAATACAACAAAACACACAGAGAAACTCATGTTGTAAGACTTATAAGAAATGACACATTTTTGACATCCATGTGACTTTAAAGTTGAAAATTGTTAATTTTCATTTAATAAGTCCAGCATGAGGTGTCCCTTAGTCAGATTCAAACAAGAGTGAAAAAAATATTTGAATTTTATTTTTGTTTTGTGCGACATATTCAAAAGTCTTGACCATAATTTTAATTTCATTGCCAAAAGTGTCATGTTACGAAGATTTATATTCAACTGTCTTGTTGAGCTGTCTTAAAAAATTTCTACATTCTACACCATGTTCTTCTTTTTTTGGCCCTCGCTGGCTAACGAAACACGCCCAAATAAAAATATTTAAAAAACAAAATTTATTTTTTATTTTCAACAAAAAATGATAAAATAATTTAAAGTTTGTCTTTTTAGGGGGATTTTTAAACAGGTTTCGTTTGTGTTTTTTTTTTATTATTTGTTAGTTTTGTTTTATTACCAACTAAACATATTTGATATTAAGTATTAAGAAATGATTTACATTCTTATCACTTTTACTTGTCAAAAAGGATACTACACTCCTCACACTCCAGACTCAGGTCCAATCACTATTCATGCTCTCAGTCTGTGTCAGTATTGTTTATTATGGTTGAGAGTCAATTCTTTAGATTTATTATCTTTTGGATTTCCACAGAATTCATTCACACTCGTTTTATGGACATTTTGTTGGTTTGCATTGAATTGAATTGACACTCAGGTATTTTGAAAATTTCACACTTTCTTTGAACACTCTTGAAGTGAGAGCAGAGTTGGGTACATTTGAATTTTAGATTTTTTTCTGAATTAACTTTAACTTCTTCTATAGTTTTAGTTTTTATATGAAATACACGCACGCACTTGTTTTGCTGACATTTTTTATATGTGAATGTTTCTATAAGGAAGGGTATGTATCTATGTGCATACATATGTATGTGTGTATGTAGTTGTATTGAGTCACCATTGCCACACACTATTTCTATGTTAAACTATTACAATGGCAACATATGTGTCTTGCTGGATGGCTGACTGTATGGACGGGCTGCTTGGTTGGTAGTTTGTTTGGTTGGTTGGGTGACTGGCTAGATGACAGTCTTTAGTATTTTATGGGCATAGTGGCATGTTAAAATAAGATTTATTACCATCGTATATACACTACTTACAAACACGCTTACAGATAGGTACTCTTCCAAAGATATTACACTACACATACGTAGAAATACACATGTTTCTTTACAATAAAGTGTATTTCATTACATACATACGTGTGTTTACAGAAAAAGTGTCAATGTGAAACGAAAGTAGTCACGTTGTAGCTAAACGCCAGGGGTTAAGGAGACACCATTTTTCTGGGGACTCATTTTCCCTAATCTGAGATTTTATTTAAAAATATTATATTTATATCCTAAACAGTGGCGTTGTCTTAGCTTTAAGTAAATAAAATTTACTTTTACTTAGTTTAAATTTAGCCAACAACCTTCACTTTTTATTATGTCAAATTCTAAAGCAAATGACAGCTGTCATTTTATACACATACATTCATATAACATTGTATGTATATTTCTTTAGCTCTCGCTTGTTTAACATTCTACAAATGTCATTTTTTTGATATAAAAGCGGATTGTTTTTTTGCACAATTGCAATTGTCACTTTATAAACAAAAAACACAATGTTGACATAAACTGTCACTTGTTTTACAAGCAGCCAGCCAGCCAGGCAGTCATTCCGTCTCTCAGGCGTTCACATAAACCAAACAATAAAAATTAACTTTAATATTCATGCTTATTTCAATCAAAAACAAAAATCTTTACACAAAATTTTAAAAATATTTGTAAAAATTTTCTAAGTTACCGGTACTGCACTCATGGCTTAATATCTTTTTATATTTACTTACACCAACAACAACAATCGCAATAACTATGTTTGCAACAAATAAGACATTTGTTTAGTTTTTTCTTCATTTTCATTTTTTTTTGCTTTTAAATATTATTATCATGCAACGCACGTCAAAATGTTAAACGCCTCTATTCGTTAAAGATAACTTCATAATATATCATGTTAAGTAGGCGCTAGTCCAAATTGTTTAGTTTCTTTATTATTTAATATAAAATGACTTTATGATCAAATTGCAAATGCTGGACGACAATATTCTTTCTATAAAGACTTATGTGTTTTTGTTGTAGCAAAAGAAATCCATGCGGTGGTAAAGTGGCAATAAGAAAATCTTAATCTTAAATGAATGTGTGTTAAAAAATTATTAATATATTTAGCTATGAAAAAAATGAATTCAATCGATAGCAAATGTGGCCTTCTGTGGGAATTCAAAATAGTAACATTAATGCTTAAACACAATGGATACGGCGACGGGAATTAAAAGGCATGAGTAATTTAATAATTTTAAAAATTTCCATGGCTCAGAATTTTGCTACTTTGGTAGGCTATAACTATAGATTTCCTTAAAATCTCAAAATAAACTGGCTATAAAATAATAATTTAAAATTGCTCTGTCGCCTGTAGTTTTCATTGCATTCTAGTTTTTGCATTCCAATTATAAATGACCCATATTATTTAAATTTCTTATTAAAGTTTAACTGCATTAAGTCAAAACTCAGAAGAGTAAGAAAAATGCACAGAATTGATTCATGATAAAGACCTGATATTGCTTGTTGCTGTGACAACATGTCATTCAAATGATTTTTGGGGGAATATTAACGTGGCATATAAAACGTTGGTCAACTACTGCAACAAGCAACAACAACGACAAGAAACCGTCTTTATAACAACTACAAACAAGTCGCAAATGTTATGTGTGTCAGTTGAACCATGAACGTGTACCGCCTACAAGTTGTTGCATTAATAAAAGGCAACTAAAGCACACTTCTGTTGCAATAAAGTGCTGGCTAAATGCATGCTTCATCGTCGTACATACACGCACGCACACGATGTGGTTGATGATGCTGAATGTGTAAAGTAAATTGAATTGAATATGATGATCATAATGCAAAACAGTAAAAACATCTCATGTTGGACTTCCTATACATACATATTAAAGTTTAAATATGTCTGTAAGTTTGTCATTGTTTGTCTGCCTGTGGTTGATGATGCATTTAACTGTTCTACTACTGCCATTAAGCGTTTATTTACAGAGCAACAAAAACTTGTCGTTTTGGTTAAAATTGCTACTGCAAATGATGATGACAATGATGAGGTTGAACATCAAGCCATGATGTGTTCATATAGTTTTTTTCTATATAATTGCAGTACTTTTGTACTTAATTATTAAAAGAAAATTAAATACATGTTGTTGTAATGGTTATATGTTGTTAATTTTTTGTTGGGCATTTAACCGTTAATGAGGTGTTTAATGGTTTTGTAAGTGATTTTTATAAACCATCTCTTTTAACTTTTTACTTACTTATTTATATAGGTTTATCGTACTTTTGCATAAAAAATATGAACTTGAATTCTTTAACTTTGTAAGTTTATACTGATGTCAGCATACATGTATGAACGCAACCAGATTGTTGCATTTGAATTGCATTTACACTCACTAAAAGGAAATAATTCGAACTCTGCATAAATGTCCTGACCGGTTAAGTAAAGCCACCAAAACTCAACCACCCTAAAATGCAGTTAGTTGGCTAAAGAATTTCAAATATTCTTCACTCATAGTTTTCCTCCCTACACTTTCATCATATGTAGAGTTAACCACCCTTAAATTCAATTTTGTATGTATGTGTTTGTGCACGATATTTTTCCTTTAGTGCGCAAAGTATTCTGTTTAAAACACAATGGTTTGTTTATGCATCATGGCTGCACCTGTCGGCCATAATTGTAGTATGGTAGTAGAATGGCTCATTATTATTTTTGTACACATACTCTCCCATGGAAATATTCAGAAAAAGAATACTGAATGGTCATTTATGCAGTTTGTTTTATCTGATTGAATAAGTGTGTGTCTGTCTTTTAACACTACCATCCTCCGGTTCCGTTCTTATATCCTTCCTATTTCCTTTGCTACTTTTTTCTATAAATCTAAGGATTTCTTTTTCCAATTTAATATTTAAATTTGATAATAAAAGTTTGGGGTTATAAATTAACCCATTGACAAATGAAAATATTGCTTGTTAATTGATCAAAGTACATATAAATGAATGTTTATACATACATACATATGTATGTTCGTATATAAATATGTATTTTAAATATTTTATAATAAACTCTTACAGACTACAGTAAGTTAAACAAATATACAAACTCAGAGCCAATATGTGTTCAAAAATAATCAGCCCCATTGCAGAAATAGTTGACTTTAACTTATGAGATGGGTAGGTGTAAAAATGTGTTATAAATTAGAATAAATTTAATGTTTTTTATGTTTAATTTCGAATATTTTAATTCTTTTTGAAAGTTATTATAATTTCTGTTAGTTTTTCAACAGAATAGGGCAGCAGCTACTTATGTATACAGCTTTCATTTATTAAAAATCTATGAGTATGAGATGTGTAACAAATGTTGGACTATCACAGCCATAAACAAATATTCCACATATACATATGAATGTATGTATGTGGATATACATACATATGAATATTTATAAATATACAAACACACTGTGTATTTGGAGATAAATGTTTATTTTTGAACCGAATGCTAAAATTTAATTATATTTTACTTAACATACATATGCTAAAATGCAAAAACTCACACATACAGATTTAAATAAACTTACATATGTACATATATTGACACATACACCAAATTTATACATGCATTTGTATACACATTTATGCATATTTACATATATGTATGTATTATAGTGTGTGAGTTTGTATATAATGTATGATAACTAAGAATGTTTATTTAATATTTATATTTACGTACTTAAACTTGGGTTTTAGTATTCGATTGCACTTTGCCTTTTACCACAAACAATACTAGTAGACCGACCAAATAAAAAAAACACATATACTAACGCCCATACATATATATGTCATAGATACACTTACACATTTCCCAACTTTCCAGCGGTTTTCTAAGGAGTATAGAGTTTCCTTATAATGAAAGTATTTTTTTTCAAATGCCTAAATACTTAGATACTTTTTAATTGTTTGACATGTTTGTACCCTTTGTAACGTAGAATCTAGAGCTAATTGCTTTAATATTCCTAAGTAAACAAGAATACTTTAAGTATTAACCCTAAACAATTAGTTTGCAACAGTTATCTTGAACTGCAGGGTTTTACATTGAACATATATTGAAGTTTATTCTAACCATTCTTACGAACATCATTACTCTTCTTTTACTAAACATAGCCGGTATTTTGTGTACTCTACATAAAATACATGCTGTAAAATATGTATGTATAAACAAACATAGGTGTCTAAATTAACGGCCTTCCATTTAAATGAAATTAAAAACTATTATTTTTTAAGGAAATGATTAATATCAATATATTTATAAAATGTATGAAAATTTTCGAAAATAACTTAACCTCCATTACCAAATAAAGAAAAACAAGTCAATTACAAATTTAAATATAAAGTTCTATTTAAAGTTTTCATTTGCCGTTAGTTTAGTTACCAGTGTATAAGTATTAGTTAACTGTTTACAATTGAAGTCCCATATAAACACCTACATTAGGGTGTGTTTGTCCTTTTTCGAGTACGATTTGGATTTGTGATACTTGTTATAAAAATTAAACTGGTCTTAAAAAGTTTATTTTATTTTTATACTTTCAATATTTCAATATTTGAAGCTGTTTTAAGTTTAATTTAAATCCACATTTAGCGGCAAGTTTATTTTAATAAAATTTTAAAAAGTGTCTCAATAAGCTGATACACAATCTTCCAAAAAGCAACAAAAAAACACCCTAATACTGTATAAAATTTTTTTTACTATTATTGTTTGTTTGTTTGTAAAGTGTAGTATCAACAACCAAGCAAACTATTTGCCAGTACTATTCTGGTACTACACTACTGCATTGCATTTTACTCACTGAATACTCGTATTTTATGTCGAATGGTTTAAATTTATTGTTATTGAAATACAATTGCAAAATTAACTGTCAATGTGTAGAGTTTCTATGTATTTATGTACATTTGAGTTGGGGTTTATTGGAGATACTGACTACAACAACACAACAGTACAAGCGAGTAAGATACTCGAGTATGTAGCATGATTGCATGTGTTTGTTTAAATATAGATCTGTGTAAGGGAGTTTGTGTCATTTTGGATATACATACGTATCTAGATATTACCGTTAAGGTCAAAAGTAAACAAAACAATAGCAAATACAAAAACAACAATAATATGAAAACGACTTTTATTTGCAAAAGAGTTATTTAAAGATTTTCTATTAAAAAGCTGTAAAAATTTTCAAAGCCAACTATTTCCTAAAATCTTTTGATTGAAACTTTAATTTTATGAATTATATGTATACATTTTTATTTCTAAACAAGTTAAACTTTAATAATTAAAAGTAATTAGAAGTTTTTGGGTGTTTGAAAGTTTTTAAGAAATGTTATATGTAAATTTTCTTTTTATAAATTATTCAAAATTCAACACATGTTACCTTAAAGTTATTGGCTAACTAAATAATAATTTTTCAAATTTAAACCATACGACAACAATTTGTTTTAAAGAATATGCTTTTAATATGGCTATAACGCCACCGCTACTGTAAATAAAATAAAATACACTTAAAGAAATACTGATTTATGGATATATGTATTTTAAAATATATTTACAAAATCGCTGTTAAAAAATTGAAGTATGTATTTCAAATTTATTTATTTAATTTTAAATTATAATATTATATGTATTATAATATCCCTATAATTTTTTTAAGTGTATGCAGAATATGAAAAATTCGCCAAAAAATAACATACCAAAGAATTCATATCTAAACACAAGCACAACAACAGGAACATAATGCTAATCTAATAACTTTTAAAATGTCAGAAAATTTATTTGTTTTAAACGGTCTAAAATATGAAAGAATCAACAAAAACACACAAACATGAAAAAAACTACAGAGAAGAGAAAAGAAATTGTAAAGAAATCAGCAAGAACATAAACGTGGGTATAAAGAAAAAATTATTTGCAACACAAAATATAAAAAAAAGAACAACACGATGAAGTACTATCAAGGTATCTTTAAATATATTTTAGTGCAACTATAACACAAACACACACAAAACGAATAAAAAGAACGACAAAAAAACAAGAAAAGAACATGCGTCAGGTGTGCGCATTTTATAAAGTTTTAAATAATAGCACAATCTTATATTTTTTTCTAACTTATGCATACTACCTGCCACATCTTTAAGAAAAAAGTTCAGGAACTCAACTACTAAGGAAAAAATTTAACCACCCCCTATGTGGGTGAGTTTTGCCAGCGTTTTTGTCTTAAGTGAAACATGTAAAATTTACATAAATTTCAAGTAAAAACAAAATGTTGGCTTAAAACTCATACTTTTTCTAATTTGGGGTTTCTTTTTGGAGTTTGATAAATGTTTTAAGAAATTACCGTTTTTTTTCGCTTGAAAGTCTTATTGATGCTTTTAATTTCTATTTAGATTTATTTACAGAACTTGTTTGGCATTTATTTTGAAATTTATTTTTGGTTTTTAATGTTTATGACCATCTTTTATAAATATTTTCGGTATGGCACCATTTATATGCAAATAAATCACTAACGTTCAGCCATAAGTCGCACGATTTAAATTCTATACATTCATTCATATATAAATATGTACAATATACAACAAACACATGTGTGTATCTGTGCGGTACTTTAATGTAATAAACTCATAGTCATATTGTTGGCAGAGTTTAAAAGTAATTTTTTCACTCCAGTTAATAATCTAAAAAATCAGAAGATTTTATAGTCGGGCATGGCCGACCAGTGATTTTGTTAAAAATGTTGATTATTTTTTTTTAATAATAAAGTATTTAATTTAATTTTTATCTTAATTCAGAAATATTTTAACAATTTTTGACAAAGAAGGTATTTTCTAAAAGAGGGGTTATATGGGGGCAGGAAATTAATATGGTCCTATCCTTATAAATTTTGGTTGAAGAATATACGTCTACGTCAGTTATTTATGCAGATTATCATCGTGATATTAGTGTTTATAAGTGAATTTTGACCATCAAGTCATTTTCAATGGGGATCTCAAATGAGGCCTCATCATTACGAAAATCAGCAATATCATTAAGACTTATATAAAACTAAGGTTTGCCGATTTTTGCAGTGATACAAGAACATTTCACAAAATTATGTGCAGAAAAGCCCTATTCGGGGGTAGGGTTGAATAGGCTTCCTTGGGTCAAGAAGAGTATATGCCAAATTTCATCAAATGATCTTGAAAATTTCGACCTGTAGGGTGCACACAAATTTTACATGGACACACAGACGGACGAACATAGCTAAATCGACTCAGAAAGTGATACTGAGCCAATTGGTATACTATAAGGTGGGTGTAGGACAAATATTTTTGGGTGTTACAAACATCAGCACGAACGCATAATACCCTCCCCACTATAGTGGGGTGAATTGATTCTTTAAAACATCTGCAGTATGTGTATCAGGCTAGAACCAAAATGTACAAGCATACATACATGCATATGTATGCAGTCTCATATTTTACGGCTCACACTATTTGTCATGAGTTTTTTAAAGAACTTTTTTCCTTGATTTTAAATGATGCAGTAGTAAACGGCCGATTTTTTTTGCAAACTTATTTTAAAATTTTTGTAGCATTTTTTGGGGTTAACATCACACACATTTAAATAAATATACAAATGTGCATATGTGTAACAGTTTTATATACATACATACATATGTATGTACATATCTTTTTTCATATGGCGGCATGTCATCCATATTATGCTGCCGTGTGATATTTTATAATGAAAATCCCTTTTTTGCCATTGCTGCTGCTGTTATATGCTTAAAAATTTATCAGCAGCAAGTCATGCTGTGAAAATGCACAATTTTCACATTTTTACTAAATTTATAACATTGGCTTCGAAATGTATGCATAAATTCGCCAATGAAATGCCAATAAATAAATTAAAGTAATACCCTGTCTACAATATTTAAGAAATACATACAAACACACATTTTTCACACATACATAACTAGATACGTATGTATGTATGAATACATGCGTAAAATAATGTTAAGGTGGTAGCAGGATATTGGTAGTGTTGTATTTCCCCCTTTCAAAAAATACAGCAGCAATAAGGAGTAAATAAATAAACATTTGTTGTGCCTCCTCCCCTTCTCATGATGTGTGAAAAGGGTTTGTTGAAACAAGTGTTAAATAATTGTAGAGCGAATAAATCGAGAAAAAACAAACAGTTAAACTTTAAAATATAAGTTTAATTTGATTTTGAAATTTATGCTGAACTAAAGAAAATTTATTTCACTGTGATAAGAATAGAACAGAAATTTATTATTATTTTTTGTATTTTTAAAGAAAAACAAAAATAAAGCATTAAAACAAATAAAATAAATGTATTTATAAAATAAATTTATTACACAGACACACATTTATTCATATGAAAATCCTTTTACTGGTTTTCTTTTAAAAGCAAAAAATGGTTACAAAAAGAAGAGAAAAATAACAACAAATACAGTCGTACATACAAACAAGATTTTATATCCTTTCATATCTCATTTGGTGTTGATGTTAAAGCTTTTATTTATATTACACACACATACAGATATACATACATATAATGGTGTCTGCGAGGATGCTGTTCTTGTTGTTGCTGTTGCCTTATATGTTTAACCATGTTGCAAATTTTATTGTTTAACTGTAATGTTGTTATTATTGCTGTTGTATTGTTTTGCTGTAAGTGGCATTATTAAAACAAGTGAGTGTGAGTGTCAAGAAAGAGATAGAGTGTGATGAGACCATACTATACGTATGTACATAGATATGTATGAATGTTTTGTGTACATTTACGAGCCGCAGAATCACTTAAGTGTGTAATTGTTTATTTATTTGTTTTCATTTGACAAAATATCAACAATAACAATCACTCTTAATGTCACGTATTTTATACAATTGTTAA